>NC_142502.1:14580000-14891250 GCF_057876585.1 Rhinolophus sinicus
ACCAAGAGGCAGCATTTGAAAGTAAAGACTGCAGAGGCATCTGAAACAATTGTCCACAAGACACCTCTAGTGTACACACATTGTGTGCCGGGCCCTGGGTGTGCAGACAAAAACCATAGCGTCCAGGTGCTCACTAGGGGGATACAGAGACACCTGCATCTAAAGCAAGCAGTGGAGGATGCTGTAATGGAGGCGTTCACTTTGTGTGAAGGGAATTGCAGCATCTGCCCTGATTCACTGTTTCCTTGCCCACGGCCAGGCGGGTGGGTAGAGCTGACCCCACCCGCAGCTCCCAGGAGTCAGGGATGCCTGAGTAGCTTGTGCTAATTATTATTTCTCACCATCATGTTGGCTTTAGTGATTGCTTCAGGGATTAGACACTTGACCCAAACTGTCAATATGGCAGGAGGAGATTTGCAGGGGCTTCTGGGAAGGAAAGCTCTTGTTCCCTTTGGAAGTGACAGGGTTGACATAATCTCAGGAGCAGCTGGCAGCCATCTTATGTACACATGTGAATGGGGTGGATATCAGGAAGGAGAGAATTGGGGCCAAGTCACATCACAGGAGCCCCGAATCCAGCCAGACATCTGGCCAGGTCTATAGTTGGGCTTTTTGGTTACATGAGTCAATAAATTATCTTTATTATCTCAGTCTGCTTGATTTGGATTTTCTCGTACTTGCAACACAATACTTGAACTTGATTATTTTTTTGCTTGGGAAAAGTGGCAGGCAAACAGCTAGCCCTAATATGACGTGATAGGTGCCATCCCCACAGAGGTAAAAACCAAGCAAAAGAAATGATTAGCTCTGACTCAGAGCAGAGAAGGAAGAGTCTCCTTGTACATGAAATACTCTCTGCAAGGCAATTAGAATGCGTTTGGCCCTTAGAGCTGTTTAGCTGCCATTTCATACTCAGATAAGGAAGCTCTGAGCCAGAAAGGGCGTTCCTTGCCTGAGTCTCAGAGATATATATCAAAGTTGGAACGAGAATAGTGGCCTCAATTTTTAAAATGATTTCCTGAATTTTAATCCAACAAGGCTTTTTCAAATTTTATTGTAAATTCAAAAAATGATGTTATTTTTAAATTATGATGATGATGACGTTCACTAGTTAAACCCTAAATCAAGGTTTTTCTTCATCTGGACTCATGTTTGTGTTAATTCACAGATGGGGTGGGGGGGGCGCTGGAGACATTTTGTGTAGCATGAAAGCGCCATCTTGGGAGCAAATCTCCGCGTTTCACAGCATTCCATCCGGCAGCAGGTGGTGTTGCTGTTAGACTCTTTTATGTTTGAAAAAGCAGGGGAGGCAGTCTCCAGTGATTTCAAGGCTCCATACACCAGGGTAGTGAGGATGGAGGTTCTCCCTCACGAGCCATAAACACAAGGCTGGTCTCAGTCCTGGAATTCAGCTTGGAAGAGGCAGAACATAGAGATCAGAAAGGAGTGAGCCTGAGACAGTGGGGGCATTCTCCCAAACCTCAGATGGCGAGAAAAGGGCACAGGAGGTCAGGGTTACCTGAAGAACCGATCCACCACCAATCCCCAGTAAGCATTCATTATGTCTGCCTGGAATATAGTTTTACAAGGAGAAGGAGTCAGAGGAGAAGGAGGAGGAAAGAAATCCTAGGAATAGTATTTTCCACATCACGGGAGACAGGATGAAATTCTGGAGGAAAAAGCATAGATGGACCCAAGTTTTTAAAAACCAAAAAAACATGCAAGTTAAGATTAAGGAAAATAAGTGAAGGGTAGCAGTACATACCACCCCAAAATATGACGGTAGGAGTTTAGGACATGTTACCCCAAAACATGCCACTTTGACATACTGATTAGTCTGATCCGTAGGCACTTGAAAAGCAGCAACGCAGGGAGAAGCTTTCTATGAACTCCCTGTGTCCCCCTAAAGACAGGTCTGCCAATAGGAACTCAGTTTTTATGAATCCCTGCCCGGGAGTTTCATAAACCAGGGAAGACCGACATCACAGGACAGGGGACAAGAAGCCCACACCACACCCAGCAAAAAAAGACTTTGTCAAACACTCTCATACCTCTCATCTGTTTTTCTAAGGGCCCATTCATCTTTCCTAAAAATCACTCTCCCCTAAGAAGCTTCTTTTCCCTGTTAAGATTGTATTTGAGTCTAAATTCTAAGCTACCTTGCGGAGTTACTCACTTTCCCTAGGTATCCCCCATGTGTTTGTGTTTTTCTTGCTAATCTGTCTTTTATCACAGGGGTCTCAGCCAAGAGCTCGGAAGGGTAGAGAGAAAATTATTTTTCTTCTGCTATATAAGAATGTGTGTGGACAGCATATTAGTCAGGGTTCTCCAGAGAAACAGATAAATATAACCAATCAGGTATATATAGAAGTATATAAGAGGAAATTTGTCATAGAAATTGGCCCACATGGTTATGGAGGCCGAGAAGTCCCACCATCTGCTGTCTGTGAGGTGAAGACCCAGGAAGGCCGGTGGTATAGTTCAACCTGAGTCTGAAGGCTCGAGAACCAGGAGCTCTGATGTCCAAGAGCAGAAGATGGTCCTTTCAGAGCTGGAGAAAAAAAGAGAGAATTTGTACTTCCTCTGCCTTTTTGCTCCATGTGGGCCCCTAAAGGATTGGATCGTGCCCATCCACATTGGTAACAGGGGATCTCTGCTCATCTACTGAATCACATGCTAATCTCGATCAGAAACACTTTCCCAGCGACAGCCAGAAATAAAATCTTACTAGCTATGTGAACATGTATCTTAGCCAAGTCAACACATAAAATTATTATCACAGACAGCCTGGAGGGAGTAGATTTAGGCTGAGACAAACACACACACCTAACTCTCCCTAATAGAGAGTTCACAACTGCTGGCTTCAATATTTTCTTTAAATAAGACAGTGCTTCTATCAACAAATGAAGAGTTATTAGAAGAAACCTGATGGTCCAAAGGCCCCTTATGGGCAATCAAGTAAGCGTGTTCACAAAGGCCCAGCAGCCCAGCCCTGCCTGCATCTCCCCTGAGTGGCCACCTTGAGGAGGGAGCGAACCAAACTGTCCCCACCCCCCACCATGGTCTTGGAATTAAATGTGCAAACCACAGAGTGGCAAGGACCTGAGCTGCTGGTAGATTCCAAACTGGATACTATGGATGATGTTTTCAGAGTGAGTCCCTTGTGACCTATAATTTCCTACAAAGAAATAAAACTATAACTTCATTCACAAATTCCAGGCAGAAAGAGCGAAGCCTTTGGAAGGAGTGTTATGTTTTCCAGTGTCCCACATCACTCTCCACGTGAAGATGATGCTAATGGTGACACGTGATACACATGCAACACGGAACACAGAGCGGGCTCCGCCTTTCCCACCAGCCCCTGCCTCACTGGGGCCAACACGACCACCTGAGAACCTTGTCTCTGGTTCCATTTCCTCAGGCTCTGGCTTCTGTGATGAAGAAAATTCAAACTCTGTCCAAGTGCCTTTTGATGGAAACTGGCTGCATAACTTTAAACATCGTCTCTTCAGTTAGTCACAGAATTCGGAGTTTTATGCCTCAAACTTCCAGCAGGTTCTGAATAAGGAATTAAACCCCTTCTGTGCTAAACTGTGTAAATAAGCAGATGGAAGGGAGATGCAAAAAAAAAAAAAAAGATTTGTAAAACCATTTTAAAAAAATCACTATTTTTCCCCCTCTCATCAATACAAAGCGAGCAAATCCTAGGGATGAGAGGTAAAGGCTTCAATTTTCTAAAAATGGTAAAATGTACCTTCATCCCTGTTATTCAGAAGGCAGATAAAATTGTTAAAAATTGTTGCATAGATGACAATATCTGCATGCATTCGTGGTGGTCACAACAGATTCTGATTCCATTGGTGTGGTGTGGGTCCAGGATTGCGTAGCTTTTACAAGCACTCCAGGAGATTCTCTGCAGACAGCACATGATCTATTCTTTGGGGGAAATTCACCCACAACAATCTCTGGGAGAAAATGTCAGCACGTAAGAGAGACCCACCTGGCTGAGGAAAAAATGGTGAGAAATAGCCTGACCCCTTGTCATCCTGGAGTGGATGGTTTATTAGTCACTAAGGCTAAGGGTTGGTAGAAGAAAAAAAAAAGATGACTAATTACATGAGATGATGCATTTGGGGGTTTTTAGCTGTTTTAGAACAATAGTCCGCCCCCCTTCTTTTCACTATGAAGTATTAATGTTATTATTTGTTCAATGGAAGGGATAGTCTGATCAGCATGACATAACCAGTATATTCAAGTAACCTGAGAGAATTCGGGACAAGCTAAGAAGTTTGATTTTGGTTCTGAGGTTGTAAACTCCGGCTAAATGGTAGATAATATATAACCAAGCCTCCAGGGGTGAGAGCCCAGCAGGGCAAGGGTCATAATAAATTGCAGCTGACATTGTTTCAGAGCTGAGGAGACAATAGGAAGCGGTGGGGTCTGTAGCACAGCAGAACAGGATACACCCCAGCTAAGGGGGACTGCTGTTGCCAGACTCTGACCTGTGATTGCCATGCAAGAATGTGGGCCCAGGGTGGCCAGATTACCCAATTTTTTAAGTGTAGTCAAAAAAAATCAGACATTTTTTAGTAAAAATCCCCTGTTCTGAAAATGTGGCTCTTTTTTGTAAAACACAACTGTCTGCCCCAAGGACGCATATCCATAGGCTGGAGTGGACTCTGGGCCACCAGTGTGATATCCTGGTTGTGGCCAGTCTCTGTAGCCATATCAGCAGTAAACGCACAAAGTCCCATTAGATTTTGGAAATATTGAAAAAAGGCAGGCCCAGGAATCACAGCTCTGAGACAGCGGTCAGAAAACTTCCTAAAAAGGCCAGATAACAAATGTTTTAGGCTTTGCAGGCCATCCTGTCTCTCTTACAACTGTTCTTCCTTTGCAGCCTGAATGCAGCTGTAGATAATTTGTAAAATAATGGGTGTGGCTTGTCCCAATGAAACTTTATTTACAAAGACAGGCTGCCAGCATATGGACTACAGTTTGCTCACCCTCTCTGTAGGATGTCTTATTCTGGAAATCTTTGACATTTATTTAATCAGTCTGGTTTATCCTATGCTAGAAAGGTAAATCTATTTTTAATTGTTTATGCTGAAATTCACAGTGGTAAGAATCTTCCAGAACTAGCCTGGCTCCTTCTGTGCCATGTTGTTGATATATATCACACAGGTGGTACGTTGAAGGGGAAAGCCGGCCCCCACAGGGCTCCCACTGACCTGCCACCACCAGCACCAGCTCCGAGAAGTGTTTATTAACACCCAGCAATGTTTGCTCCCTGGACCTAGGAAGCCTCACAGCTCCTGCTGTTTTTCTCCTTGACCCCAGGTCATGCTGCTGGAAACTGGGCTTAGCACCTTGCATCCTTGGGATAGTATTGGTCAACACCAATAAAGCAACATGCTAAATTTAGCACAGCCCTGCCTGTCGAATCAAACAGAACTGTCACCCAGAAAGTGTGGTCTGCCACACTTCCTAACTGCTTGATTCCTGCTGGTTTTCCCTATGCCAGAGGGACACTCACTCTCACTTGCAATAAACTTGTTGCGGCTGGCTTTGATCTTTGTCCCCAGAGCTGTGGACGCCACTGGTTTATGCCAGCCAATCCCCCCTGCCTAGGAGCAGACCCCAAAGATTTAACGCCCACAACTGCACACAGGAAGAGCATAATAAATTGTTGGGATGAAGGGGCAATAAACACTCACAGTCATCCTCTGGGAGAGCTGGGTAGGAGACTAAATCAGGACCACATATGTAAAGAGCATCTCAATAAAGTCTTCTAAGGGATATCAGCTTGAGAAGTGAATCATGGCCAGGATCTAGGGACAAATGCCAACATCTAAAGCCATTGTCACCCTGCAGATACACCCGAGGAGCCCATCAGCCTGGAGCTGCATATACTGACTTCTTTCCCTTCTTGTTAAACTATCCAGGGCCTTGACACATGAACAACACAGAAAAGCAAGTACTGCTGTAAACAAGTCACTTTTTAAGTGCTTGGTTCTATGCAGCCTCTGTTCGCTCAGCTCGGCCTTCAGAAAGCAAGTCACTAATTCACATGATTCACTGTCAAGACTGATTTGACATGAACATGTCTTAATATGCTTCTGAAAACCTGACACTAATATGTTGGTGAGGTCTGTCAACTCAGTCTTACCAGGGCATAGCCAGGCATTCCTTCCATCCATGTGAAGCTTTCAAAGACCTGGGGAAGTAAAACCATGGGTTCTTCTTCTGGGTCTGTCTGGGTGAACTGGGGTTGCCCACAAGGAATGGCAGCATGTCTATGGGTTCTGTAACCTCAAAGGTTACAGGAAGGCTAGTTCTGGAAATCCAGGACAGCTGCACAAATTGCTGAATGCCCTGAGCTTAAGGTATTTTTGCACAAATGATTTATGCCTTCAGAAGGGTTTGTCAGTGTTAGCAGACTTCTACTGTATCCCCCGTCACAATGCAAGTAAGGCTTGGGGTGTCACAGCACAAGTGGAGGGAAATCCATTAGCAGCCTGAACAGTCAATCCCTTTTCATCTCCTTGCCCTCAGGTCTGCTGATAAGAGCATGCTTTCAGTTATGGAGCAGCTGACAATGGGTGAGCCCTGCACTTTCACTGACTGGTAATTGGGAAGGAAGCTCATTGTCTTCTAAAACCTTGCCTGAATCTCCCTAGTCATCTAATGGAAAGGGTGTAGGCCTATGGCCCTGGGGGCAGGAGAGAGGAGGTCCAGTAGCAGATTTGTCACTCAACTCAGTGGCCTCGAGGAGATCAGTTAACATTCTAGAACCTTGGTTTTTTGCTTATAAGATGGTATTGTTGGACGAGAATCATCTTTAAATTCCATACTAGGAAGAACTCTGCTAACATTTTAGGACATGTTACTGTTACTCCAGAGCACACAGCTATATGTCTGGTACATAAAAGCGAGAATACACTGCAGGTCATAGGAAATGAAATGCAACAATTAATCCAGCTCTTTTGCCCATGAGCAGTTTCCACTACACTTTCTGGCGGTGACTTCCACGTGGTTCGGCCTCTATTAGCTGTGAGTTGTAGAGAAGCAGGTTGCTCTCAAGTTTGTATCACTGGTACTGAAAGTCTTTCATCCTGCTCAACACCCTCTCCAACAAATTGCCAAACCTCTTGCCCAGGTGTGTGCTCATGCTTCCAAATGAGACCTTTCTGTGCCCAGGAAGCCAGCAGCTCCGTAACAATGCTCTTCAGGACCGTCTAACGCAAATTCACCTCATCTCCCCTCTCAGAGAGCTGCCTGCAATTGTCCCCTGCCCCTTTCCTGGACCAATTCACCAGCGACTTTCCTCTTTGCTTAGACCTACCATGCTGAGCCCCACACTGGCCCTTGACAAGAACTGCAGACAGACACTCGACTTAGAAGGCTTTCTTTCAATATCAAAGCCCTATTATTGTCACCGCTTGTCAAGAGTCATAGAAGGGAGCCATCTCACAATCAGAGCCTCGGCCCCAAGCAAGCCCAGGCCAACATCTCTGTATAATCTCATCAGAGGCCTGGAGCCAGAACCCCCCAGCTAAACCACTCTTGGACTCCCAACCAAAACAAACTATGGGAGATAAGAAACATTTATGGTGTTAAGACATTTAGTTTTAGGATAATTTGTTACATGGCCAAAGATAACAGATACACTAGTTAAACATTTAAAGGTCTTGATCTTGGCTCTTGCCTGTTGCCTGAAAAGATCGTTGATAATAGCGATTCTTTCAGCAGGGTATGAAATACTTCTGCTAGGGAGATGGCCAGATATTCAGAGTGAGAGCCATAAAGGAGTTAGAGGTAGGGATGAGAAATAGTATAGAAGGCACTCTCTACCAATTATTACTTTCATTTCTGCAAGGCTACATCTCAGAGCTGCTGTCAAAGATTCTAGCAGAGCCCCTGACACATGCATTCTTGCTCTTAAGGTGCTGACCTCTGACATCACCTATTGAAAACTTCTGATTTAAACATTTGCAGTTGTTAGGAAAACTTAAACTAGGGACAGCGGGCCCAGGCCTTTACCATCCCGCCACGTATCACAGCCATTTCTTCTCAGCCTCCCTGCCTGCCTGCTGCCCAGTGAACAGATCAAAAGGTGCATTTAACAGAAAGAAGAAAAGCACAGTCATATTAACACGTTGCCTTCTCACATGTCAGGGGGAAACACTCAGAAATTACTCTCCTTCAGGATCTCCATGAGAAAAAGAAAAGAAAAATATTTTTTTCACACAACAATAAAGTGAGTTGTTTTGCATGAGGACAGAAAGGGTCGAGAAAGATGACAGCAAAAGCAATATTTAGCATGAATGAAGACGTTTTTCCAAGGATGAGGGGTGACATTCTGGATATGACAACTGACGGTCCTGTTTGATCACTGTTATCCCCTGTTCCCATTGGCCACTGGGCCCGGAACTCTGCTCCAAGAAGCACAGAAAGTGCTGTGTTGTCACTGGCATGCAAAAGACATTCCCCTGTAAACCGTGTTTTCCAGACCTTCTGAGGAACACCAAACTGAAAGAGAGAGAGAGCGAGAGCGAGAGCGAGAGCGAGAGAGAGAGAGAGAAAGAGAGAGAAGGTTAATAATTGGCAACATGGAGTTAACTCATGTTAACCTCTCCCTCAGGGCCACGGAGACGGGAGGGTTGCCAGTACAAATTGCCTAACTTGGTGGTCTGCAGGGGGTCTCAGTGATCCATGTTATACAAATATGTCCTTACCGGTCCCCAAGAAATGTTTTAATAGAGCCTCAGACTTGCTTTCAAAGGTGACCAATACTCACACCAAAGGGGTCGAGAGTAAGAAAAGGTGAGACACAGTGAAGTCATGGAAACCTGAAAAGAAAAAAAAAAAACATTTCCGAAATCAATCAGTTGACAAGTCTTTTACCCTGAGTTTTCTGTATCTATGTATGTATGTTCCTGTCTGTACTTGCTGGGCTATAGACAGCACAGACACTAAGACAGTCTGGTTTTAGGGAACGCCTGGCCACCCACGTACACTCCAGCAGCATATAAGCAGCACTTAGAGATTTAAAAAGTGATGGTCCCTCCTCAAGGGCTTTTATAATCCAGTGAGTTTTCTTTTACCCTCAAACCGAATCTCAGAACAGCACCACACAAGAGGCAGGTGAAGTTCATTTCCTATACAGGTTGGAAACCTGAGGCCCAGGGAGACAAAGTGACATCAGACAGTCAGGGGTAAATCTTGGACTGGAAGTCAATGCCTGATTCTCTAAAGCATCGGGATGGCCTGCAGTAGGACTAATCATACAATTAATAGATCAATTACTTGCTGTTTCTGCAGGCATTTGGGACCATGTCACCCCCTTTCTCCTAGTTCTGAGGTTTTTGTCATCACATTTTGCCCACAGTAGGAGTTGGTAAACCCGTAATTGTAACCAAAAGCTTCAGTGACATGGAATTTAGCTCCTCGGGGCTTAGTTTCCCCATGAGGAATGATCCTTATGAGGCCCCAATAATTTCCGATGAAATCAAGTGAAAAGTCGAGGGAAGACAAGAAAAAGGAGAAGTCTTGTCAAGTTCTTGACGGGGTGCTTGAAAAACAGGAAGACTCCGCTTTTCAGTTGCCAGGCAACTCTCTCTCTCTCTCTCTCTCTCTCTCTCTCTCTCTCTCTCTCTCTCTCTCTCTCAGCTTCAGATTGGGGCCCTGACTGTGAACGACTTCCTTTGTCCTCATATGTGCCTTCCTAGCTTCCAGAATGTCCTCTGGTGGCTGAGATCACCTTATGAGACCAGAGTCTCTATCCTGATTTGTGCCACCCTAGAAATATCTATTTCTGAGCTTCTTTCTTTCCCAGGAACCCAAAGTCCTTCTTTGTATGTCATGGATGTTATATAATCTATATGCAGACGGCATATATGAACACATTACACATGCAAATTGAGCCAGTTCCTTGGAAGTTCTCTGTTCCTTCCTTGCCAGCTGCCAGATTCGGCAGGCCAGCTGACACCCAGCCAGGCCATTTTATTCATCACGGCACAAAACCAGGGTTTGGCTCCTCTCTTCCTAAGAATCACAGAATACAAATGCTAGAAAGAGTGGAGGGTCCCTCAGTTCTCCCTTGACAACTCTGGCCCTTTCCTGGGGCTTTAATTAAGCATTTGGCCCAGCTATTGTAAACCTGTCTTCCTTGTGATGGAGTGCTTGTGGCTTTATTCTTTGGGGAGCACTGAAACAGTGTCTAAAGAACAGCTGGATGTATATGAGAAGGAGGACAGTCTCGGCCTCTGGGGAGAATGTCCATCCGGACCCAAGGTTTCTATGTAGCAGGAATGTGTGTGGCATGAGAAACACTTCCATTTCATAGACAATTTATGATGTAATCCAAGCATCTGCTTGGGATGTCAGCTCCCAAGTCTCTCTTTGCAGGTAGAGTGGGGGGCACACTTCCCTTTAGCATCCAAGAAAAATAACTTGAGCCCATCCACATTCTTTATGAAGGCGAGTGCCCCATGTCTCTCGGACATCTCAGAGGGATTACATTCCTCTTGATGTTTCTCTGTTTCTCTCTCTCTCTCTCTCTCTCTCTCTCTCTCTCTCTCTCTCTCTCTCTCTCCCCCCCCATCTTTCTTTTTCACTGAATTCTCATCCTCATGTAATATCACTTCACCTATGTTGTCCCTCTCCCTTCATTCCCCGAAGCATCCCCAACACAACATTACTGTTTGTAGAAGGCAGTTTAGTGATAGTTGGGATAATGGAGGTAGAGTTACAGCACAGTTCAGATGACATGAAACTGAGCATTAGACACCATAGTCCTGCATTTTCCCAGCCACTCCCACCATAGAGACTTTCTCATGGGTGTTCCTTCCTTGTAGGACTCCTGCCTGCTGACATTCACTGGGATCTGTGGATGTCTGCGGGTCTTCAAATTCCTCCTAATTACATCCTCTCTCTCGGACTATGAGACTCTATCCCAGAAATCCTGCTACTTGTGATGCAGAAAATGTTGGTTCTTTTCCTAAGCCTCTTGCACCCAGCAAATAATGTGGTTTTCTTCTGGGTTAAAAATAATCTAATTCATTGCTCAATCTGAAAAAGAGATATACTTTCATTCCGAAAAGACTCTTTAAGAAAACCGTCAGTAAATAAATCACTTGCAAGGTGGCAAGGCCTTTGGACGGCTTTGCTTTCCAAAAGATGAATGGTATTCTTCCCCTAAAATGGGGGTTTATAACAATCATTGTATTTGTTTTTACTGCCTTTATTTCCAACTGCATTGTCATAATGCTAATGGAATAAAAAACTCCCAGGGTAGTAAGTGTCTCCATTTCCCTCATGAAGCAGGGGTTTCCTCATCTGCAAAATGAGGAAGCATGGACCAGATGATCTGTAGGATTTCCTCTAGCAAATACCGTTCTGTATCTTCTTTTTCCTGCAGACTTGGAGGCTGTGTGGAGGGGGATGGGCAGGAAGTAAACCCAGTGGGTTCTAACATAATTATCAGTGGTACATTGGAATGAGTCTAAAAGAACCAACTGGAGAGTTTGTTAACTAAAAACTACAGGTTCCCAAGGCTCACTCCTGAAGATTCTACCTTAGGAAATCAGGCATGAGGTCCAGTATCTATATTTTAAAAAATAAAACAAATACCTCCACAGGTGATTTTGATGAGCAACAAAGTTTAGAAACCATTGGATTTTTTACTAAAGTATAATTGGCAAACAATATATAATTTATTTCAGATGTACATCATTGTGATTTAAGATTTATATACATTATAAAATGACCACAAGTCTAGTACCCATCTGTCACCATACAAAGTTATTACAATGTTATTGACTATGTTCCCTATACTGTAGTTTACATCCCCATGACATTTGGGAACTAAAAATTTGTTCTTCTTAATCTCCTTCACCTATTTCACCCATTCCTCACCCCTCCCCCACTCTGGTAACCACCAGTTTATTTCCTGTATCTGTGAGTCTTTGTTTTGTTTGTTCTATTTTTGTGTTTTTTAGATTCCACACATAAGTAAAATCACATGGTATTTTCTTTCTCTGTCTGACTTATTTCATTTAGCATAATACCTTCTAGGTCCCTCCACATTGTCACAAATGACAAGATTTCATTTTTTATGGCTGAGTAATATTCCATTATATATGTCACATTTTCTTTATCCATTTGTCTTCTATTGGCCCCTTACGTTGCTTCCATATCTAGATTATTGTAAACCACTGGATTTTTGTGATAATCAATAATAATAACCAAAGTGCAGGTTAAAACAATCAATTTGAATATCACAGTGGAAAAATAATATTAATCTATTTCAATAGATTTAGTAGATGTCTAGGGCACAAGACAACACAAGCTGGGGTTTTTGTCGTGTGTTGTTTTTTTTAATGACATCAAACACCAAGAGGCTTTCCAAAGGGTTCATTAAATATTCATTAAAATGTAAGTGTCATCAAGCCCAAAGGGCAGAGCCTCAGTACTTCCAAATATATAGCTTAGACTGGCAACCAGGGCTTAGCAAGGTCTCTTTAATATTTATGAGTAACCTAACATATTTTTTTAGCTTTTGCCCCATACTAAGGTATTTTAGCATAATTAAGGATGGACTTGCAAGTATAGTATTCCTTCTGGATTAAAAATAATCCAACCAATACTTTCCTGTTCTAAAAGAAAAAAAAAAAAAAACACAATACATGTTTTATTCCAATTTATATAATTATCAGAAAAATCTTTTCAATAAAACTATGACATTTGAAGCATAAAGCATGAAGTCATTTATCAGTATTTACCTTTACATTAAACAGAGTAAATATTCATAGTTTCTCTAGATCTCAGTTGTCCTGAAAATAATAGAAATTCTCATTAATGTGGGAAAGAGCTCATTAGAAAAAAAGAAACTGAAAACTGCTTTTGAAAAGACAAGTAAAACTTTTTGTTTCAAAATATATATATTTTTCTAGCGTTTGTATTAGCTGTCACTGCTACATAGCACATTATACCAAAATGTACTAACTTAAAACAATACACATTTACAATCTCACAGTTTCTATGAATTACAGGTCTGGGAGTGGCTCAGCTGGGTGGTTCTGGCTCAGGGTCTCATGAGGCTGCAGTCATCTGATTGGTGGGCTTACATGCCTGACAAGTTAGTGCTGACCACTGGCAGAAGCTCCTAATCCCTTGCATGGAACTCTCCATGAGACAGTTTGAGTGTCCTCACAATCTGGCATCTGCCTTCTTCCAGAATGAGTGATCCTACAGAGAACAAGACAGAAGCAGCAAGGTCTTTTATGACCCAGCCTTGGAAGTCACACTGTCATTTCCATAATGTCCTATTGGTTGCACAGGTAAGCTTTATTCAGTACGAGGGGACTCATATGGGTGTGAATATCAGGAGGCAAGAGTCATGGGGGGAAAGGGGGTGTCATGGAGACTGGCTGTTACACTGCTTGAAACTATTATAACATCAGACCTCAATAAACACTGTATTTCATTAGGTCTAAAACATCATTGACTATAAGAAACATCTATATTTTATGTAACAATAAGAAAGAAAAAGTTGGTCATATTGGGAGACTCTCTGAATAAAACTGATCCATTGATGAATATACCTTCTGTGTAGGTCTAAATGAGAATAAATCCACTCCACAAGAAGTAACAGCAGAAGACGCAAGTTTCAACTTACCCTGGATGAAGGTGGGGGAAAAAATTCCCTGGAGAATTTGAACCCGAGCAGGTAGCATCCCCAAACTGAGATAACTTTAAATAGAACTTAAGATCCTCTCATCAGAAACTTGATTTCAGTCCAGCTTGAATGCAACTGGAGAGATATTTGAATTTTAGAGGATGGGAAAATGTGCATCTTAAAAATCAAGAAAACATAGTTAGTCATGTCAATGAAGATTCAGGTAAAATGTACAGAAACAGTTTATAGTCAGCATTTTGGGGGGCAACATTACAGAAATGGAGTCTTATAATATTTTTGAACAAAAAAACCAGAACATCAGTCCATCTGTTATGTTTTGTTGGCCAATACTGTGCCCTTTCTCACATCAGTTTTGTAGACTCAGCTAATTACAGAAGCAGAAAATGAAGAAAAGCAGAAAGTTTATGAAGGGAATCAGTGTAGAATCAGTAGAAATAGAATAAACTTTGAATTGGACCCACTTAGGTCCAGGTATTTATAGCTGTGTGATCTTGAGCAAGTTTCTTTACCTCTCTGGGTCTCTAGTCATATGACCTTCAGGTAAGGTCCAGGCAGTGCTCAACCTTGCAGAGTTATGAGAGTTAAATATCACATGTATGAAACATGTAGCATGACGTTTACCTGTGTTTGCTCAACATGATAGCTATTACGATGATTACTATTTATCAGTCTCTAAGACTACACTCCTTTTTCTTTTCTTTTTTTCTCTTTTTTTATTAAGGCTCAACCAATAGGAAGCCTGATACCCAGAAAGATGACTTTTCTCCTGCTGCTCATTCAATGACAACTATAAATATTGATGGAGCCCTATGTCGTAATTGAGCATGGCTCCTGGACTCGAGTATTATTCCAACTGCGCCAGCCAGGCAGCCCTGTCTCTGTCCCAAGGAGCTGTAAGAGAATGTCCACAACTAAAATAGTCTTTGATTTTGTAACCACATGGTTTGCATGTTGAAACAGCAGTTTTTAAATTAGTAACAATAACCATAGGTGCTGCCGTTCCCAAGTTGGTACAGAATGGAGAATAAGCGCTAGATGAAAGGAGGAAGTAAAGAAAAAGAGGAAGGACATGAGCGCACACAGCTCCGAGTCTCACAACTGGCCAAGGGGTGAAGGCTCAGATCATTTTACAGAGAAGGAGGGGAAGCCCGCAATGGCCAGTGGCACGTCCAAGGTCACGCCAGTAGGTAGCGGTACCCGGAAGGCTGGACCTCAGCATTCCAGGTGGGAAGCACACATCGGACATAGACTTCTGTGATCCAACTGACTGAAACCACAGGGTGTATGTCAGTTTACACTGACAGTCTTGTGTTCCGTCACTTAAAGAAGTGGGCATTAGGTTGGGTGCCCAAAACAGCCCGGTGTATATTTTTGTCCATTGTAAATAACAGCACCCTTTTCACTTCAACAGTGTCTGGCTAAACAATAAATTATATGGACACCCTCGTATTTGGCCTGTGAAAGGGGGTGAAGAAGTGAAGATGCTGGGCACGCCTGCAGTGCCTGCCAGGCATCAGGGACAAAGCACGGGGAAGTATTCCCAGACTCTGCTTTCAGAAGGCAGGCCCATGTGGAATGGCCTGAAACATGTGTTCACCACACACTTGTTTTCTTCCCCCAGATCTTAGCTTAGGTACCGGTCAAGGTCAGAGTCTTCTGTCCTTTACACGCTGCTGTCATGTCTTCACGCACACAAGCCTGTCGTTTGCTTCCAGCGAGAGCAGCTCAAGAACAGGAGCAGGCCAGGTGCAGACACCACCATCGAGCACATCTGACCCCGCCCCCCACCCCCGGACACCAGAGCTGGAGAAAACCCTTTCACCCTTGCAGGTATGCTTGGAAATTTGGTGCCCTTTGGGAAACAGAAGGATTAGCAGCATTTCCTTGGTGTTGACAAACACGTACCTAAGTCTTGACAGAAGGGAGTTGGAGGCAAACACCATATGTTCCCTAAAAATACAGCGTGATTCTATGCATCCTGACACTCAGCGAATAAAGGAAGGACGCAGTGGGAACAACATGGTTTTGAGCAGGTTTCCCAAAGTGTGCCGTGTGGAGCCCCTGAGGGGTGTGGTAAGACGCCGATTCCTGAGGTCTGCGGTCAGCTGGAGGCTGCACCTATGAAGAGGACTTCACGTGATTCCAGGGGGACTTCACACCACACTGGGGGGTCACTGATTTAGGACCACGTTTCAGTAAATACCCTCTCGACCATCCTTCTCTCTTCTTACCTTTCACACTGCCTTGTGGTTGCTTAATGGGCTTTGTTCCTAGAACTGAAGGTGAGATCCCTGAAGAGAGATTTTGAATAATGACAGAAAGAAAGAATTAATCAATCAATCAAAGAGAGGCAAAGGGAGCAAGGGAGGGAGGGAGGGAGAAACCAATGACATGAAAGTTGGTCACTAGAAGAATTTCCAGCTACTCCATGCCTCAGGTAACACAGCTGACTGGGCTCATGGAATTCAGAACATTTCACTGGTGCTGTCCAGGTGGGTTACAGGTCTGTTACCTGTCTCCCAGGCTTCACCTTCCATCAGTTTGTCCGTTTGCTCCAGTGTGCCATCAAACATCTTTTCTATGTATGATGTAATGGGGAAAAGATTGGGAACCACTGAAATTATTTCAGCACAAACATATGTGGTAGCCTTCCAATGATTCTGCACCCACTTCTAACGTGTGTGGGTGAGGTGTGTGTGTGGCGGGGTTTCCCCACCCCACCAACAAGCAATTCTCCTGCACCAGCTGAGTGTTACACAATTCAACTCAATCCTGACACTATCTGCCCAGAAATAGATAGTGCCAGATTTCACAGGTTGATGGCTCAGTCCTATAAGATTTCTTCCCTGCCACCTCCAACCCACTTCAGATGCCAGTCACAAGCCCAGGCTGTCACTTATGCTTCTGACAGACAGGCTATAGATGAGAGGTTCCAGTGATCCCCTCCTTGGGTTTGATTCATTTACCAGTGTGGCTCTCAGAAGTCAGAGAAACATTTTACTTACTAGAGCATCAGTTTATTATAAAAGGATGGAACTCAGGAATAGCCAGATGGAAGAGATGCATAGGGCAAGGTGTGCGGGAAAGGGCACAGAGCTTGTTTCCATGCCCTCTCCAGGCCTGCCACTCTCCCAGCACCTGCCCATGTTCACCAGCCCAGAAAATCTCTGAACCCCATCTTCTTCAGTTTTTATGGAGGTTTCATTACATAGTCATGATCAATTAAATTATGATTATGATTGGAGATTGATTCAATCTCCAGCTCTTCTACCCTCCCCCAAAATCAGGGGGTGGGACTGAAAGGTCCAACCATCTATTTACTGGGTTGGTTCCCCTGGCAACCATCCCCATCCCCAAGTGATCTCGGGGGCTTTTCAAAAGTCACCTTATTAACATGACAAAAGACACCTTTTCCCCCCCTCTTAGCACTTAGGAAATTCCCAGGGTTTTAGGAGCTCTGTACCAAAAACAGAGATGAAGACCAAATATATATTTCTTAATATAAATCACAATATCACACCTTCTGTTCACTGGTTTGTTTGGGGGGTAGGGAGCAGTGCTTTTAGTTTGCTTGCTATCGAGTGGGACAAGGAAGCAATGTTGTCATATCCAAGTGGTTTTCATCCCCGTCCAATAATCGATACCTGACTGCCTTATCACCAAGAACAGAGGGGAACTTGTGCTGCTCTGTGTCTTCCCTTCAGAGAAGGCAAAGCTCACAGTATTAATCTGACCTGGAAACCTCCGATCGCAGCCCCCCCCCCCCCATTTCCATTTTCTCAAGTTAACTTCCCCCAGCCCTTGCCATGTTTCCTGGATGCTTCTGACGCATCAGCAATAAAAAGAAAAGCATAGGGTGGAATCAGAGTGGAGAGGAGAGTGAAGGAGAATGGAAAGTGGCTGAGGTGACTGGCCATTAGCCGGGTGCATTCACTTCAAGATCTTTCTCAACGACACATGGGAGAAGGCGATTCATTTCATATCTTTTGAGTCCCTGAAAACTGCACAGCTCCAGGAGAGAGAGTGGATGTGTTTTTTCCCTTGAGAGTATCATTTGAAGACCGACGTGCCCTTTCGAGTCTCCCAAGTAGCTCAAAGATGTGTGAGGATTTATTTACCCTCACGCGGAACCCCAAACCTCAGCTGTTATGCCTGTTGGTTACTCATCCCACAAACCTGTCAGTTTAGCTTTCTGCTCTCACCCACATAGGATTAAACTAGGTCACACTTGCTGGGGAGTCTTCTGAGAAATGTTTATTGGCACAGTGCCACAGACGCCTTTTTCCAGAGCAAGAGCTACCACAGGCCAGACAGACATGTCCTTGACCTGTCGTTTTCCACTGGGGACAGAGAAGGAAAAGCCATATGCTAACTTTTTGTGGGCTTAAGTAGCAGAGTCAGGGCATATGACAAGGGACTTATATGGACACGCTGCCCGTTCAGCACAGCCTTTGTCCACACAGTGTTTTGAAAACAAAAAAACCCTTATTAATTCAGTGCCCTCCCTCACACCCCCTAGACGCCAGCCAGGCCCTTAGCGATTCTTCCAAGCTATTTTGTTGTTGTCCGAAAGAGGTTGTGGGCCTTTCTTCATATCTTCCAGATAGCAAAGGCCAAATGTCACTTACCGCCATGGGCAGTGGACGATGAAGATGGTCTATAACCATACCAGTTTTTTTTCAGTTAACTATCGAAAAAATTTTTTTTTTCCTGACAGAGTGATGAATATTGCAGCAGAACGTGGTGATGTCTCCCTGGTTATGTCAGCTCTCGCTCAGATGTGCGTAGATGTGAAGAGACTAACTGGTTCTCTTGGATTGCTTTTAAATTCCCACGACTTTGAGAAAAAAGACGAAAAGAAGGAAAAGTGCCAAAATGTAACAGCATGTGATACAATTATAGATAAGTGTTCCGTTTTCCCTACTGGGTATATTTTCCAATGTTCTATGACAAGCATTTATTGCCTTTATAACCAGAAAAGAGAGACACTGTCCTGGCACCAGGACAGTTATTGGCAAATGAATGAACTTAGTGACAATTTCTCATTAGGGGTGGAGGAGGGCAAACATGCTGGGGTAATTTCCATGAGTCATGCAGTTGGAATCAGCATCAAGAAGTCTTGCCTTGATGACTTCTTGGGGCCCTCCCTCAGGAACATGCCTGAACCCACCTGACCCTGGACTTGGATTTGGAAGCATATACTGCTGAGGTTATCAGCCAGGCACACTTTACAATCAGTTAAATGCGGGCTTCCAGAAACTTCCTTGGGAGCTGGGGAACCTCAACTTTAATGAAAGCTACCATCAACACATCCAATCTTGGCAAAGGGATTTGGGAACAAGATTGAAAGAGGAAGAAAGGGAGATTGAATGGACTGGCTCTGGGCCATCTCAGTCTCTGTCTCTGGCCCATAAAAGTGTCCATTATCAGAAATTTTGGGGGGGTTTGCCCCGCTCTGGTTTAGCAAATCGTTTCTACAAACTGTGCTTGCCTTGAGCACAGTTTGGGAGCAGAGGACAGAGAAGTATTTGGATCTTTCTAGGAAGATCTATTAAATCATAGATGCTTAAAATAGGAAGCTAATGAGAATTTTACCTCTTGCCAACTCCCAGCATTGATCTTTACTGGCATACACTGGACAGAGAAATATTCAGATGCTTAGTGCAGTGGAAATGGTAACTTGGTAGCTCTTTACCTATTCCAACCTTCTTCTAAGAGCTTTCATATACTGCAGTCATTTTGAAAAGATTAAAAACAGAATTCCTCAGACCCTTTGCGACCAGGGTTTCCTATGATTGAGGTGTGCCACTCAAATGCACTCATGCAGCCTTGAATTAGGGATTGAGGTAAGTGAGGAGCAAGGCAGGGCTGCCAGGCATGGTTTGGTTTCGTGGTCACGGGGTTTAATGGTAGCTTTTGATCCCAGGATCACAGCTGGAACAGAGTGTCCCTAGACTACCCAGTATGTGCAATAGTTTCTTCCTGATCCTTGGAGTGTGGCTGAGGGGGAGGACCCAGGAGCCCTGCACTTGGAGACCCCCTGATTCCCCAGTTTCTTGATGTTCCCTGGAGAGGTCTGTCCTGAAATCATGTTCTTCTGAGAAGTCGCTCCTGGGGGCCTGGACTAGAATCCCACTCCTTTTGTCCTTCCAACAATTTTGTAAGCAGCTAATATTCTGTATTAAATCCCTTTCTGCTTAAAATAGTGACAGTGGACTCGATTATCTACAACCGAACCCTGACTCTCAGCAGACGTGCTGAATACTCACTATGTGCCAAGCCCTGTGTCACTGGATGAAAGTACAGACATTACATCATAAGGATTGATTGAACACCTCCCATGTGCCACCGATGACCCTGATAGCCATTCTCTTTGACACCTTGTTGATGAAATCACATTTGGGTAAACATAAAAATAATTACAACCAGTTAGTGCTATAACAGGAGTTTACCTGGAAGCGAAGCGGGGTCTGGAAGGCTCTGCAATATTTGTTGAATCTACTCACCCTCCACATTTTCCCCTATAGCGTACAGCAGGTCCCCCAATACAGTCATTTCTTGATAACATTGAGAAGATGCCTCAGGAACTTAACTCTTGTTTGCATCAATTAGCCTAGAGCCAAATCGGTTTCCTTATACATCCTTTTGTTTAAAGTCGCAGAACCTATGGATGACATTAAGTGAGGACTTACTGGAGTACATTTGACCAATGGAAAGGTCTAGTCAGCTGCTGAGCTGAATATGCAGTGAGGGTGGATAAACACCAAACTAGCACAAGCAGAGAGATGGCTCTTACATGAATCCAAGATTTTTTTTAACTTGGAATTCAATGGCCCTCTCTTTTAACACAGAGACGCTGGCTCATGCTGTTGTGGCTCTTCCCCAGGGACTCTTCCTAGACACCATTTATTCATTTAGTTGCTCCCAACAGAGAAATTACTCCCTTCGTGTCAGGCACTCGGGGAAGGCACTGTCACTCTCTGATGCCACTGGGGACTCGTCCATCACATGCTGCCAGTTGTCACGCCTTCAGAGCAGAAGGATGACCTGGGTTGTATCTATGTGGCAAGGGGGAGGTGGGACCCATCCCCAGGGGCACACTGGGCCCTGTCCCAGCTCCCTCCAGACCTCCAGCCTGCCTCCCAGTCATTGAACAGCACTGACGCTTTGCACAACTACCCTAGGCAGACATTTCCCCTCATTTGTCTGATGACAAAAAGAAAAACAAACAAACAAAAAACCAAACAACAACAAAACCAAGCCCAGATGGAATTAATACCTTGGCCAAGATCACACTGCACAATCCTCTGCAGTGGCTGCCCATTTGGATGAAGTCCAAACTGCTTAATGTGTGTGAAGCCCTTGGTGACCAATGACCCGGCTTCACGGTTCTGCCTCTCTCTGCAGCCTCCAGCCAAGCTGAACTCTGATGTGTGAGACTCACCCTCACTATGCCTATGCTTGGCCAGCCACTTGAGGCAAGCCTTTACCATCCTTCTTCCACTTCTAACCCCACCACTGCCTACACTTCCTTCTGGCTCATTCCCACTTATTCTTGGGAGTTCCAGCACCTCATTTATTCCATCAGTCAGTCCGTCCACAGGCATTCTGCTAGTACGTACCCTATGTGCACCAGGTACAGAGGATACCGCTATGAACACACAGAGCTGGTCCTTGCTTACGGCCCAGTGAAGGGACACAATTAAACATGTAATGGTAAAATGCTTTGATAGGTGGCATGACAGGATAAGAACAAGGGGTCTGTATTAAGTGTTCTCCAGAGAAACAGAAGCAATAGGCAATAGAAAGTGTGTGTGTGTGTGTGTGTGTGTGTGTGTGTGTGTGTGTGTGGAGAGAGAGACAGAGAGACAGAAAGAGAGTTAAAAGATTTATTGTAAGTAATTGGCTGATGTGATTATGATGGTGGGCAAGTCTTAAGATCTGTAAAGTGAGCTGGCAAGCCAGAGACCCATGTGAGCCAGCAGGCTCAAGACCCAGGAAGAGCCAAAGTTTCAGTTCTAGACCAAAGGCAGTAAACGATCTAATGCCCCAGTTCAAAGGCAGAGGAATTCTCCCTTATTGAGGGGAAAATCCATCGTTTTGGTCTACTTGTGCCTTCACCTGATTGGATAAGGACCACCCACACAAAGAAGAGCAATCTGCTTTACTTCGTCTACCAATTTAAATGTCACTCGCATCCAAAAACACCTGCACGGAAACACCCAGAATAATGTTTGACTTAATATCTGGGCAGCCCGTGGCCCAGTCAAGTTGATACATAAAATTAACCATCATAGGGTGCTATGGGGACACATAGCTAGAATCCTAACCCTGAAAGTGCTTCCATGATGCCTCCCCAAGACTCCATTCCGGGTCCTTTCTCTCTGTTCCCATAGCTTTCATCACAGTCCTTCTCATGTCATAATTCAATAGCTTCCTTGTCTTTCCCACTGGACTGTAAACTCCTCAATATTTATATGGTGCTGTTAAGACCTTGCTCTGAAGTCAGATCAACTAGGTTCACTTTCTGGCTCTCCTACTTTTAGTTGTATACATGGGCAAGTTTCTTCATCCTATGCCTCAGTTTTCTTATCTGTACAAAGGTAGAGTATTAGGCCTCACAGGAATGTTATGAGGGTTAAATGAAGTAACACATGAGAGATGCTTAGTGCTGTGCTGGCACATGGCAGGTCCTCAGAAAAGAGTAACTATGATGTTCATTCACTGTTGAAGCCTAGCCCCCAGCAGGCTTTCCAGCACATGACAGGCTCTTGATTAGACTTGGACAGCACTACCCTGACTCTTGTTTCCTGTCCTGTCAGCAACTGTGTCCCTGCCCAAGAGCATCTCAGGACCTCATTCTCCCAGAGCCCTGCTGGCATTGCACAATTCCCTCCAGAGAGGCACAGTGGAAAGGAGAAATGTCTGATCTCGTCTGAAGGAAGGTGATGACAAACTAGATATATGTGGAAGGCTGTGGAGTGCCTGGAGCAGCTGGACCGAGAATTATTTCCAATAGGTGACAAACATGTTTTATTTAGTGACTGGCACCGCCCAGCTTGATCAGTTAACAGCAAAGACTAACTTCAATCAGGCAATTGATTTTTGGCCAATCATTTTCAAAAGGACACCTCAGGACAACTAATTATCAAGCACTTGATTTCCACTTCAAGGTTAAAGAGCACCCAGTGGAATGAATTGATGTTGGGCAGTTTCGTCTTTTCCCATCATTAAGGATTTTCCTGTCTTTCTGAGAGAGTTGGAACCAGTTCCTTATATTGTCTGAACTCGGCAGTGTACAGACATGAAAGAGTATTACTGCTGTCCTAACAAGGTCTTCCACCTGCAGCCGTGGAATGAGCCCAGAATGGGTTCTCCTTACAGGCCCTCACCTGTAAAACAGGGATGATCATCCTCCCCTATACACTTCAGGGTGGTAGCTTGTGATATATCTAGATCAACTACATGGTACTTGTGACAATGCTTGTGAGAGAATGCCACATTACACACTTAGAGGGTCGTAGCATTGTACGGGAGGAATTCAGCCTGAAGTTCTTGCAACACCCGAACTAATTTTTAAATGGAGATAAATGTAATGTGGGAGAAAAAACTTCTCACAGCACGTAAATCAACAACCATGCAGTAGTGCTTTTTAAAACAATTATCTAGCATTCTATCTACTCTTTCAGCTAACTCGGTCTTCTGAAGCGAATAACATGGTACATCATGGTGTGGGCCTTTGTCGTAGCTTTTTATTTCCCATTTTCGTTCCAACCCATCTTTCAGCCACCACCAACTACATGAATGCTCATTGCAAGATATACAAGTGATGTTCAATATAACAACAGTGAATGTTAAACTAACAACACAGTGGCCCCCAACATCCCTCTGGCTAGGATCCCTCTGTACATACCACTATGTAGTTTGGAATTGGGTATTTATTCATCAGCTAAAGGGCATTGCCTCAGGGCCAGAGCATAAGCACGGTTTACAATTCACTGAGCCCAGTATGAAAGCTGGGTGTTATGGATTGAACTGTGTCTCCCACCAAAAGATACTGAAATCCCAACCCCCGGTACCTATGAATATGACCTTGTGTGGAAATAGGGTTTTCACAGGTGATCAAATTAAGATGAAATCTTTAGGGTAGACCCTAATCCAATATGACTGGTGTCCTTGTAAGAAGGGGAAATTTGGACACAGACACAGGTACACATGGAAAGAAGACAATGACAATATGAAGACACAGGGAGAAGAGGGACACCTACCAGCCAAGGAAAGCTGAGCTGCCGGAAGCTTGGAGAGAAGCGTGGAACCAGCTCTCCCTCACAGTCCTCAGAAGAAACCAACCATGTCAACGCCTTGATCTTGGATGTCTGGCCTACTGAACTATGAGAGAATGAATTTCTGTTTAAACCACTTAGTTTGTGGTATTTTGCTATGGCAGCCCTAGCAAACTAATATACTAGGTTATTTTTGATTATATTCATCTGGAGGGCTTCCATTCCATGGGGTGATATCTTACCCATTTTTAAAATATACTGTTTCTGATGTGCACAATTAGCAATAGCAACCTGGGAATGTAGCGAATGGGAAAGAATTTGTAGAACTCTGGACTTCCTACAGGTAAAGAATACGGGGCTCAAAGCAAACGAATCTAGGATAGATGTGTAAATAATAATAGAAATAACAGCTAACGTTTATTATTTCTATGTGTCAGGCACTGAGCTGAGCCACTCACTTAATTGAATTTGCACAACATTCACTTAATTTGCACAACAACCCTATGTAAGAGATACAATTATCACCCCCATTTTTCAAATGAGTGAGGTTTAGTTACTTGGTTAAGGTAGTACAGCTAGCACATGGGAATTCTATGATTCAGTTCTTGGCAGCCACAACACACCTCTTATGACTGGAAAGACCTAGAAGCCACTAGTTTATAAGATAGGATTAATTCCATGATCAGAATCTCTCAGATAACATGGTGGGCTTATACATATTCCTTCATCCCATACCCTCTGCTGGCCTATCATGCCAGGAAATATTCGTGCCAGACATCCAAATCTGATACAGACTCTGCCTGCAGGGGACGCGGCATCTAGGGAACAAAGGCCATTGCATAAATCTTCCGTTGCATTTTCACCCCTCTGTACTAATGCTTCGTTCTGCCCACCACAAAAATGGAGACTTCTCCTATTTTATATTTCCATAATATAATCGTGATGGTTAGTTTTATGTGCCAATGTGGCTAGGCTCTAGTACTCACTTCCTTAATCAAACGGTAATTTAGGTGTCGCTGAGAAGGTACTTTTAGATGTGGTTAACTTCTACAATCAATTGACAGTATATAAAGGAGACTAACCTCGGTAATGTGGGTAAGCCTCACTCAATCAGTTCAAGATCTTAAGAGCAAAAATGGAAGTTTCCCAGAGAAGAGAAATTCTGCCTCAAAACTGCAGCATTAACTCTTACCTAAGTTCCCAGCCTGCCGGTCTGCCCAACAGATTTTGAACTTGCCAGCCTCTACAGTCACACAGCCAATTCCTTAAAATAATAATTCCCTTTTTATATATATAATGTATAATATGTGTATTTCCACAATTATTTAAATAATACATTTTATATAATATGCTCATACATACATATGCATGCATACATATATATATATATATATATATATATATATATATATATATTATATATATGTGTGTGCAATTGTATAGATATATGCATATGTATATATGTGTGTTTACCCTATTGGTTCTGTTTCTCTGGAAAAACCTGACTGAACAATAGTTTAGTTGAAAATCATAGGATTAAGAGTTGAAAATTTGGGTCTGACTCATCACATACCCGCTCTAGAAACTTTGGACATTTCTGGAAGGCCTAAAATTCTCTTCAAGCTTTAAAGTTCTCATCTATAAAGTGGCAACCAAATTTTTTGAATAGCAATACTTGCCTCAACTACTTCATAGAGTTGATTTGAATATCAAATGATACAGATGAAAACACTTTTTAAGAAAATGCAACACTAATATGAGTTATTAAATTCTAAGGACCTATTTCTTACAAATGATAGGCAACTATTTTTCTCTTTCAGATTTTGCAAAATTGGTCTCAAAGCAAGACAACGAAAAGGGGGCACTCAGCTTCAGATGAAATGAATGAAGATGGAACACTGGAGGTCACGCACGGTAAGTCAGTTCAAGGAGGTGATCCATTCACTGCCGCCAGCGCTGTCCTTGCTGGGGCACAGGGAGGACAGAGGAAGACAGACAGGACCTGTAAGCTCACTACGGCGTGGAGATAGAAGGAAAGAAGATATTTTCCATCAGTCCTGCAATCTCCTTAGGAGACACGTGACCAGGACAACAAATGAGCCACGTGGCTGCAGAGCTTGTGTCGGGGTGTCCCTCAGCACCAGCTGAGCAGGTCACTGTGTGATATAAGAGGCAGGGAGAGAGCCACCAGACCTACCACAGAGCAGAAATGGCCTTCGGAGACATGCATGCTCTTTGCTGCGTTAGGCACCGTGTCACCTGGAAGAAAAGCCACCTCACAAGTGCCTCCTTGTAGGTTAGCAGACATGGGATAAGAAAAGAGAGATCCAGAGCTTGGAATGCCAGTGGAACCATGAAGAATAGGTGCGGTGAGGGTAGCTCCCCATGCATTCATGCAGGGGTGCAGGATGGAAGGGTGGGCATGCATGGGAAGAATAAATATCAAAGTCAGGTTCCCAGTTATCTCTACAGAGGGACAGGGAGGGGTCAGTGACGGACACAAAGAGGGCTTCAATTTGACCTGTGAAGTTTCACTTCTTAAGCTTCGTGACAAGTAGGTAAACAGATGATAGGTAGATATAGCTATTGATATAGATATAGAGAAATATGGATATTTTAGTAATATTCCTTAGATATTTTTTAATACACCGGAAAATTTTGTTATTATTTTTTTAAATTACTGCTGAGTAATTTATAGCTCTAAATAGATATTCCAGGAAGCCAAAGTCTTTTAGGGTGAATATGAAAGAAACTCCACATTTTCTGGTCCCAAATGATTAATTTATCAAAAGATGATAAAAAGCAACGACTCTTTCTAATCGTTTCAGACGGAAGTGTCAGCAGGTCCTACTTGATTAAGGAGATCCCTCCCTTTCTTCCCCTGGAGGCCCTTTTATACTTGGGTTTTTCTGTCTTAAGGGGGGAGCATCACTTCCTACGCTTCTTTCTGGACACAACCGGAAATGCTGGTCAACATCCTTATTAAAATACTGTGGACCAGATTTGGGGAAACAGATTTGGGGGGTGGGGGAAAGCCAGGAGTGGTAACCAGTGGGGTGGCGATAGGCAGGGGGAGTGGTTTAAGTGGTAGAGCTGGCTGTGGCCTTAGCCGGGCTCACAACAAAGACACACTGAGAAAGAAAAAGAATGCAGCCTAAGGCAGCGTATCCAAAAAATCCTCTAGATTTGGCTTCCAGGGAGCATCAGCTTGTAGCTGCCAGAGGACGGTGAGACCTGCAAATAAAGCCCAGAGGCCAGGAGGAATTGGACTGAATAATTTAAGAGGTAAACACAGCCCAAAGCCCCAGAGGGAGTGACTGCAGGTTTAATTAAAGATGATCTTCCATAATCTTGCCCTTGATTTGAAAAACACGGCTCTGGGAAATGCTAGAAAAAAACATGTGTGCCTCGTTAGATGGATTTCTCCTTCTTTGAACCTCAGATGTGGAGGGCCATTTCCCCACCTAGAATTTGGCCATCTGGGATGGTTATTGGATTTGGGATTCTTGCTAAACTTCCACCTCCACCCCCAGCCAAATATAACTCCAAGTGGGAGAAATGATACAAACATATTTCAGTGTTAAGAAATAGAAAGTGTAATACACACACAACAAAGCAAAATAAAAAAAGCAAAATAAATTTTTTTCAGATTCTACAAGTGTCTAACTACAGCATTCGAGCGCTTGAGAATTCTGGGTGACAGAGACCTGACCCTCCCAGGCAGGTGCTCCAGTCTTGCTTCTAGAGACACGTCCTAATTGTAGCCTCGCAGCCTTAACTCCACTGAACTTCCCTGGTTCCACACTTGTGCCTCAACATGGGAACAGACCACGAAGGAAGAGGGAGGGGAGGGCCTGCCTGAAGGGTAGTGATCATGTTTTGAAACTGGAAGTGAGCAAGAAAAGTATTCTAAGTACCTACACGCAGTATCTTCTATTATGTAAGAGTAATAAGACGCTGTATGTGTATGTATACTTATATACATATAAACTCTAATCCTGTTATTTTCCCACTTCACAGATTAAAAAAGCAAGGCAGCACTGGAAATCACATAGACAGCAAGCTGGAGAGCTGGACTAGTGTGCAGGACTAATCCCAAGCCCAATGTTGATTGATTGATACAGTGATTGATTGATTGTCCCCACATCCTTGCAGCTACCCAAGCTTCCAATAATGAACGTATTACCTTGCTTCTGTAGATGTTTATACTGTGCCAGGCCTTTCACATTAATTGCTCATTTTCTCCTTTCTACCCTGTGAGATAGTCAAGACAAATGTTCAGATAAGAAGACTGAAGCCCAGACAGAATCACTTACCCAAAGACACCACGCTGGGTTGTGACAGATGCCAGTGTTCTTTTCATTCTCTCATCCTCCTGGAGTCTACCTGAGACACACAGAGGTTTTATCACAATGAAGCTCATACCTGTCCCAACGCCCTTGCAAGCTTCCATCTCATGGCCCCTCTGGTACTGTTCTGAGCTAGACCTTTCGCTACAATATTTACATTGTGTGAAGTGTCTGTGGAAACAATATTCAGATGGGCAAACCAGAATCACAAACTGCTTAATCTAGCACCAAGGGCCTGCCTCAATACAAGTTTTGCTATTTTTTATTTTAAATACCGTGAGATGCCCATACGTTGTTTGAGGAGGCCTATGTCACAAGATGGGAGCCCAAAGGCATGATGGCTCACACTTCCCCAGCTCGACTAGCTGTCTCACTTGGCATCTTAGTTTCACCTATAGCCACAAGCTATACAGGTTAACAGAGCTGGCTTTGTAGTCGTTTGCCTACCTTGAAATAGAAACTTTGTCTGCTGGTTGTTTGAACCCAGGCAACTTAATCTCTCCAAGCCTTGTTTCCTTATCTATACTGTGGGAATAGCCACAGCCTCATGGGCAAGTACAGCAATGAGGGTTTTCTGGGTAATGCATCCAAGTTCACAGTTCACCCAAGTACACCCAGGGGGAAGGTAGCTGAGGTCACCATCACTTGCTCAAGCCAGGGGTTGGTGATCATGACAGCATCCCCAAGTGTAAGCATCTTGAACTTAGAAACTGTTTCTCTGTACATGCATAGCAAGTAGTCACATGAGCTGGATAGACAAAACGAGCAGAGGCTGAGCGGGCATTCGGGAGTCACAGGAAAAGGGCCACCTGAGTCTGTTCTAGCTGCCACTGCTTTCGACAGTTCTGGAGAGAAAAAGTAACCCTCCCCCTTTTCTTACATATTTTACAGAAGGAAACCAATCCCCTCTCCCTCAATTCTTCAACATGTCCTTATGGATATATTTTTACCACCCTGCACTTTCAAGGTCTATTTAATCCTTCCTGCTGGAGGTGGATACTATTTTGTCCTGTTTTCTCACATTCCTCACAGGCACCCTTTGTGAATCAGACTGGGATCCAATTGACCGTCAGCCTTTTCTGTCAGAGGAACAAGCCCTCTGGCTAAATTTTCTCTGCTAGGGCCTGTTGGGACCTTCCAGATGCTCTGTGCAGTCATGTGGGCCCAAGGGCTCAGACCAACCTTTGCGGACCACCTTCATGCGGCCTTGGACACAAGTGTGAGGTTCACAGAGGCAAGGGGCAGGGACCTTCTGAAAAGTTGTCTTATTCCTCAAGCTTTGTTTCCTAACTCAAAGAGTGAATATATTCTTACTATGAAAAATGTACTAAAATATTACAGAAATGTAATAGACAGTAAGTGGTCTCCCTACTCCTAACCCCAGGTTCTTACCCCAAGATAACTAACTACTGATGACAGAATAGTCTTTCACTTTTTCAAAAATGTATATACTGGTTTTAAAAAGTGGAATTACGTTAAATACTCTCCTGTAATTTCCTTTTCCTTCTTAGTAACCAACACTCTGTTGGTGTCCCATTCTTTTTAAAACTGTGTAATGTTTATTGATGGGCATGGGTTGGTTTCCATTTTTCTCTATTATAAACAATACCATAATAAAGAGTCTTTACATTATATATTTATACAAGTATTAGGTACATTTAAAAGAGTTTAACTGCTGAATCAAAGGATATTAATACATTATATTTTAATAAATATTTCTAAGTTGCCCTCCAAAAGCGTGGTTCCAGTTTACATACCCACCCTGCTCTGTCACGGGGCAGAGTTTAACCTTTTTCAGTTTGGCTCCTAGTTATTAATTCTGACAGCATATTGCTCATATCACAGGGTTTCTGTAAGAGTTAACTGAAAAGGAAATAGCATAAAAGTGTTTTGTCAGCAACCTAATGACATTCGAATGACAGTTATGATGGTACTCCTTCCCCTGCCTTGAACTAGCCCCTCACAGACCCTCCCCTTCAATAAGGAATTTGACAAAAGCAAAGATGATTAAAGCTTAAGGTCAATCCCTGCCAGGAGTACGTGCTGGTTAACGTGACAGAGAGTGCATGCTGCAGTGTGAGGTCTTCACACTAAGAAGGTAAGAGATTGTGTTTTGCTGGTGGGAGGATAGCAGGGCGCCAGGGGGTGTCCCTCTGTCTGCTGAAAACTGATCCTCTACCTCACCTGCTACCTCCACCACTCATAATAACCTAAGCTTGTTTCTTGTGGTTTTCTTTCTTTTAAAGTCAGTTCACTATAGTTTGGCCTCGGGGCCATGATTTAAAATGGAAGAAGGGAGGACAGAGGCAGCCACCGCAGCATTATATTAAAAACCTGAAATGCACTATTGTGGCAAGCTTCATCCACCTCTTTGAGAAGACAATTCCCTCTGACAACTACCGATAATTTAAAAGCTTTTATGAAGCCTTGGATGAAAAAACCAATGACACTTCCAAACTCGGCCAATTCAATATAAGCATCTGAACAGTTAGTCATAAAACACTCTTCCCTAATCCGCGGCAGACATTAACATTGACTTTCCCAATTACCAGTGAGTAACCGCCAAGGATTTCTCATTAAAACTCTGACAACACAAAAATAACAGCCCCCTTAGTAATGAAATGAGTATCTGAGGGAGATTGTTGGGAGAATGATTGGTTATGATTTTTAAAAGCTCATCATTTCTGCTTGTTTTTCCCTGGACAGTCATCACTGAATGCACATTAAGTCTGATATTTATTGTTGACAACAAAATGGGAATCTAAACTCTTAAAGGGTTTCTGCCTTCAGGCTGTGGAGCTCATTAGAAATGCGGCTTTGTCTGGTTCATCATAAGGATGGATGAGTCATTGTTAACTTCAAGTGGTAGAAGCGTGAGCAAGTGCTTACACACGGGCGATTTCTGGTCCTAACATTCAATGTGAAGCCTGTTTGTACAGTGGCATTAACAAGTGTCTTTCTTGTTCCCTCCACGTAAAGATCGCAAATTACGGAGCAGCACTTTGGATTAAATGAGACTCATGATAAAATGCGAGCAAAAAGAGCAATTAAGAGCTCAGTTCCTCCTAAAAGTTATTAAATATTTTATGGGACTTAAATTCCCAGCCCAAATATAACATAATAGCTTTCTTTCTTGGCACACCTATGAAACAACAGAAGAATGCACAGAAGGTAGTTTGTCACGGGACAAGACAGCATTCTCACCCTTCCCCATCTTGGTTTTTTCCCCAGGGACAGGATGACAAAGCATGGCATTTTCTTCCACCCATTGCTCTGTATCATACACCAGTATTTACATGCTTGTCTTACTTTGTTTGTTTGGTAACCTAAACAAGATGAAGGTGAAGGGAGGCTGAGGAAAGGTATTTCTCCAGGTGTCTTTCCAGCACCTGGTGTGCACTGGTGAAATGGCAGTAGCAATTGAAGCACACCACATTGGAGGTAAATCTCCACCAATGGCTTGTGATCATGAGAACCCATGGGTGGAAGCCATCACGGAAAGCGGGAGAAAGAGATGTGACACCCAGCTCCTGAACAAGCCAGTATCTGTGTGTGAGGGGGTGTGAAACCAGCCCTATTCCCGGCTTCCCTGACTGTCAGGCTGTTACTTGTTCCTGGAGCAGTGTCTGGGGAGAAGCTACCACCCATGGAAGGAATTCAGCGGAGTGGAACATCTGGGTAAGGGGTGGAAAGAAAAAGACGAGGAAATCTGATCAGGGAGTTCTGAGGCTGAGGAGAGGAGGCTGGGCTTGCACCCCACTATTCTGGGACACCCAGAAACCCTGGCTTCCTGTCTGGCTGTGGCCTTCAAAGCTCCAGGCCTGGCTTTTCACATGTTCTAGGTATGGACGTTTGGAGAACCCGATGACAGCATAGAGCTTCTTCTCCCTGAAATATTCACACCTCTCTGCTCTTTTCTCTCTGCCACTCCCTGTGTCTCGCTTCTTTTCTGGCACTCCCTCCTTGCCATATGAGCTCTCTCTGTGGCTCTGACTCAGCCTGCTCTCTCTTCTGCATAGTTTCAGAGGTTGTGAGGACCCCCTTAAACCTATATGAGCTGTTGCTTTAAGAACTCCTAGATTAAAAATATAGGCAGAAAGTTGTCAGCTCTAAAAGGAGCACAAATGCTTAAAACAGAAATAAGATTCAAAAGAAAACAAAAGATGTTATTTTTTTTTCAGTTTGTGAGGTTTTGTTCAACTCCTCACTCATCCCAATTTCAGAAAGTGGTGCTTCTTTAAGGCTTTGGGGGTATCCTGTTAAAGTAATACCAGCCTACACGATAGATTGTAACATTGGTCCCCTATGTTGGGATCACAGCCAAAAAAATGGGTGAGGTGCTATGCTAAGTGTTTTCAAGTATTTTTAAGATAAATTATCATATTTATCCTTTTAGTCATGAGCTATCAGAAAGGGGGATTGAGGAAGTAATCGCCCTTTTAAGAATCTGATCAGCACCAATGGAACAATCTCCTTTTACTAACAAAACTCTCAAGCAACTTGTGACCCAGCAGGGTATGTTGGGTCACACTTTATATAGATCACTTTCTGACCTGCCAAGAAGCAATCTGGTAGCACCAGATATTCCATGCGTTCATTTTCTAATTTCAGTTTCAGTCACCACTGGGTAGACTGTGATACTGCTAAATTACAGTCATAAAACTGCTTTCAGAATTTAATTTGGAAACTTCAAAATAGCAAGTGATAATGTGCTACTCATATTAGATAGGCACATATTTTAAAGAGAAAGATGTGAGGCAAGAACTGCCATTTGCTTGTCTTCTCCACCTCACTCTAGGTTGCCAGTTTTTTAATAAATTAGTTTGTCTTTCTTCCATTACTCATTTCCCCTGATATCCACCAGTCAACATTCGTTTTTTTGTTGCTAACAAGGCAGAAGAGAGAAAGTGGCTTTTGTGAAAGTAAATTCTGTCCACAGAACAACCGTCTCCAGGCATGAAATCTCTTTAAAGGAAAATTCTGATCCCATATAGTTGAAAATGATTTATCAAGTTAGGGTCTAAATATAAGAAAGTATCTACTAGCTACATAAATGGCACAAGTCACATTGAAAGAGACCAAGAAGACTGACCATTGTCAAGTTTGTGCAGGGTATGAGAGCTGACCCGACTGCATGTTGACAAGTCAGCCAGTGACACTCTCAGGGATGCTGTAGGAGACCCGACACTCCTGAATCAGAGAGAAAGGACAGTTTATCACTCACAGCAATAGCAGTAACCAGCATAGCAGCATATTTTGGTGCTGATTTATCAAGTCCCAATTCCCACAGAGGGTTGCAAAGAAGGCTAGGTGACAGCTGCACATGCAGTGGGCTACTATACAGGGGCAGAATTCTGAACTCAAGGAACTCTCATCTTTTATAATGGGCAGTAAGCTTGACTGCTGTTTGCTCTAGAGGGAGAAACTATCTCTAGCATCCAAGGCTGTTTACTATACATAAAACATACGTGAACACAATTGTTCAGATCTAAGGTAGTCTCTGTTCACAAACATGCAGAAACAGGAGAGACTCATGTACAATTATTTCCCAACAATCATTAACATTGAATTGAAAATATGTATATAAATGTGATCAAGTGTATACAGTCATGTGTCACTTAACAATGGGGATAGGTTCAGAGAAGTGCGTTGTTAGGCAATTCCATCATTGTGTGGACATCATAGAGCGCACTTACACAAACCTAGACGGCAGAGCCTACTACACACCTAGGCTCTATGATATATGATATAGCCTATTGCTCCTGGGCTACACACCTGTACAGCACGTTACTATGCGGAATACTGCAGGCAACTGTACCACAATGGTATTTGTGTATCTAAACATAGAAAAGGTACAGTAAAAGTAAGGTATGAAAGATAAACTATGGTACACCTGTATAGGGCGCTTACCGTGAATGGAGATTACAGGACCGGAAGTTGTTCTGGGTGAGTCCGTGAGTGAGTGGGGAGTGAATGTGAAACCCTCAGACATCACTGTCCACTACCGTAGACTTTATAAACACTGCACACTTAGGCTAATTTATTTCTTCAATAATTAACCTTAGCTTACTGTAACTTTTTTGCTTTATAAACTCTTTTTACTTTTGACTCTCTTGTAATAACACTTAGCTTAAAGCCAACACATTGTACAGCTGTCCGAACATATTCTCTCTTTATAGCTTTATCCCATAAGCTTTTCCTATTCAAACTTTTTAAAATTTTACTTTTAAAACTTTTTGTTAAAAACTAAGATGCAACAAGAATGACAAACTCAATCTCAGCAAGGTGAGTGTGGAGCTGGGCCCAGCACAGAACTAAGCCATAGGGCAAATATCTGGGTCCCACTTGCAGCCTCTCCAGCACCACGGGAAGGAAAGGGGTCATCTCTCAGGTGCTCTCCCACCTGCTTCTCCAGGTGGTGGGCCTAGAGCCTGGGCCAGACTGGCTATCTCAGTGAAGTAGTAGTCATGGCTCAGAAAGAGCTCATGTTCCCAACCACTGTGTCTTCTTGAAAAGAGCCCGGTATAATCACATATTCACCTATTGTGGATAAACTGATTATGCACAGCACACAGTCTGTCGTGGGGAATCTAAGTGGTAAATGAAAAACGGATATTTGTGTGTTCCAGGAATTGCAAACCACCGTACCCTGAGCTGCTCTTTCTCCCAATGCTGGCTTCTCAGGCACTGATGCAAGGATGCTCAGCTGCTAAGGCCAAGTCCAGGAGCATCTTGTCAGGGGAGAAGGTAAGAAGAGCCTGGAAATGGAGGGGCAGCAGCACAGAGCCTGGCTACACTCTGCTCAGGAGCAGGGAGCCCCTTGGATCTCAGGAGAGAGTAAGGAATTACTGGTAGGTGGCCAAGGACCCTCTCCAACCACAGAGCCTCCCACCCCTCCACCCACCAGCTCAGGGGCCAGCTCACATTAGATGCAGCTCCTGCCTTTCATTCAGGAGGGTGGGACTGAGAGTAACCACCTGTAAGAGGCAGGAAAGCTTAATGGCCAAAGGGTATGGAGTCAAACAGGACTGGGTTTGAACCTCACCTCCATAACTGTGTGACCTCAGGTAAGCTGCTCAACCTGAGTTTTTTGGAGTGTTTTTTTTTTTCTCATCTGTAAAATGAGGATAATGCAATCTATCTCATAACATTAATGTTGGGATTAAATGAGATAAGGCTGTAAGCCCTTAGCACGGTGATAAATAAATGGGAACCACTATTACGATTGCCGTAAAGCATGCCACTCCATAAAGTTTAACCTTAGATTTCCCAGTGTTCAAGTGAGCACTGGACTAGAAGCTGGAGACTTGGGAGTCGTCCCCCAGTGCTGTGCTTTCATTCCTCTCCAGTAGAGAATAAAATGAGAAAGTCAATGTGCTCATGTCATAGCTGCCACCTGCTATAAGAGCATAAACATGGTGAGCTGAGGTCAAACTCGTGCATCAGACTAGACGAGAATGACCCAGTGGCACAGTGGTGCACAACCTGGGAGCTTGTAAAGAATGCCTAAGCTCTGCTCCTCCAGCTTCTGATTAAATTGGTCGGGACTAGCCTCTAGGCTTCAGTTGTCATTAAAGCTTCCCAGGTGACACAAATAGTCATTCATTCAGGTCTAAGAACCTGAAGGTGTGTGTTGGGGGCAGCAATGAGGCATCCAAGAGGAGATCCATGCTTATGGCCTGAGCACACAGGGGGAGTGATGCCAGGCTCTGCGCCAGGAATGAGGGGAAGGCTGGGAGTGTGTTACAAGGTAGGGTTAGAGGCCTGTAGAGGAAAGGTTCACTCTTACTTCACCTGAAGACCCTAACTTGGGCTGGTTAAGCCTAAGGGAAATCCTACAAATTCTTCATTTTTCTGTATTCATAGGGTGCGTGGCATTCTAACAGTAATTGGAATATCTAATTAATTTGCAATCTTCTTGAGGATTTATATCAGATAGGTAAATGGGAATTTTAATTAAAGAAAGGGGCATGGCCTAGGAGAGCATTGCAATAGAAGGCAGCTAGGGCCAAGTGCACAGCGATCGTCTTGTTTCTTCTCAACCCAGGGATGTGTTCCGGTTTCTTTGCTTTCATCAGGAAAGGGCCAGGATCAAATGCCTGAAAATGAACAGCTAGACATAACTGCTAGGTACCCTCCTCTGCAGAGCACCTGACAAAGTCAAATCATCATGGGAACATGTTTTGTAAGGCAAACGTGTAAGCAGAGTTGTAAGCAGCTCCATTTATTTGAGTAAATAGCTTGTAAATAAATCATTGGTAAACATTACAAAATTAAATACATTTTTCAAAAGCTTGCCAGTATACATAAATTTCACAAACATAGTTCTTTAAAAAATAAAATATGTTCAGAGCACCCTTGATAGAAAATGCCTGAGCCCTGTCCTGTGACAGGTCCTCCTAGAGACACCTTACGAGAAGTGGGGTTTCTGTGGGGAAGCAATGGGGGCCTCCTGGAAGGAAGAAAGAGTTTCTACTCTGACCTTTTACCCCACCCATGTCCATCTGAATTTTGAGCCTCCCCCAAGGAGCTGGTATGTAACTGAGAGGGGCTGGACAGGAGCCCCTGGCCTAGCTCCAAGCAAGGGGATCAGGGTGCAAAATTAGGGCCAGGGGCCAGAGTCCTCACCACAGGCCACTGAGAGAAACCGGAAATGCAATCTCCACCATGCTTCCAAACCAGCAAATGCTCCTCTATTAACTTTCTTGAGAGAAGGTGAAGCTCTCTCACTTCCCACCTGTTCAACAGTCAGTTTATCCCCTCTGGTCTGACGCTGCCCAGGCACAAAGTGACCAGAAGCTACTTCTAAGAAGGAAGATACATAATCTGCTAACTTCCTTATGACCTGCTTTCATGGAGAAAGACTAACACACAGTACTTGGTTGAAAGCAGAGAATTAATTGCTGCACAGCGCTTCCATTTTCCATTGCAAAACTCTGCTCAGCTAGTGTGGGCATTTCTCGAGTGAAGTTCTTCAAATTAAGGGTTCATAAAACTTTAAAATACCACAAATGAGGCAATAAGTAAATGACCTGGCAAAGCATCCCAATTAAGGAAATAATATAAAGTCCATAAATTAAGCCCTTGACTAACTCAACATTTTCGTAGTGTAGCTCATTAGAATAACGGATACACTGAATTCTTTCACTTTGGTGCGTAAAGTGGACGTGGAGGTCAGCAGCACTCCCATGAGGAATCTCTAGGGGCCTCTTGGAAACACATGTGCTGTGACCTCCAGGTAAAGGATGACCACAAGTTTATTTCAACCATGTGAAATAAAACTCACATCTACTTTGTAACTTACTTGTGTGTAGGTATATACAGGTATGAGAGATTCAGTATCTGAGTCAAATGTACAACTTAAAAAAAAAAAAAAGTATTACCAAACTAGCTGTAAAAACAAAACAAAACAAAACAAAAACAAAAAACCATCATCCCTGTATAGTAAGGTCCTAAACGTCAGATTTCCCGAAGAAAATACTGTCTGGCCCAGCCCATCCCTGGATGTTTGCCTGTTTTGATAATCCCCGGTTGGGCTGAAACCAAAGTCATTGATCTCTTTGCTATTAAAATAGTACACTAACAACACCTTTAAAAAACAAACAAACAAACAAACAAACGCTCTAGAATAAATGTCTAATAGACCCCTCCCCCCCAAAAAAAAGTTGCTCATAAGGACAACTATTCTTTAATAAAAGTCCTTGTGAAGTCCAAATCCCAGAACCCTTTCTTGATCTCTGGCTGAGTTCCACCCTGAGCCAGAATTACACAGTCTTCTTCTGCGGGGGGCTCAGTTTCCTCATGCCTCTTATCCGAGAGAGCAGCTCCTTGATAAATTCCTAAAAGAGATCAGAAGAAGGTAATATGAGGGGGCTCTTATTAAAATTTGGGTTTAAAATCTACATGAAGTAATTGATGTCAATTGCAGTTAACCTTAGTTGATGAGTTTGGGTGGACGTATTGACCCCAACTGGTACAATACAGTAAATTTAAATGATACTTACTGTACACACTCTATATTTTCTATTCTGATTTCATTGAAAAGATAATGCTGTGGCAGAGGCACTAAAATGATTCCATGACCTATTCAAGGATGAGAACCCAGAGACTGAAGAACAACCTAGAATGGTTCCCAGTTCATACCATCAGGCATCTTTCATTGTTGCTTCATGTTTTAAAATATTTGGCTACCAAACAAGTCACATTTATTAGATAATAATTACTTTGTCTTCCTCTTTTGTATTTGTCAAAGACGAAGCTGACAGCTCGTCAGACTTTCTGATCTGCAAATGACAACCAGTGAATGCCAGGACTCAACAAAAACGCTAAGGAAACTTGCTCTCCATTATGGCCTTCTGCAAAACAGCTCTCAGGCAATCTCCCCCACCAGTCACAGCTCTCAGCCAGGAGCTCCCACATTAATAATCCTGCAACTCCTCTCCAGCTCTAAAACACAATAAGCTTAAATATTTAATCAGCCGCTGCAATTTCCTTTTTTAATCATCTTTTTGGTATTATCAAAGTAATATGTGCTTTTTATAGAAAACTTGGAAAATACAAACCAGCAACAATTACTGCTCAGAATGAACTACTATTAACATATTTTCTTCCATGGAAATTATTTTTACCTAATTGAGATCATACTGTATAAATGTACTCTTTTTTTTTTCCCACTTAGAATTATGTCAAAGCTTTTCCCCACAACATTAAATTGTCTTTCTAAGAATTAATTGTAATACTTATACAATTCCTTATTATATGGCTTTTCTACAGTCTGCTTAATTCCCCCATCCCTGGATATTTGGTTGGTTCCTGGCTTTTCAAAATTATAAACAATGCCACAATTAACACCTTTGTGCATAAATCTTTGCCTGAAATTGGGATTATTCCCTTTGGAGAGTAATCCAGAAGTGGGTCAAAGCCAAAAACATTTTAGTCACCACCATTTCTGAACTTGGAAAGAATAAAATCCATGTGAAGTAAAATGGGGCCCAATTTTAATTTTCTGAATACTATTTTATCTAATTTATAGAATTTTCTAGGATGAAATAATGCCAATTTTTCCCACTTGTAACCAATTTTCATTTTGGAAAGTTAAATGCATTTCCTATTGCCCCTTTTACTATGTGGTTTAAATAATACATAATATGCTGCACATAAAATTTCAATTCTGTGGTTTTTGGAATCTGTTACTCAACTGACTACTGTGAAAAGTTCCAGCATTTGAGTGTAGACTTCCTTTCTTTTTTAAAAACAAATGTCAGAATTACAAACCCTATCCTATATCTTGTTAATAACTCTGGTAATTTATCTGCACTATTTTAGTAACTTTTTTTCATAAAGATCATTATAAAAATAAGGACTAAAGAAATCATTTAGAATAATGTACCCTAAACTGCAGACCTTTTTTCTTCAAGACAAAAGTAATTTGGTAATTTGTATCAAATTCAAATTTTCTCAAAAAATTGATCATGATGTGTATAAATCTCAGTGATTAAAAAGTTAATAAATAACGCGCTTTGTACTTATGACATATTAACATTAATGAAAAACTAATTTTAAATTTATATTAACATACTTAATTTATATATCTACAACTTTTTTTTTTTTTTTTTTTTTTTTTTTTATCCCATTGTATGTTCATCACCCAGAGTCAGTTCTTCCATCACCATATATTCGATCCCCCTTACCCTCAGTTGTTATATCTACAACTTAATATACTGTACATATTTCAAACTGTTTATTAAATTTGAGTAATGAGGTGCTCAGCTGAGTAAGTTAAAAAATAGCAAGACCAATATTTATTCTCCAGATAGAAACTTGACAACACTACTGGCAACACAAAGATTTTTGTCGATTACAGATGAGTCACAAAGAAAATTCAAGGATCTTTAATCAAAAATATTGATTGATGGCTCTCCGTTCATTACTCAAAAATATTCTATATAAGTAACAACATATCTCATGTATGGCTGACGGCATAAATATGGGTAGCAGCAGCACCTAGATCAGTGGCTTTCAGCTAAATAAAAAACTAAAATCCTGTGTGTGACCCACACATAGTTACAGTAACCCAGTAGACAGAGACACAAGACTAAAACAAAAGTTTTGTGAAAAAAAATAGAACTCTTACTATATGACATTTTCTATTCTATTTTATTTTCAAAAAACACAGGTCATGACGAGCTAATGAGTTATCACCCATAGTTTATAAACAATGATCTAGACCTGGGCTATTCAATACCATAGCCCCTAATCACACATGTCTATTTAAATTTAGATTAATTAAAATAAATACAATTTTAAATTTAGTTCCATAATCATACTAGCCACGTTTCAAGTACTCTGTAGCCACATATGACGAGTGACTGCCGTATGGGACGATGCAGATACAGAATATTTCCATCATCGCAGAAAACTACTGGACAGCAGACAACAATACTTTGAATCACAGGTCTAGATGAGATAACCTTGGAGGACAGCGTAAATAGAGAAGAAGAGAAGGCTGAAGAGGCCTTCTAACAGGCAAGGTCTTGTAGGAGGTAGAACCAGCAAAGGAGACTGAAAAAAAGAAACCAAAGAGATAGGAGGAAAAACCCAAGAGAGTGTGCTGTTAAGAAGCCAAGAGAAGTGGTGGCTAGAAGGTTTTCTAGTGTTTCTAGAAGGAAGAGGTGCTCAATGAAGTCAAGAGCTGATCAGAGGTTAAATAAGTCAAAGACAGAGACAAAGCCATTAGATTGGCAAGACAGGGGCAACTGTGTGTCACTTGGGGCGGGGGTGTGTGTGTGTGTGGCTGGAATTGCACAAAGTATCAACTGACCCCAGCTACTATGGAAGAAGGTTCTAGAGGTTCTCCTTTAAGCACTGGAAAACTAGCTAACCTGGGGGAAGTTAGGGAAGATGAGAGGCATTTGGGGAAGTGCAGAGCCTAGGATCCTTGTGTACACCCCCCCCCCACACACACACACACGGAAAAGAGAGATAAAAGAAGCAATAGAAAGAAAAGAAACAGTTCCACTGACCTTGGAAACTTGACTTTATATAACATGCAGCCACCTGATTTATAAGAGACTTCTAAGAAAGAAAGAAGCCAAAGCAGGTTTCTGAGGAACCTGGCAGCCGGTGTGAAAACAGAAGGCCTTTCCTCACTCTGGAGTTTCGGCCATGTGGCACCATAAGAGGGCAAGGCATCGCGGTGGCCACCCTCTACTCTGAGTTCTCATCCCTGATCCCTCTTGAGCCCTGTAGCTTTCAGCTTCCAACCCCTCCCACCTGCTCCAGACTGTGCCAGAAGCGGCAGATGGACACACGTTTTGTAATTATCACCAGAGCCAGGCGTCTGGGAACCTTCCCTCGTCACTCAGTGATTCATCTGTTACACTCATTGATGATATGGCAGTGCTTAAAGGAAGATGGGTCCCTCAGAAAGTAGGAAAAGCAGAAACCACAGTATCACTGCAAATCACTGCTTTGCGGCTAAACTACACTTATGCCATTCTTTCCAGCCTATCAGGTCATTTAAAAAGATAAATAAGATAAACGGATATCATGCAGTAGCCCTTTGAGTAGAAGTGTTTCCTGACAAAAGTACTTTTGAAAGAAATGCCTAAAAGTGCTGCTCGGTGACTGGTGTCACCAACTACAGTAATTGTGTACATTGTGCCAGCTTCAATAAAGTGTGCCCAGCAGAACGCTGGATGCCCAGCCTGCTTTTCAAAACAAAAGTCATCGACCCCTTACACAGAGTACCCGTGGGATGAAGAGAGACAGCAGTGAGGATTCTGAAGGCTGAGATCCACGTAGGTCAGCGACTTCCCCGAGTACAGTCTCCTATTTCTCACCCCAAGAAATGCAACAGTCATCGCCTTAAAAATACTCATATATGTTCACAGGGACCATCTGCTCCTGATCTGAGTCTCACCACCAGATGACAACAAATCAAGTCAGCTCCCACAAGTTTTACGTAGCTACCTGACACTTCCTCCCAAAAGCCTGATATTCAATAGATGATGTTGAAATCAGATGAGTAACAAGGTGAAGGGAGAGCAGAATTTCTTTTTTTTTTTTTAAATTTGAGGCATGATTGACATATAACATTACATTAGTTTCAGGTGAGCAACCTAATGATTTGCTATATGTATATACAGAGGGTGCTAAAATATATATACACGTTTTAAGAAAGGAAAACTATTCAAACTGTAATACTCAAATATACCAATGACAAAAGATGAATACAAGTCACGTTTGACTTCTGCAATTACAAGAGGTGCTCAAAGTGGTTACCATCAGCGTCCAGACACTTCTGATTATGGCAAACTACTGCTTGAGCCATGTTGACCGAAGTGTCCACTTGTGTACATTTTTTGGCATCCCCGGTATTGTGAAATCATCACAATAAGTCTAGTTCACATTCATCACCACGTAGTTACAACATTTCTTCAGTGATGAGAACTTCTAAGATCTATTCTCAGCAACTTTCAAATGTACAACACAGTGTGGTTCACTATAGTCACCAGCTGTACGAGAAAAATTTCTAGAACCAACAAAGGTTAGGTAAGTGAAGACAATGGAAGAGTAGAATGTACCTCTTTTAAAACATCATGGCAACCCTGAAAACTTTCAAATGGCAAAATGTCCTCACCCAAAGAACCAGCTAAGCATTTAAAAATCGCACCTTAAACTTTTATATTCAGGTCACCCCGGAGGCCAAATGGGGCAGGCAGTGAATCAGCACTGATGCACACAGCTTTGGGGGTGTCCCCAGCCCTGTGTGACGCTAGGATTCGCTCCCTGTAGTCACGGGCATTATTCAGCTTCACAAGTACCATCATCGCTTCCCACTGAAATATTTAATTTCCCCCTTTTTGGGGGAGGAAAAGGGGTGGATAGTGTTGTTTATGGTGAGAAAGGTTCATTTGCCGACAGAGCACACCACACACAACTATCCTATTTTTCATTATCTGCAAAGAGGCTTATGACTCTGTCCCTGGTAAGGGTTTGCACCTGCTGTTATAATCTCTTCTGTCAACAGAAATTTCTGAAGGTGTTAACCAAATCCTGGATGGTTGTTCTGTCCCCAAACCCCTCTCCTCCTTTCACTTAAAACCACTGACACTATTTTGTCCATTTAATTTCTTGACTATCTGCCTTTAAAGATTAATTTGTTCTACTGGTGATTGTAGTCCCATTAATCTATTTTAGAGAGTCAGACCATTGCTCTTGAGCTAATTTATTTTGTACCCAAATTCTAGCCTTTATTTGTATACAGAGGGACAGTTTGCTTTCACAATATTTCACCTTACTGGCATTTAATTCCTTCACACATGTGCAATTCAGACAACATAAAATAAAATCCACATAAATAATGCAACCAATGTAAATAATCAACGGAGTTAATTCAGCAAAATTATAATCCCCACTTTATAATCACCATGAAACTAAAATAATTTCATCAAGGGTCCCATTACCAAGGACGGAGAATAGCATTTGCTATAAACACCTCAATCTTTTCTAAATGAAAGAAATCCATTTCTAAACTGTTTGAAATTTGGTTTTGATTGCAACTGCCTTTGCTGAAAAGTACAGAAATCCAAAAGTCATGTGTTAAATTGCGTTTAACTCATATTCTTTCTTCTGTCCAGATAAGTCTGAACACTAGAAGAGAACACGGGACTTTCTGATTAGCTTTGAAAACATGATCATTTGTTCTGAATTTAATTAAAAACGAAAGAAGAGGCCATAAAATCACAGTCAGTCATTCAAAAATGCCAACCATGTAAAGGTCCATTGCCTTTTAAAACCTGTACCTCCTCTACTACATCTTAAAAAAAATAACAATCATTAATTACTGGGGAAAAGCATCCAAAGGCAGGATGCATGTGGCTGTCCCTGTTATGGCATTTCTTTCTTCTTTCCTTCTGTTACATCACAATTACTGTTGTCATCATCATTCTCACTATTCTCATGGACATCCTGCTTCTAAGAGTGTGTGGTCAAGAATTTAACCTTGCCCCAAAAGAGGTCTGGTCTTCGCCCTCAGCTCCTGGGAGGCAAGCTCTAAGCCTTTAGAATGTCCTGCCTGATGAAAATGTCTTTGTTCAGCTGGGGGCCTGGGGCCCTGCAAGACAATCTAACAATGTGATTTAGGGTCGGGGCTTTGGGTCATATGGTACCAGCTTGATATCCCAAGGGACTGGAGACTGAAATTACCATGAGGGCAGTCAACCATGACTGTGACCAAGTCCCAGTAAAAAGGATGGACATCAGGCTCATCAAGTGAGCTTCTCTGGTTGGCAAAATTCTCTACACACAGCCACACATCATAGGCCAGAGTCCACACTGTGAATCCAGTGGGAAAGGATACCTAGAAGCTCTGCATTTGGGATTTTCCTGGATTGTGTCCCATGCATCTCTTCCCTTGGCTGATTTTAATCTGTAGCCTTTCACTATAATAAACCAGAACTGTGAGTATGACAACTTTCAGTGAGTTCTGTGGGCCCTTCTAGCAAATGATCAAATGTGAGTATGGTCTTGGAGACCCCAGAACTTGCAATGGGTGTCAGAAGTGAAGATGGTCCGGTGAACAGTTCCCTAACTTTGCAGAGTACGGAGTAAAGACCAGGAAATACACGCAGAGTTTTGCTCCACGACTGCATGTCTTTGGCTAGCTCAAATGTTTGGTCACCTAACATTTCTGGGTGGATTTTCCTCAATGAAGACAGTCTTAATCTGATTTATAAATAGTCCAAGGTGGAGGCTGTGCTCACCTAGTAAGAATTCAGACAAAGGCAGTGAGAAGTAGGTGAGTGTCACAGGATGTCGGCTCAGACAGGGTCCAAATGCCACCTGCAGCGCATCCTGGCTCTTTCCCCTGGGCAGAGGAGGCCTGTTGTATAAAGAGCCTTATTGAAAGCGTGTGAGCAATGGACACACTGGGACCAAAAGCCTTCTGGCTTCTAGGTGAGGTTACTCGAGTTTCTGGTTAATAAATCCCACCCCTTTATTATAACCTCAATTACACCAAACATAATCAGACTTTCATAGCCAATGGCTACAACCACTGAAATGTAATTTTCATCTGATTACAGTCTTTCTTTGGAAACTCCCGATTCTCTCACTGGTCAGAAACATTGTTCTGAAGGTGACAGCTTTCCAAGGTTGCATTTCAACTCCTTCAGCTAGCATTCAAACTCTATTCCTCACCCTCTGCCCACAACTACAATCTTTTTTGAGGAAACCCCATGAGAGGCCAGATGGCAAGGCTCTCCTGCGTGTAAACACTCAGACCCATTAACTGAAGGGAAATGGCTGCTTCCTCAGCTTCCTTTCACAGATCCCCTGATAATCACATTCTGTTAAGCAATTTGACTCCTAACTTAGAGATCCATAGGATAAGCTGATACCCTGGCATTTCTGTCATTTTATTTCTATTGTAATATTCTTTGAGCACTTAAACTCTCACCATAGTTAACTGTGGCCTTAGAAGAGATTGTTTTTAAAGTGTACATACAAGTTCTTTGCTTCATCTAAGTCCCTGAATTAGTTACAAGCACATGGGTGTTCAATAAAAATTTGTTGAGCAAATGAACAAAGAGAATATAGCAAAATGCCAACCACACCTCCTCTGATCACCCACACAGTCTCTCTGTGTTGTAAATATCCAGTTTATATTTTCTCTCTTCTGCAATTAGCTCAATGAACAGGGACTACGTACAGAATATATAAACTGAACAAAATTTCAAGTAACAGGTTAAAATGCTAAACGGATAGAGAGCTGATATGAGCAGGATGAGTTGACAATGGTCACCAGCAAAGCCTGTCAGAAAGGTGAGATGCAGTCACCAAGACATCTGAGCAATAGAGGGAGATTCTGCCTTCCTACTGCCAACGCAGAGAGAACAACAAGGCAGGCCTGCCTTTCCGAACAACACTGCCCAATTTCTATTTGCAAAGCACGATCTAGACATCTCTCCTGCACCTTCCCCCGGCCATGACATTTCCCTGACCTAGCTGACTACTGATTACTGAGACCGAGAAATGCTTCTCACCACATAGTCTCAGACTTCATCATCCCGCATAAACCCCTGTTGCATATCAACTTACAGGTTTTGATTGCTGAAGTAATAAGTAGCACCACAACCTCTATTTCACAGAAATGAAATAAATGCACAGAAAGAAAAACCTGATGATTATCAGAGAGCAATAGTACTGCCACATTGAGCTATAAAAGAGATTCCTAGCAGTTCATTGATCGGACTGACAGCTCCCTGAACAAACGCTAAGACAGAAGCCCTCAAGCTCACATTAAATGCATTTGCTGTCCACCATCCCAATACGATGGAGGTGTTCCTATGTGATCCTAAGATTTGAAAAACATACAAAATTGGAGAGAAAATTAGAAAAAGCTCCTCCCTAGGCTGGCTAACTGGTCCCAATACCCTCACCCTCGATTTCTACAATTGTCCACTAGGCTATCACTACAGATCCTCCAAATTCAAGTAATAACCAAAACATAATTACTCCTTTCCTTCTTGCATTGCATAGAAACATCCTTTTGCTACCCTTCAATCAGCTCTACTGTAATATCAGCTACATCAGAAATGCCATTTACTTAAGGGGAAAGGTTAAAACACCATTCTTACTAATCAATCACTAATACATTAGGGTGGTGACTTACAATCACACTGCTGTGTTTTGAAGGATCCCACTCAGGAAAGATTTACACGTCACGAGTTGACAGTATAGAATATGAGACAAAATGGGAAAACACAAGTCCTTTGCTTATCAGTCAGGAAACCACACAGGATGACATGAACCCAAAGTATATGACAGAAAGTAACACACCAAAAACAGTATCACTTCTGTGAAACTGCCAGATTCTTCAAAGTCAACTCTTCAATTTGAATAATTCAAGAACATTATTATTGGTGAATTCTGGCATTTTGTGTATTTAATATAGTATAATGGAGAAGCATTACATGGAACCAGATTCAACCAGCACGTGCCAAGCTTTATGCGATGGGCTTTCATACGTGCCTTGACTTCTGCACTTACTAACTAGGTACCATAGGCAAATTACATCGCCTTTGTATGTGCTGAAGTCCCTAATTTGAAACAAAGAGTGTCAACCTCATAGCTTTGTTATGAAGATGAAATGAGTTAATACACGTGATGTGATTAGATTGGTACCTGGTATGTGCTTAGTAATTATTTAGCCATTATTAGTGTTGTTGTAATTATCACTAACATTATGACCTTTGTGAAAATCCTTACTAAAACCCAGGGAGGTAGTTATTACTTCCATTTTATAAAGGAGGAATTGGTGGTTCAGAGAGCTTAAGGAAATTGCTTGAAGTCACACACATTTAGTGCTGGCACTGGCATAACACTCGTGATTCAAAGTCCAGTCTTCTTTCCACCACCCACCCTACCTACGCAACGACGCTATAAATAAACGTTATCTGAATCAGCAATGATGTATTTCTTACATTTCTCACATCAAAGTGGTATCATAATTGTACATAAAATTCTTTTGATAAAAAAATAGCCCTGCCAGAGAAGGCTGCTTCAAAAAGAACAGCATTAACTATTAGGCATTTAGTTGAGATAGAACAAAATCCTTTAATGTCCTGAAAGTCTTAGTGAGTGGAGTAGCTTTGCAAGACTGGCAGGATGGAGAAAGAAAGAGCACAGGATTAAGTGCCAGAAATTCAAGTTGATTCCTGGCTTCTTTGCTCACTCCTGTGAGGTCTCAGAGAAGTCACCCAAACTCTCTCCTTCAAGTGATGATTCTGAGAATTAAATAAGATAACGCTCATTACCACAATGCGAACTATAGAGCTCTGGGGAAATATAAGCTATTATTTTTATCATCACAATCCAGGTGCCGATAAAATTGGTTTCTTATGAACATGATAAGCTCAAAGGTACAACTATCCAAACTTTTCTGAAATGATCCTTTAATAGACAAATGAACTTGACTGAAATTCCTCAGCATTTTATAGCATTTCATTCCTAGAAACTGTGAGCTAAACAAAGAACAGAGATGTTCACTTGTAAACACCTGTGCCTTTTCCTTCTTTCTTCCTCTGAAACTCTGAAGAACATTCAAATATTACATCTTTTTATCTCTTAAGCCTCCTTATAGAAACCAGATGGGGAATCTTTTGTTCCAGGGGGACATGACCCATTATTTTTATTTACCTGCATGGCTGTTAGTGAGTGTAAATATTTTGCTCCCTAGATACTGCAAAAATTGGGGAGAATGGGGCTTATTTCAGTGAGAAAATGAAAATGACTTTCTACTGCTGCCTACCTGCAGAGCCAATCAGAAGAGAAAACAGCACGTCCAAACTTCCCCACCTAAATAACCCAAACATGAACTTCTCCATCTAGGAGAAGAACTGAAGAAAAAGGGAATGAAAAGTAAGTAAATGACAGGTCTACACCTCCCAGTCCAGATTTACTCTTGGCAGCAATCCTCCCCGCCCCCCACATCACATGTTAACTCATCAGCATCATCCAACACCTTTCTTGACTACAATCCTATTATTCTTGTCTAACCCTTCACAACAATTTAATATGATTCTCCAAATAAATAATTGCTTAACTCTTACATTAATTCCCCCAACTAACTATGAGTAAAGAAGCTCTAGTTCCCCCACCCGCAAAAAAACACTAAATGGTGAGGTCTCCTGCCTACTTCCCATTCTTACTTTCAGAAAGCCTGAAATCAGAATATCAAACCTCTGGCAGGAGTTTAGAGTGTCTAACTCTTAAAAATAATAATAATAAAAATCTCTCCAGAAAAAAAAAAAAGATGTCCAAATAACAACATTCTGAGTGGTCTCCTTGCTCCATACACACATATGATGAAAACAAAAACAATCTAGTTCATAACCCGGTCACTCTATAGTGAGACCCATTAATGGACAAACTGTGCTCAACACACAGATTTCAATCGTTTATGGTTCCTAACACTCAAACATGGGTACACTGCCCCAAATCAGCAAAGACAGATGAAAATAGGCAAAAAAGGTAGGATTCAGAGAAAACAGAACAATCAAGAGCGCAGAATGATCTTAAAAATAAAAACAAAGAAAATAAAACATTTGATTCATATCCTCAACGAGAAAAAAATTGCATCAATGAAATAAGATATACTAAAAGAAAATAGTGAACAGAGATCAAAAAAAGGACTCTTGCACTTTAACAAGAAAAGACTTATTAAAAATAAGGTAGCTGAAAATTTTATATCTCAGTAAAAAGGCTAGAAAATAAAGTCAGAAATCTTTCAGAAAGGAGAACAAAAGATCAAGGAGAAGAAAAACAAAAGGGAAAAGATAAGAAATTAGAGGCTCCATCCAGAAGATATAACATCTAAATAACAGCACGGACAGAAATATAGAATACTGAGGGAGAAATTAATAAAAATAATAAATAATAAAAGACAATTTTGACATAACTCTTACGACTAATAGAGCTTGCAAAGTACCCAGCATCTGAACAGAAAAGGAGCCACACTAGAGCATATCATTGTAAAATTCAAAAATGGAGATAATCCTAAAAGTTAACTGAAGAGAAGAAAAATAAGGATGATCAGATTTCTTAACAATAGAACTAATACAACAATAGAGCAACACCATTAAAATTGAGTTTTAATAACAAATTTTATCCTAGAAGTCTACATTATCCCAACTATATTGATCAAGATATATTTTTATATATGCAAGAATTCAAAAAATTTACCTTCTGTGCATCCTTTCCCCAAAATCTACTGGATGATATGCTCCTACTAAGATGAGGAAGACTGAGATTGAAGAAAGAAAGCACCTAACAGAGGACAACAGTAGACAGAAACCTCAGGACAGTAGCTACTCAGTAGATCCAGAGAATAACTTCTCCAGATTGTTGCATAGGGGCTCCAGGAGGAAAATCTGGGGTGGGGGCATGGTAATGATGTGTTTGAGCATACAGAAAACATATTATTACATGCTTGATGAAGATATTGACGAGTTCAACTATAAATTTCTGTTGTTTAAGCCAAAATAAAAAAGCAATAGGTAGGAGACAAAACAAAGACAAAGTAGTTATCAACTCCAGGAAAAACAAAGGGCTATACAAGAAAGGAGCCATGGTCATATTTTACTATTTGGTTTAGCAGTGAAAAACATTTCTTTAAATCATAAATTATCATACTTGACTACTGATTTAATAAAAAGTGTTAAATAACTTTATTAAGGGGATGAAGGGAAATGAATTGTGTAGAGAGTAAGAGAGCTCATATTTCCCCTTAAGTCAATAAACAAAACAAAAAAAGTAAGTAAATACATATTTAGGAATGAAAAAGTAGCAGGGAAAAAGCTAAAAGTGTTATTGTATTAAAAAATCATAAATACAATATATAAATATAAAAATATATACCTCTAGAGAGGGAAACTGAGGGTTGGAAAAGTCAGTTATTTTTTCTTTATAGTGTAATCATATTTTTGGTTTTCAAAACTATAAATATGTATTATATTGATTAAAATATGTATATTTTAATAACTAAAATTAAATTAAAATTTCTATGACTGCAAGATGTAATTAATATAAAGAAAAACTAGAGACTGTAAGAATAAAGCTTAGATAAGTAACTGGCCTCAAACCAAATGATCTTAAAAGACCCTAGTCATTTAAATCTTACACACTTGGAAAAGTATGCTTTCCTGTCACTTTGTAATTATACCACTTCAAAAAACAGAAGTCCTACCACCATTGCTTTGAGATTGCAAACAGACTCCAAAACATCTGATGAATCTTCTAAGTTCTCTGACTTATCAGAGGAACAAAGTGAAAGCACTTCTTTTACCAATATTTTCATTAATAGATCATATCCTACATTGTACTTTTGGTCATTAGAGTATACAAGGACATTAGATGTGTTGGTCTAATTAAAATAATAACCATTGCTTTTTACATTAATATTTCTACACTTGATAAATATCAAAACAAAGCACAAAATTTCTTCTTCCAACAGAGGCAACTATTTAATTGTGAACAACAGAACTGGCTTTAAGTTTCTTAAAAATATATACATATAAACTAATAGAATGTATTTTCCTGTTATAAATCTAAACTTCTACCCAAATGATCCCAAAACTTCTCACAATTATCTTTGAAGTTTGGCTTTTATATAAAAGCAAGCAACACACGAGATCTCATGAGTTTTACGTTTTCCTAAACCAGACATATTTAAGCTTACAATTAAGGAAGTTAGTACTAGTCAAACATACTCGCTTCACTTATGGATAATAATTGCTACTTAGTATTTACATAATCAAACCCACTTATTGTGGGTTAGCTTTAAAAATACATAACTTGATTTAATAAAATCCAGTTGAAACATGGCATTTAGGAAACATGATTTGTTTACCTCTGTTGGTTTGTAGCAGTCTACAAGAGCTTCCTAGAATGAAATACACAGAAAGTAAGTTTCATTATTTTAAAATTCAACGTCATTTTAAAAATGAAACTAAAAATTATTTCATCTTTATAGTATGATTCTAAACATGGTAAATCAACATTTCATACTGACTGTCTAGCGTCACACTTTGGTTTAGCACCCGTTAGTCATCTAAAGATATAAAAAGCTGTGCCCTTCATATGCAGGAATGCCCTGCACGCTCCAGAATACACACACACACACACACACACACACACACACACACACACACGCGTGCAGACACACCCCTTTCCTTTGGGGTCCCAACTTGGTTAACAATAAACTGGATATACTTAAGTTGAGACAGCCTGTGAGAGATGACAGTTACACTGGGCAGTGATGGACTGGCTGTGAGTCAACCCCAGAGCAGCTTGTCACATCTCTGCAGGCTTCAGTGTCCTCACCTGGGAACCGAAGGGGGTGACCTGATGGCAGCTAATGCTCCTTTCAAGTTCTCAATTTTAAGAAAACATTTTTGTCATTTCACTCTGTATAGAACTGATGCCTGCTTTTTTTTTTTTAACTTTTATTTCCCAATTAAATTTACCAACAAGAAATAATCATTAAACAGACTGTTCACCACTCCAGAGATGCTAGTAATTATTAATACATTAAACATATTAATACATTCAAATGTGCCCTTTAATTATGTGCCCTCTAGTGATCATTTGTCACCGGTGATAACCAACAGCCATTAACAGTAATTATCAGTGAACATTAAGAACATTGGCAGGTCAAAGGTTAGTTGGTTTTAGAAACTTTCTAATACAGATTTTTAAATGATAGATTTGACCTCCCCTGGGAAGGGAAATGAATATTGCATTACTCTGGACTAAGGAAACATAAGACATTTCAACATCCATAGTTATACTAGAATAATATCAGGTGAGCAAACTCCAATAAAAGACATTTTATTAAACAGAATTATGTTGTAAACCATCTTATCTAGAAATTAATTTCAAGAATGATACAATCCACAACTGCAAGACCAGAGTCCTGGGTTTAGACACTCCGGTTCCAGCTCAGCCCCTCTCCTCACACAACTGTAGGACACCACTTCCTTCCCTGGCAAATGGATCTCTGGAGGCAGAACCAGCTTTCCCTCCCAGGAAGATGAGGCGCAGATCTGAAAGCTGCTTCGAGAACTGGCTGTAGTCAAGACCTGCTTTATCACCAGAGATGAACGTCATGGGGGTGAACGCTTAGCATCCCACTGCTTTCCTCTCTGCAAGCTGCCATGCCCACGTGCTGTGCCAACATCTCCACAGGGCAGAACTGGTGCATGCCAAGCTCTGGAAGCCCAAGTGGATTCTAGCATCTATGACCAGAAGGTTCTAGATTTTGAAAGCTGCTTACCCGTAATTTTAAAGCTCTCTCTTCTTCACTGTCTGCATCAAGAAGATCGTCAATGTCAATTTCTACATCTGGCATTTCTTCTTCCTGGAGGACAAATGTGAAGGCATTCTATTTAGTGAGAAACTGCATTGCACCAAACCAACTTTGCTGAGTTAACTAAATGACTAGCTCATCAATTAAGGGGGAAAGCAAGACTCGGAGGAAGTGGAGGGAAAGGAGAAGGAAGGGGAAATAGGAGAGAGAGACAGGAGAAAAGGAGTAAAGGAAAACAAGCAAAAGAAAGAAGAGAAGAGAGGGGGAAGGAGGGGAAAGAAGGAGGGAGAGAATAGAGGACAGAGGGGGAAAAAGGGAGGGAGGGAGGGGGAAGAGGAGATTTAAGAGTCACAAGCAATACAAAGTAATATACGTATTTCAAAACTGACAAGTTTCTACTTCTTGGCAGAAAAGTGCGATTGTGAGTAGACAATGGAGATAGGCAAATTATAGAAAGAGGGGTAAGAGGTGTGGTTTCCTACCCAGCATCTAACTTCTCTTGGTGACTACTGCGTCTTTGATCTTTCGTGAGGGTTAGGCAACTCCTTTTATGGTTCTGGGTGGGATAAACCTGATTCTACCACAGGTTTCTGAGGCAGGGATCGTGGGTGAGCCTCGCCTGAGCGCCAGCCCGTTACTGACTCAAGAGAGGACTCGTGCCCCCACTGAGACGAGTGGGGCTCTGGGAAAAGAAGTTCTTTCAACAGAAGCATCCTCCTCATTCCACTGAGGAAGCTCTTAGCCTGGAAATGCCCTGACCTTGAAGGGAATGAGTCTGACTCCACAATTGGCAGAGTAGGAAAAATAAGAAAAGAGGGTTCTGGATAACGTCACTGAATCGCCGAGTCAAACCACCTAGAAAGCCGTATACCCTCAAGTAAATCCCTGCTATTATTTCAGCCAGTGTGATTGGAGTTTAATACTCCCAAAACCAAAGACATACAATCCAGAAAAGAGGGTAAGGAAGTCCAGCTGGAATGTGGTGACAGACCTCACTAACTTGGAACCTGTACTTCCAACCCAAAGTAGGTCTTTGCTACTTTTCATTTCTTCTGTTATCTGATTTTCTGCATACCTATGAGAACACTGAAATCAAATCACATTTAAGAGAGGCTGTAATTTTGCATTTCACCTTCCCATTAGGAGTCACCTGTACCCCAACTCCTCCCAACCACAGGGATGGGTGAGGAGCGCCCCAGAAGAGAGAAGGAGACACCTGTGTGGGGGACACCTGTGTGTGCACCTGGGCCTAGCCGGTCTGTGTCACCTGCATCATCTGGTCAGCAGAGGCAAGGCTCACTTTCTGAGTCTTTCTAGTAAAATGCATTTGCTAATAGTTTTCAATCATTTTTTTTCCTATTCCAACACAAAAGAGGACCCAAGTGTTTTAAGGAAACTGAGAAATATGATACACTATTGTGAAATAAGAAGAAATACACACACACATACACACACACACACACACAACCAGGGGTGCCAAAAAAATGTACACAAGTGGACACGTTGGTCAACGTTGCTCAAGCAGTAGTTCCCCATAATCAGAAGTGTTTGGACGCTGATGGGAATCACTTTGAGCCCCTCTTGTAATTGCAGAAGTCAAATGTGACTTGTATTCATCTTTTGTTATTGGTATATATTGAGCATTACAATTTTAATAGTTTTTTCCTTTCTTCAAATGCGTAAACATTTTTTTGGCACCATGTGTGGTGTGTGTGTGTGTGTGTGTATCTGCCCCTGGTTCCTGGCACAGTGCTCCTAAAACCCTTGTATACAGAGGTGCTAGGAGAATTTTTTATTCTAATAATTAGTCTTTGACTTCGGTTCCTGACACAGAGATCCTAAATCCTTTGGAATTTCTTGGGTGATAAGAGCATCTTTTGTTTAATGAGGAGACTCTTGGTGGGCTCCTGGATGGGGGCTGGTCATAAGAAAGTCCAAGCCATAAATAGGAGCTTGGAACTTTCTACCCCAACCTCCATCCTCCTGGAAGGGGAGGGGGCTGGAAATGGAGTTACTAATCAATCATGCCTATGTGATGAAGCCTCCATAAAAATCCCAATAGAATGAGGTTCAGGGAGCTTCCATGTTGGTGAACACACCCATGTACCGAGAGGCAGGTGCACCCACCTGCACAGGGACAGAAGCTCCTGTGCGGGGACGCTACTGGATCCCACCCTCTGTACCTCTTCAGCTGGCTATTCGCCTTTCTTATGTCCTTTGTAGTAAACGTTAAGTACTTCCCGCCATTCTGAATCTGTAGAGGGGGTCTGGGAAGCCCGATTTAGAGCCAGTAGATCAGAAGTACAGGCAGCAATCTGGGACTTGAGGTTGGCACCTGAAGTGGGGGCAATCTCATGGGACAGAGCCTTTAACTTGTGGGACCCAACGGTATCTCCGGGTAGAATTCAGATGAATTACAGGACACCTAGGTGTCTAGGAGAATTGCTTGATTTGTGGGACACCCACACATCTGGTATCAGAAGTGTTGTGAATGTGGAAATAGTGTGAGAGTAAAGGAGAAACATAAAGGAGTGTGGTTTCCTACCCAACTACCCTTAGTAACACTAGCTCCTGAAGTCAGGCCCTCAGTGGGCAATGGACAGTTCCAGAAATAACCCTCTAGTGAACCCCGAGTGATTCATTTCTGTTCCTATGGTGAATTCCTGTTTCGATCCTTTGATCGGGTGTTCAGTAGGATAATCAATGTGTCTTTGGCCTCATCTGCAAAGTTCCACCCAATAGAAGAGAGGTTTTGTATTCATCAACTTTTATATTTATATTTAATTGTCATTTACCCATTAGCAAAGCCAACAATACAAATAGGAAGTGTAAATGTTGAGAATAATGCTGACGAGTGACCATTCAGTGGCTAGGGGTCCAGAGCAGGCAGCCTTCAATCAGAGGCCAGCTCTGCCACCAATTGCTGGTGGCAACTGGGCAAGTGCCTTTACCTCTCTGGCCTCGGTTTCCCCACCCCCAAAAATGGGAAAGTAAATAACAACTACCTCACAACATTGATGTATGGGTTAAATTAGCTAATTGATATCAAATTCTTAAAATAATAGTACCTGGCATACAGCTAAGACTTCTTGATTACTGATTATTGTTTCTTAACTATTGTAAGAGACACAGTCCATATTGGAAAAGCTCAGATAAAACAGAAATAACATTGAACGTAGAGGGCAATTCTAACATCCTTAGTCTTATTAAGGTTAAAATCTCTTTTAAAGAAATTAATAATAATATAATACCAACAAGAGATGAGAAAAAGCATGTCTCCTTAGAAAATTCTAATGACCTTGAAACTGGGAATGACGCTTCTTGCTAGAGAGTAGTGATACAGCTCAAATTAAAACATCATCCCCTAGCTTCCCAGGATGTCAGAGAGCAGTACAGGGGTGTGACTGTGTATATAGCTATGAGACTATTTGACGGTACCTGCCAGGCCCTGGAGACTCAATCCACATGAGTCAGTGAACACAGGTGGTATATACCGCCCTCCTCTCAGAGGCGGCTGGGCTGCTGTCCTGCACTAGAATCCATCAGTCCCACACCTCTTCAAACCAGTCTGACTCTCAGACTGGTACAGAGTCACTATTTCAAATGAGATGCCGTTATTAACCCCCTGTGGGCAGAGCAGGGAGGTGGGTACAGATGTGGCTTCCAAGGGGGTGAAGGATGGCAGACGATGCCGGGAGGGTCCCAAGGCTCCACTCTGTTGTCAGGACACTGGGAAAGACCTCCCTGGATGTGCGTGCTGCTTCCCTCCCTCCATGGGACCCACCTCCCTGGCCACCCCATTCCCCTCCCCCACACTCCCTGTGCCCAACGTCCTCTTTGTGTGTATATGTGAAACCTCCACTGAAAGGAAGACTGGGGGAGAAAGGGCATCATTGAGGGAGTCACAGATAGACAGTGGTACAGCTGTCAAGGATTTGTCAGACTTCTCATAGTCAAAGAGCCGGTGGGGACTGAAACACCATCCAAGAAACTAACCAGATTACAAGACCACAGGTGGAAATCACCCTCCCTGGCCACGAATGTGGAAGCCGTGAGGGTGGGGCCTGGGGAGCCACGCCCCTGACAGTGCGCATGCGTGCAGGCTAGCAAATGTGGCCCCGAATTAAGTCAGCTCCCTCTCCACGGCGTGGGCATGGTGTGACTTTAACAACCACCCCACAGGGACAAAATACTCACAGCCAGTAAAAGTAAAAGAGATAAATCCACAAGTTTCTATGTCAGTAGCCATTTATTCCCCAATTCTCCCCATATCAGTCATGTGGGTTCGCCATCATATTTGATTTGAGCACAAGGGATATATATTTATAGGAAGGTTTAATGAAATCAAGCAGAGGAAGCAGGATATAGAACCTAGTCAAGGACTCACAACTAAGGAGAACTCAGTGTCTGCTCTTCTTAAAAGAAAAAAAGAAGAAAGCACAGGAAGTGGGTTTTTTTGCAAACATTATTTAGCTTTGACGCCCTGCCAAATTTGGTCAACCAAGCTTTTACTGGTGCAGCAGCAAGGTTGAGTCCCACTCACGTAGCAGGCACGCGCAGTTAGGTGGCCTCTCATTAAGATCGCACACAGCTCTTCCTCAGGCCCTGCAGTTGACCCGTTTTCCCCAGCCCTCGAGGTCTGAGCTGTCCAACATGGTAGCCACATATGGTATTTAAATTTGAATTCACTAAAATGAAATATAATTAAGAATTCAGTGCCTTAGTCACTTTAGCCACATTTCAGTGACCGATTGCTACACATGGCGGGAGGCTACTGCACTGGATGGCACAATACAGAACCTTCCATTCCATCAGATGGGACAGGCCTAGAGCCCACTCGCTCTCTGGACCACAGGTCAGCAAGCAAGCTCCCTCCCCTCTGAGAGGTGTGTGACAGAGTAAAGAAAATGCATCACAAGGGCACCCTCATTACCGGGCATGTAGCTGGGAAACCCCGGGCTTGGTTTTCCCCGTGGGAAAACTGGTACAAACTCTTCTCTGACTAATTACAATAACCATTAAGCATCGGCACTTTCCACCAATCCATGTGGCTTCTCATTGCCGCCACCCTTGTCTCTCAGAGGCAAGGAGGCGTCTGAGCCTAGGGTGCACACTGAGCGTGCAGCAGGGGTGTGTTCTGAAGGCCCATGATGCCAAAACCAAAGCGGGGGTGAGAAGGACACAGAGACCTGGGCCTGGAGGAACCTGTGGGACCGTCCAGGAAGGAAAGACTGAACTAGTATAGAATACAGCATCCGGGTAATCTGGTAGTTAGTATTTTTAATGAGGAGTGAAAACAGTCTAAATGCAATTGACATTCTCTTTAGCTCTATCTGCTGCATAAGGCAGGGGCAGTAAATAACCTTAGTGACGGATGAAATCACTTACAAGGCAGTAAGTACCCCCATAGCCCACTCTGGTGTACAAGAGTTCAGTGTGTCTGGGGACTTCCGCACATTAAAAACAGATCCCCAGGCAGTGGTTCTGGTGACAGCAAGTGAACAGTCTCTTTGGAGTCACTGAGGTAAGACACCAGCGAACACCGTGCCACACTGAGTCAGAGGTCCACCTTTTGGTGCCCATAGAATAAGGCCTGTGATCATTTTTTGCATTTTTCTGGTTATACATCTACTGAGTACATTATGTGCAAGGCACTGTGTGTCAGACGCTGTGAGGCCCAGCCCTGGAGGGACTGAAAGTCTAAGCTCAGAACAAAACAACATACAATGGCACCAAAAGACAATGACAAACTCCAAGTGCCTTAGTAGTTAAGGAGAGGAAAACGTCTAACTGGGGTTGGCTGGCGGCGGAGGTTGTGGGGGTCACAGAGGAGAGGGCATGTCAGCTGGGCTTGTGGAGTGGCAGGATCTAGATAGGTTTAGAGGCGGAGGGAGAACACCCACAAGAGACAAAATGGTACACAAAAGAAGGCAACAGTACAAGATGTGTTCTAAACACACGGTGTAGAAAGGTCCCTGGCCTTAAGTCAGACAACTCTGTGGTGCAAATCTGAGTGCTGCAAATCTGTGCTGCAAATCTCTGTGCTGCAAATCTGAGCTATGGAGGCCACACGGGTAACAGAAATGAGAGCTGAGGTAGGGTGGGGTGCTCTAAGGAGTAGTGGGGAGTGTGGCAAACTGGAGAAGATATGCCCCAAGGAAAGGCAGCAAAGAACACTCTATTCCCACCTATTGGAACCTGTTTGAAACATGTGCTCAGTGTGGCCAGATTTTCCAAGTTTTCAGGGAGAGTTGAAAATACAGATCTTTAATGTGAAACTATCCCGATTTTTTTTTAACTTGGTTAACAATTCCCTAAAATATTGTGAAGAACAAATAAAATCCATCACCCTGCAGGCTGCCAGTTTCCTCTCATCCTGCAGAGACTGCAGCCACTGAGGCCTCCAGGGCAAGGGTAGGTAATGCCAGAAGGGTGAGCCGGCGCAGGTGTAGAGGCCAGGCAAGGGGAGGAAGTGAGTGCCCGCTGACAGGCACTTTGCTCATCCAGCTGTGAGGTAACAGGGCTGGAATGCAAGTGGTGGCAAGAACAAAAGGAACATTTCAAACAGTGATAAATAGGAAGGGAAAACCAGATGGAACTCGGAGGTGAACTGGGTATTGGATGACAGAGAAGGAAAAAGTAGAGAAGGTCTAGGTTTGGAGCCCGAGAGCTTTTAGACAAAGATGACACAGTAGGAGTACACCTGGGACGTTGAAGACATCTCACGAGTTAAGCCATCTCCAGCACCCCTAAACTTCAGAGCTGTCACGGCTCAGAGACACACTGCAGTGCTGAGTGACAGACACACAGACCCTGCAGACAGAACCTGCAGCCTGCAGCTGGACCTGTAACAGCCAGGACCTCACAACATGCTCAGGCGACAGGCTGCAGTAATGCAACTGAGGCAGGTTCCCAAAACACTGTCAGCCTGTGGTGAAAACATATCACACACACACACACACACGTATGCACGCACGCACGCACACTCAACACATACCACATGCACACACGCTTCTAACTAGCCTGAAAATTTACACCATGAACCCTGTCAAGTGTGGTGTCAGCTTTTAAAATATACACACACTCACCTCTCTCTACAACAGTGAAGGGAGCAGGAATACTTAAGCTAAAACAGCTTGAAAATGGATTATGGTTTTTAAGCTCTATGACAGAGAGCTTAACAGCTCCCTAAAAGTGACAGTGGCTCACAGCACAGTCTCCATCTCAAAATAGGAATGTAAAGTACCCTGGGATTAGAGTACTATGAATGTGATGGCAGCTGAGGGACACCCTGGGGCAGCCAGAGGATAGGGAGTGGGGAACGGCCTATTATGACAGCCAACACTTCTGAGAGCTCACCTTTCTGTAAGTCTACAGGGGAAACCAGCATAGGCAGAAGCTAAAAAGAATAGAGACAAACTGAATCCCGAGAATTATGTGAGTTTTCTGTGAGAATATTTACATTTCATGTTTTCATTTTTAATGGCAATCCAAAAAAAATTTATCGAATGGAAGCCTGTTGAGTCTAAGAATCGTCTGAATGACCATCCTATAACCAAGTCGGCTGTGTTTACACTTTGGCATCAAGCAGAATTACGTTAATTGTCATGAGCTAATGAGAAAAAGGCCAAAGGGCAGATTTAACACATAAATGACTTATCCACACCAAGTATAGCCAGAAGGAGCACCAAAGGACACTGAGCTGTAGCACTCTGTACCTAACTCCTAACACAAAAAGAACAACGTCAGCCATCATGGTAAATTCATGTTGTACCGTTGAGTCCCGTTGGCTGGGTATTTATGTTTAATTTGCAATTTCGATTTGACTTTATAATTGGAAGAACCATAAGCAGAAGGAGTTTATACTTAGTTTTGAGTGGTACATAGTTAAATGTTATAGTATTAAATATTTAAATCAGCCCTGGAATCTACAAAACATTTTTCCCACTTAAAAAGGAGCCTAGCTTACCTACAGCACATTACCATGGGATATCAGAACATCGGAGATGAAAGGGAGATCCGGGAAGCTTTCAGAAGGAAAACAAGTCACACACAGAAGGACAGAGAATCAGTGTCCTCAGGCTTCCCAATAGCAATGCTGCCCCTAGAAGCCAAGGGACAACGATTCCAAAATCCTGAGAGAACACGATTTCCAACCTGGATGGCTTCATCCCCCAAACTGTCAACTAAGACAAAACCATAAACATTTTAAGACACATTAGTTCTTACGTCTTAATATATTTACCTCCCATTTCAGGAAGTACTGCTCTAGCAAAACAAAGACACAAACTAGGGAAGTCATCTAGAGCTGTGAATCATCGAGGCCGGATGGCATACACTAAAATCAGGAGTGAGGAGGGGAAGTTCAAGGCCAGGAGGTGAAGAACAAAGTGAATGGAAGCTGGGAGCTGGGAAGCTGAGTGGAAGGAATGAAGATGAGTTTATTTTATTCCGGGCATGGAGCCCAGCTCCTGAGGGCATACGTCTGCACAGGTGGCCAGGCCATTCAGAGGGGCTAGGGTAGGATGACCTCATCTCACACCTGAAACAGAACTAAAATGGGGTAAACAAGCATAGGTCATTCCGGTTTCAACACCCGTGGCAAATGAGGTGACCCCATGTTACTAGTATGTCCCCAACATACACTTCTTGTAAAAGTTCAGTATCCACCAATGGTGGAAGCTTACTCAGAGCCAAATGGCAAAATTTCCCAAACTTCTCCTCTAAAAAAATCAAAGTCCCTTGACCAAACTTGATCCTATGGTACAGTGAAGAGATGTTTGTTTGTTTGTTTGTTGTAATACTCATACATGACGACTTTTATTGCATCTTTAAAGTATCACAAATAATTCTGAGGAATCACTCAGATTGACGTTTTGGCATTTCTGTAGCTGGACGACTTAGATCTTATTCATTGGCCTGTTGAACTGTTCCTTTTTTAGAAACATAGACACTATCCCCAAATGTTTTGATGTCCTTGTTTTTAACTGTTGTGGCTTGTTGAATCAAAGCAGCTGAATTCGATATAAGTTCAATATCATTTCCTTCAAGAATTAACTCATCTTTCTGGGCTTGAGATACTGAACAAGCAACAGGTGACCTCATCTGAACCCTGTGGATGTATTTTTCACCCAAGAAATGTCGGATTTCAATAAGAGAACCATTCTCCTGAGTAACGACGTTGATAGGGAAGTGAGCATACACAGACTTCATGTTGTAATGGACGCCAGTGTAAGACCCTTAATCACGTTCTGGCCATGACTACTGTGGGGACAGAGCTGGGAGTGCAGTTTCCAGGCTCCTGGCCTCACGTGGAAAGGTGCTCACTCGGGTAGTAAATGGCCATCAACTGTGATTGGATGGCCATCAGCTATGGCTAGTCGGCCGTCAGCTGTAACCAGTGAGCCATTGGCCATTAATATAATTGCCATGGCTACGCTAGCAGAGAAATGGGGGCTACCAAGAAGGTGGTGGCTGAGCTAGCAAGCGAGACTGGTACAGGAAGACCCCTTGTTGGGGTGCTGGCGGATATTTGCTTCCTGTGTCTCCAACCCAGCCGCCAGTGAGACTATAGTGGTATGACTCCCCTATCTATGGCTCCGTGGGTGTTCCTTTTTGGCCTCACCATGTCCTGCTTTCTTATGAGGGAGCAGGACAGGAGACCCTGCATGACAACTACAGATAGTGCAAACAGTAGCCACTTCCTTTCTATTTCCCCACCATTTGTCAACCCAGAGCCTCTTCTTTTTCCTTCCAAGGAAACTGAGTTCTGCATCATGTGACTAAAGTCCCTCCACAGGGTGCCTCCGGGGCTTTCACAATAACTGTGCGTCCCTGCAGAGTGACGTCCACATTTTCTGGGATGTCCACCGTCTGATTACTGAGAATGGTCTTCATCCTCACAGGAGATGCAGCTAACAGTGGGATGTTTTAAATACCACCCACCAAGGCTGCTGTTCTTGCCACCAGGAGAGCAGGTCTGAACCTCTCTTGATCCCACACACCCCACAGCTAAGGTTCATTTCTGGATCACTCAGAGCATAAATACACATGACAGCTGCAGCAGAGAGAAAAGCCACAGGACATGTGCTATCCCCAGCACCCAGCGCCCAGCACCCAGCGCCCAGCACCCAGCGCCCAGCACCCAGCACCCAGCACCCAGACGGAGCGCCATCCTTCTCTTCCTGCTCAAGGAAACAAACTGCGATACAAGCGATCAAGACAAACTTTTTTTTTTTTAATACCCTAGAATACGTTTTAATTTTTTTGATAGTTCACTAGCTTTATTTGGTACTTTCACTCTTATCACTGAACAAATCACTTGTGACACAGCCTCGTGTCATAGCAGCTCAATAGAGAATTCTTGCCCTAACAATCAACAAAACAAATGCTGGCTCATAGACATAAAGACTCCCGTTATTGGTCATGTGAGAGTATTCTAGAACCAGGCACCTCTACATCAGGTTTTAAGAGCACTGGGCAAATCCATACAATATCGATTTCCTAAGTACCTACCATCCTCCAGGTACTTTCTGAATGTCAGGAATAAACAAACAACAATTGACAAAAATATTTGATCTCATGGAGATTAAACCCCGTTGGGGAAGACACACAACAAATACATTAGTATCATATCCTGTGTAGCACATGGTGATAAATAGCTTGAAGGAAAAATAAGCAGAAGAGAGGGAATAGGATGGCTGGAATTTGAAATAGGGTGGTCAGAGTAGTGACAGAAATATCTCAATAAAAGACTTGAGTTAGGTGAGAGCAAAAGCTGTGTCAATATCTGGGGGGAGAGCATCGGAGGGGGAACAGCAAGTGCCCAGGTGTGTCTGAGACGCTGCAAGGAGCCAGGGTCAGTAGAGTAGATGGGGGGCAGGGCCCCTGTAAAAACTCTAATTGGATCAAAGAGTCCCTGGGTTTTGAGCAAAAAGGGTGGTGTGATTTGATTTACCTTTTTTTTTTTATTTATTAAATTTATTGGGGTGACAATTGTTAGTAAAATTACATAGATTTCAGGTGTACAATTCTGTATTACATCATCTGTAAATCCCATTGTGTGTACCTTTTAGAAAGGATCACCCTGGATGCTTTGTGAGGAATGGGCTGTTGGTGGGGGGTTGGGCCTAAGCAGGACCACTTGGGAGATCACAGAAATGACCTGGTAAGAGAGGACACTGGCTTAGGCCAAGGCGGCAACATGAATATATTCTGTTCTTATTTGGGTCACTGCTAATCCAAACCTCAAAGAGCAAACAATATGTCTGCAGCTGCACCAGTTATGACGGTTGTCTGAGCGAGCGCATTTTGCAAGTTTCAGGTATCAAGAGCACACCTATTAAGCAGAGGCAGCTGGTGGGTGGGATGGTGGGTGTGAGCCGCTGGCAATGCCGACGCAGGGCTGAGGGAGGGCACTTGGCGAGAGTGTGCCCAGACGCAGACGTGAGGGGAAGTGAACTGGATGCTGAGTCAGGCAGGGAGGAGCAGCCTGGGCAGGAGAAGCCAAGCTGAGGGGGTGCTGTCCCAAGTCTGAACCCCATTTCCCTCCCCTGCCCTCCATGTAGGGTGTTCTTCCTCTGTAGGGCATCAGGCCTCCTCCACTGCTAAACATCTGCCTTTCTTAAAACCCGACATTTAGCAATTTGTTTTAACAAATTAATACCTCTGGAGAGAAAAATCATAGCCCTCCAGATACAGTTAAAAAAAACACCTCAGCGTCAGGGCAAAGATGGTGTTCTATGTCCCATCCTTACTCTCAATGGCTCACGAGGCCACTTCCTTCTGTGATAAAAGGACACTGCGTCTGGGTCAGCATGGAACAGAACAGGAACCCAGTGACCAAAACCTCCATATTCCCACACAGGCCCCCCGCTGACCCTGTTTCTCAGCACAAATGAGACCAGCAGGGGCCGGGTGGCAGCATTCCCAGGGCATGGAGTCCGCAGAGAGGCCCAGGTTTTAATATACCTCCTCTGCCACTTAACAACCTGTGTGAGCTGGAGCAAGACAACTCACCCTCCTCACCTTCTTTTCCCATGCCTATAAAACGGGGATGACTTGTCTAATTCTCAAGGCTGCATAAAAACCTACATGAAGGTGCCTGGGCGTGTAGCGCAAACCCAGCGACAGCAAATTCGTGACATGACCTCAGAGGGTGCTACGTTGACGGGATACATTTGATCAGTTGGTTCCTCTTTTTCAAAAAGTTCTATGTAAATGTCTCTTCTAAGAAATGTTTCACTCCAGATGCCTGGAAATTTCAAGTAAAGACTTAACACATTACCAACTTATTCAAAACCACAACGATGAAAAGGAAAAAAAGAAAGAAAGAAAGAAAATGTAAGAAAAAAATTCCCAGAGGCAGAACTGTCTGGAAACAGTAACACTTTGCTCTGCGTTTCTGCATGTGGTCACCAAATGTACACAGCTGCTCATCAGCAATGCCAAAGTGACAAGAGAGTCAGGAAGCTGTTCCTAATAAGGTATTTGAAAATCAGTGATGGCAGTTCATAAAGATGGCAGGTGCACCCTTCTTAGCCATGGCATAACTGAGGACGGTGAGGACGCCCTAAAAGCTCTGCCTACAGCAGACAGACGGCCAGCATCCTCATGCTGCTTTACAGCAGTGCCTCCCTCCGACCCCCAGCTCTCCCCAACGGTGCCTACATCACAACAAACACCATGCAGGTCCTGAGGAAGCTGGTGGAGACAAACATTGGGACGTACATCATAAAAAGACAGAAGGGACTAGAAGCTCAAAAATCTGGACAAGACAACTCAGCAATGAGTTCAAACTGGTACGGGGCTACAGGCAATGGATAAGCACACTGGGAAAGAATAAAGGAGTGCTCCAAAGGGAAGGGCTGGTGTCCCCCAAGGAGAACAATAGGCAATGGCTGCCCAGCCTGTCTCCAAAAAGTCACACTCGACTATGTCCTGCTTCCCACCCATTTAGTGATCTTCTGATAGAAGATGGTGGATACCAACTTTGTTAGTAAAACTGCTTAGGGGCCAAGCAGAACTCTTTAGGCTAGAAACCCCCAATTTACCCCTAGGATGTCACAAAGCCAACAATAATTCAAAGCCCTGTTACAGCCCAATTAGAGAAGAGACAGTGCCCCCACGCTACCAAAACTGCTGCCACACTGCCAGTGACAGGATCATTCTGATGGAAATATGGAGTCACCGCAGTATTTGAGTTTCTAAACACAGAACAGTGAATCCAGATGCTTTGTACCTCCTATCTTGGGAAGGCTGCTAAATCAGCTATGGCCAAGTGTGTTCAGGTCTGATAGATGCACAGAAGAGTTAGACTGAGAAGACGGTGTGGAAAGGCCACTTGGAAGAGATGCCAGGCAATGAAAAGAAACTGTGATTCCCCCATGGGGACCTCCAGGTGCAGACCACCAGCCACGATGCAGCTGGAATTTGAAAGACTATGGTTGAAATGAACAATCAAGCCACAACAAGACATGGAAGAAACTTACAGGCATGTTGCTAGGTGAAAGAAGTCCATCTGAGAAAGCTACTTGCTGTATGATTCCAACTATACGACATTCTAGAAGAGGCAAAACTATGGAAACAGTAAAAGAAATCAGAGGATGTCAAAGGCTCTCAGAAAGGAGAGGTGAACAGGCGAAGCACAGGGTACTTTACAGCAGTGAAATGATTCTGTGTGATCCTGTAATGGATACATGTCATTACTGTCAAATCCTCTAGAATGCATAGCACAGAGTGGACTCTAATGTAAACGATGGGCTAAGTTAATAATAACGTATCCACATTGCTTCCTCAATTACAAAAATACACCAGACTAATACTAGATGTTAATCACAGGGGAGGTAGAGGGACAGGTGGGGATGGTTGAGAGGGTATATGGGAGCTCTGTAATTTCCTCTCGATTTTTCTGTAAACATAAAGCTCTTCTAAAAAATAAAGGCCACTACGTTAAAAACAAAAAAACAACAAAAAAGAAAAGCTACTGTTTTGGCGGGGCTAACACATGGCAATGTGAGCGACTGCCCCTCCCATTAGTGGCCGCGCTTATCTTTACTGCAACACATGGGTGGGTAAAAGGTTCTGAGTGTGAGTCAAACTGCAACATTCAGCCACCTGAGGCACATCTGGGCACGAAGCTCAACCTCAGAAACCAGGGCCAGTGTGAGGGAGGTGCCATGTGGAAGCTCCCAGAGAAGGAGTCACTGGGGGTTGTCCCAGCAGGAAAGGAGCTGCAGTCAGGACAGTCTGCTTGGCCTGAGTGGAGAGTCCGACTCCTTGCTGAAAGGAGCCAGGGTTACCGCTGACAACATGTGCCAACCCTCAGAACAGTCGAGAATGCAGATGGGAGAAGGAGAAGCAAAGCCGGGGACCAAGAAAGCCTGGGGCATGAAGGTGTGGGCGCAGTCTGGGGAAGCAGGCAGGAGTCGGACAGCGCCTCTGCCTGCGTGGCCCAAGTTGGGGTACAGGAGAGGGCTCAGGACCACCCATGAGAGATGTTCTGCCTGAGGAGAACTTGCGGGAGTTTCTTTCATTACCTTCCTCACACGGCTCAGGAGGAAAGGGAGGGGAGCTCACACTTGATCCAAGGACCACGCCAGGGTCAGAGGATGGTCCCTGAACACAGGGGCCCAACTACCTTAATCAAATTCCAATCTTAAAAGAGAGGCCTGCCCACCCCTCACCCCCCAAAAAAGTCATGATAATGTGAAATGTGCAGACCAGTGAGTGTTGCTTTGTGAATAATTACCATAATAATTTACACGTAATGAGTGCTTACACTGTGCAGGCAATGTGATGAGTCTGGGATGTCTGGCCCCTACCCCTGCCCCCTCCGCTCCCCCTGTCCCCAATCCAGCACCAATTCTATGGCTTAACCATCTGCAGAATCCACACTTGTTACCACCTCCACTAGCCCCAGGTCTAAGTCAAATTATCTCCTGCCTAAATTATAGGAATCGCCTAACAGCTTCCACACATCCACTCTCATTCCCCATCCAATCCAGTTTCCACTCCGTAGCCAGAGTAGCAACTCTCTAAGGACACCAGTCTGTCATTGCCCTGCTGAGAATGGATTCCTACTGAGCTTAAGACCAGAATCCTTAACGCAGCGTGTAAGGCTCTGGGTGCCAGGCCCCTGGTGTCCTCTCCAGCCATATTCAACACGCTGCTCGCAGGTACGCTGGCCTCCTCCCAGTCCTTCCTCACATTCCCCACTTAGGCCTGCCCAGGGCCTTTGCACACGCTGCATGCATGTGTGGTATGCTCTGCTCATTATTCAAAGTCAGCAATCACTTCCTTGGTCTCCTCTGTGACAAGGTCAACCTCCCCACCCCTGAAACTGCATTCCCAACACCATGTACCTCTCCTTGGTTGCATTTACCACACATAAAATTTTATATCTGCCCATGTGTCTCCCTAAATGATAAGTCCCTAGAGCAGTGCCTTGCACAGTACATGGCACATAGAAAGCCCTTGATCATCATCTTTTTGAGTTAAAGAATGAGCAATTCCCGAAGAGGAGTAATATTATTGTTCTATTTTACACACGGGATGTTTGAATATCTCGACCACTGGGGCTGAAAAACTTCGTTTTGAACTCGGATAATCTGACCCCGACATGTATGGTCTATGCCAGTGTGTATTGTATGCCTCCCAGGGGACAAGCTCCCTCCCCTGATTTCAGTGACTGTTGGAGCAGCGAGGGACAATGGCGGAGGCCTTTCAGTAGTGTGGGGATGGCCCCCAGCCACTGCCATGGCTCCAGGCACCTGACACACACCTGACACATCAGAAGCAGCCAAGACTCCCACAGGAATCTGGCACCCAGGAAACAACTCCAAGTTTCCATGGGCCACACCCTGTGGGAGACAGACTTGAATGGACTCAGGGTTTTGGGGTGAGTTTGGGAATGACTAACCATTTCCAGAGAACATGTTAAATAAACACCCAGCTGGAAGCCTGGGCCTCACCTTTTACAAATATGGTGGAGATGGTTGATTTAAGTATTGCTATTCTCTTGCCTGTCAGAGAGGAGGCCACATCTGCCCCTGAGGGGCTTGTCCAAAGCGGTAGGGAGCCGAGGGCTGGGCCAGTCTCTAGTACCCTCCACTCAGTGAGAAAGGAGTGCTCCCCAGACCCAAAATGGGAACTGGGTGGGTTTACCTTAGGGTGCAAATGATACACTTACGTCTGCAGACTTGGGTAGAGAAGGGTTCGAGATGATAGGGGAGAGGAAAAAAGGCAGCTGTTGCACAGAAGCAAGTAATTAGGACCCTGACGTTTGAGGGGTGTCTATGCTGTATCACCAGTCTCCTGGGGCTAAAATAAAGTTTTTCTGGTATTTGGAAACTTAACTAGTTCTTAAATGTATGCCCAGTAATTTTGTGTTGTTGCTCTCCTATAAAAATACTCAAGTTTTTAAATGTTAACTGGCTTCAACCATACCACTGAAAATGTAAAGTGTGCTTGAAGAGAATTTTAAAGTGTACCTAGGGGACAAAGGAAATCAAAGGGTGGAAAAACCCAGGGGTAAGATAAAAGCAGTGGCCATGAGCCCGAGTTCCTGTCTCCAGTTGTTGACTCACCACTTGGAGAGCGCCCTTCCAGAGCACTTCTCAGCTAGAAGCTTGACGTGCTCTTTCTCAAGTTGTGATTCACAGAAATGCCTGCCCCAAAGGCCACCGGTGAAAAATGCAGATTCCTGGGCAAACCCCAGGAATGTAGGATGGAGCTCAGGAGTCCCCATTGGTAACAGGAGCCTCTGGGCATTCGTAAGAACAATGGAAGCTTGCAAACCCTTGCTTCAGAAGGTTTTGAGTGTTTTTTTAAGTAAGGGAAGCCATTCCATCACGGATAGCATCACCAAGAAAGGAAAAGACACCCCTTATGCATGGTTGCTGATTCCCACACCCCTGTAGGACCTTTAATGACTGTTTACTGGCTGCCTGCTGGAAGCTGGACACTGCACTGGGTGCTGAGGATTCAATGATCAACCAGACATAAGACCCACACCCACAGCTCGAGGGTGAGACAAAACTGTAAAGAAACTACGGATCGAGGCAGATGGCTGCGACACAAAGGAACACACTGCTTGGCTGTGGAAGCGGAACTCAGCTGCCTGAGTGAGAGCTGGCTGCGCTGTGCTGACCAAATCAGGGTGACTAAACCAGGGGCCACAGGAGGCACTCCCCCGCCCAAGGCTGTCGCTGCTCTGCTGCTGCTTCTGAGGCCCTCCACGAACAGATGGCATTGCTGAGGTCACCTGAGTGCTTCTAGGTGCCCGTGGGAGACTCCATTTTGAAAAAGTCAAAAAAAGAACCCCACCTTCCACAGCTTTTGTAATTGTACAGGTCTTAAACACAGGGTGAGACGAGATTAGTGAAAATGCCAGGGATAAAAGGAATTTGGGCCAGGGAACAGAGCCATTCACATACCTTCTTACCAAGGAGCAGCCAGGCTCCTCTCCCTGGGATGGAGATTGTCTGACAATGGTGCGGCCAGAGCAGGGGCACACAGCACCCCTCACTCAGCCCTACCCCTCATCAACTCCGGCAATCAGGGGCACAGATGCCATCTCCAGATTGCCTGCACCACATTGGGAAGCCATGCTCCAACTACCCGGATACCCACCACCAGATACCTCATAACGGTCTGGAAATCAGCAATTTGCCAACCTACAAAGCAACTCTTTCACGTCTGGACCATCTGCCCCCTTCTCCCTAATCTCATAGATCCCAGGCAAGCAATGAACCTTTCACTCAATTCAAATATTTGTGCCTTCTGCACGCATGCCAAATGCCCAGCGAGCCACTGGTGCTTCTTCTGGGAGTGACTGATGGTGGTAAGAGTCGCACACAGAAACTTCCCAGATAAACAGTAGTAACTGGAAAGCCAGTCTTCACATGAAGTGGACCTGCAGCTGGGCCAGCTTAAATTCATCAGGCCGGAGCTGAGCCTCTTGCACTGGGCTCCTTTCTGTTAACTTGCTCCTCTCCCATAAAAGTACTCCTCACCCAGTATCTCTCCAAGGCCTGCAGAGGGAAGTTTGGCTGATAGCCCTTGTCACCCTTCTGCAGCCCTCCAAGGATTGAGATTTGAGTCATTCTCCGTGGTTACATGTTTGGAAACTACAGGGTTAACACAAGTAGCAGAAGTTCAAGCTGTAGTCAGTGGTGGGTGGAAGGGCAGGTTTATGTGAAGGGGTGGGGAGGGGAAGAAAGAACATACCATCCTCAGCCCTGGAAAGTTTCATCTGTCCTTTACAAATGCTGTCAGTCTGATATGCTAGAGTTTCACCTTTACAATAACAGCTTTGCAGCTTAGACTCCAGGCAAATAGCATATATTATAACTCCAATAATTCCCAAAACTCCAATTTTGTTGTTGTGATTTGGTCACAAAGTAAGCTTCAGTTTACAAGGCAGTAAGTCGGTACCTCACCTACATCTGTGACATTTGCTCCTGGAACAGACACTCCTTTCAGATCACAAGTCATGGCAGATGGAAAGGGAGAAGGGGATGCCAGACTTTATCTTTAATTTCAACAAATGAATTGATTTAACTACAGATTTATTTTTCAAAGGAGAAAAAAAAAGAGGGTGGCAAATAACAAGGGGGCAAATCCTTACACTGATCTACATTTTCATTCCCGGGAAGAGGTATTGAATGGTCAAATCTCTCCCCAAATCTTTATTGATTTTCTCCTCAGCAGGAAACAATTTGGACTGAAAATGACATACTCAAAACAACCTTGCAAATTAAAAGAAAAAAAAAGGGTTTTGGAACAGAAATTAGGTTCAAGAATCTGACGTCTTGCTCCTCCTACTCTGCTAAATATTGACACAACTAAAGAGGAAACAGAATGTTTCACACCTAATTGGCACTCCACAATTATCTGTTGAGTGACTGACTGAATGATGTATTTTGAGTCCCAATGGCTGTCTGCAAACTAACTCGGTTGTTATAAAGGCAAGCAGGGTTGAATTTATGATTGCCCAGTTGCCCATGATGACCATAAATCCTTTCCAGCCTCCAGCTGTTTCAAGCAGCCCAGCTAGCAGTTCAGCAGGCATAGGGACGGTGCATTGTGATGAGTCCCTTCTGAACACCCTGGTGGCATTCTTATTTAGAAAGAAAGGGTCTACTAGGTAGGACCACAGTTCTCAGTCTCTATGACGTAAGACGGGAGAATCCCACTTCTCCACTCACTGAGACAGGTGCTTCAGCCCAGAGGACGACCAGGTTGAAGAGTCTCAGCCTCCTATCTTCGGCATATGGTGCAGATCAGGAGACGGGAGAAGACCGTTCCGGCCAACCACTGCCCGTGACCTGACACTGACTTAGCACCTGGACTTCCTGTCTGTTGGCTTCCCACAGCTCTGTGGTTCTTAGCACATTAAATCTCATCAGAGTCATTAACATATTCAAACTTATCACGGGTATCTGTTGTCTCCACCAGTACACTGAGGGCTCCTGAGGACACAGTCTGTGTCTCATTTATTTTTGTTACCCCCATACATAGCATGGTATGCGACCCACATACTCTCAGTGAATTGTTTTTCTACAGTGTGAATACATAGAATTGTTTTTCTACAGTGTGAATACATTTTTTTCTACAGCGCTCTCCCAAATAAAATATTTTGGCCTAAAACTACCACTAAACAGTTTCTAGAATATTCAAGTTAAGAATAAGAGGAACCCATATAATTCTATGGGTTATTAATTTCCTTTTGAAACTAACCCAGAATTGGAGATGAGATGGTCATGCAGCTTATATAAGAAAAGCTATAAACAGCAGTTGCTCTAGGCATGTAAGAAAGTCCAAGGGGAAAGCAGAGATACATTCTTTTTATAACTCTTGCCTTCATTGATCGATTCATCCCAGACAGAGAGCCTCTTGGATCAATTGTTATATTTATGAACTGGCTCAATTTGACCTTTAAATTCTATGTCAATAATTGTATTCAAGCTGTATAAGTACTTAAGCAGACTTCCGCCTTTACTCATTGAGCTGCTAAAGAATACCAATCGTCTACCACCAAGCAATTTAAATAAACAAAACAGGGTCTTAAATTAAGGAACAAATTGTAAGAGCAACTTTTATGTTTTACAGCCGCCCTGGCCAGGCGTTTTATCAGGTTAATGAATGACAGAAGTGTTTGTGCTACAGGCGACCTGGAATGAGAGGAGCCAGCCGCCTTCTGAGTAAAAAGGTCAGTGATTTCAGAGTGAGGGGAGCGAAGCCAATGTAATTTAATGAAATGTAAAATATCTTAAATGGAAAGTTATTTCCTCATTTTAAAGTAGCATTCAAAAAACCATCCTAGCATAACAAACTGTTGCTTGGTAGATAATTGGAGAGTTATTCTTTCAATTAATGGGAAAAGATTGATTTGTAATTGACGTACAAATGGTGGTGGGATATCATTTGGTTCTCTTCACTATGTTACACACATCACTGAAAAATCCTGTTGACGGTATCATTTTGTACACATTCTTTAAACAGATAATAAACACGGGTGTGCAATACAAAGATAAATCTTGGCTCAAGCTGTGTCCAAATCCTCAGAAGTGTTATGAATTGGTTGAGTAACCATTTCTTGGGATAAGGGAAAGGTAATCAAAATAGAAGAGGGATATGGGGTGGGGGTGGGGGGAAGGAGATAAGAAACCCATGCCCACATCAGCATTCAATAAATGTCTGCTAAAGAACTGGAGGAAAGCCAGGGTAAAGAGGCTTGGGACATTGGGTCAGGAGCCACATCACAGGAATGACAGTTGAAGGAAATGGGGACTAAGCTATTATCATGAACAGCTGTTCAAAATCAGAATGGGCTGCCTTGGAAGGATATTCCAGATCCAAATGACGCAGCAGAGGCTGATGGGAGAGTGCCCTCCCTCCTCCATTCTGCTTCTTAAAAAAAAAAAAAAAAAGGCGGGGGGGTGGGGCAGTTCTCTGGACAGGCTGATTAAGAGGCCTGGAGTGGCTTTTAAAAGCTTCCCAGATGTCTATAAGCGTCAAGTTTGGGAAACACTGAACTTGGTAACCTCTAAGCTTCCTTCTCTCCATGAATCCAAGCCTGGCCCATATCTGCCAGTGGATGCCTATATAAATGATTTTTTACTTTGCAGTTAAACAAGAGATTAAGAAAAGAGACTTGCAGCAAAAGAGAACTGAACACTCAGAATATTCCAGGGTCTATCTCTTCTCACTAAAATGTTGACCGAATGTACACCTGTGCCCATGTCATTCTGTAGCACACTCAAGTACAATTCGAATAATCTGGGCCAGGTCTTAGAGACAATTAAATGACGACATCCAAATCAAGTCCACAAAATGAATGAGAAAAGTAAAAATGGATCAGCCTCGTTCTGAAGCCAATCAAATCTCCAGTACTGAATTTCCATGCTTTGTGAGGACCCCAGGTTCGGCATTCAGTACTCTTCTTAGGAGACACTGCACTTCATAAACTGAAAACTTAGAAACAAATGGTATTGTAGACCAAGTGACTCACTCTCCACACTGAGTCTGAAAGCTCCCACCTCTAGGAGCATCCACACCTGGAATGCTCTTCCATCTCCATCTACACCTCACATCCCAGCTCAAGACCACTCTGATGCCTGAAACAACTTCCTCCTAGAACAGCCGGCAGGGTCAGGTGTCTCTCTTTTAAAGTCTCAGATTGCTATGGCACTTAATAATTGTGAAAAAGTAAGTGTTATGTGCATGTCTTTTGTCTTATTATGTCTGATTTATTTTTGTGTCCCTCCCAATTCTAAGTGCTGTTTTTTTGTGCATAGTTATAATAAACATTTGGTGGATAAATTCATTCCACAGATATTTATTGAGTGCCTACTATAAGGCAGGCATTGTTGTAAGCACTATGGATAGAGCGAGAAACAAAATAGACAAAATCCTTGCCCTCTTGGAACTTCAACATGCAAAATAATGTTAGATAGACGTAAGTGCTAGAAAGAAAATTAAAGCAAGAAAAGGAAATAAGAAGGGTTGAGGGTGTTGCAATTCCAAAAAGGTTGATCATGGAAGGTTCCTTTTGCGTAAATCTCAGAAGGAGGTGAGGGACTGAGCCATGCAGCTACCTAGGGAAAGAATGTTCCAGGAAGAGGGACCAGCAAGTTGCAAAGCCCCAAGGAGGAAACACTTATGGCATGTTTAAGGAATGAGGAGGCCAGTGTGGGGGAGCAGAGCGAGTGAAGGGGAGAGAAGTGGAAGATCAGAGAGGTAATGAAGTGGGGCATGGGGGTCAGATCACACAGACCTTGTGGACCAGTGTAAAGACTCATACTGTATAATTCGATTTATAGTAATCGTATCACTCTAGCTTCTGTGTCGAGAATAAAGTGGTAGAAGAAGAAGGGACAGCAGGTGGCAGCTACTAAAATAATCCAGGCAAGAGAAGTTGGTGTTGTGGACCAAAGCAGAGGAGTTCGGGCTCTGGGTATATTTTAAAGTTACAGCCAATGGGATTTGCTGACCAGCTGAATATAGGATGCTAGGGTCGAATGACTCCAAGGTTTCTGACTTGAGTAGCTGTTAGATGTGGTCGCCGTTACTGAGATGAGCGAGACAGGCAGGAAGGGCAACTGGGAGAGGGACAGGGCTGAAGATGACAGCTTGGCTTTGGACAGAGTAAGGCTGAGCTGCCTAACAGACATCAGGTACAGGTGTTGAGGAGACAGCTGAAGATAGAAGAAGGAAGTCTGGTGGAGGAGTCCAGGCTAGAAATATGAATTTGGGATTCATCAGTATACAGATGGCAATCTAAACCATGAGACTAAATCAGAGCCCCAAGAGGTGGAATATAGGAAAATCAGAAAAAGAGGTCTGAGGGCTAATCCCTGAGGCCTCCAATGTGTAGAAATTAGAAGGGTGGAGGAGAACCAGCAAAGGGAATGGGAAGTTTGGTGTCTGGGTAGCCAGATGAAGAAGACGGTGTCTTAAGGAGAAGCTGACTGACTGTGTCAAACCCTACAAGTGAGAAAAGGACTGCGAATGGGCCGCTGATCGAGCAACACAGATGGCTCAGTAACCTAATAAGAAGAGCAGCGTTGGTGGGGGGAACCCAGAGTCAGTTCAAGAGATGAAGGGCGGTTGGGACTGGGTCTGGTGTTCAAAAATATAGAGGAGTTTTTCAAAGAGTTGTTTTGAAGGAAAGGAGAGGGTTGCTAACTAGAGGAGGAAATAAGAAAGTCAAGAAAGGGTTCTACATTTTCTTTTTTAAAATGAAGAAATAATAGCATGTCCATACTCTGATGGCAATGATCCACCAGAGAAGGAAATAATTATGAGGGAGGAGAAATTATCAGAGCAATATCCCTGAGTGGGCAAGAAGGATGGAGTCCATTGCATAAGTGATGGTCCCTCACTTGGGACGTGGCGAGTTCATCTACCGTAAGGAGATGCGTAGTGTCTATGGGCACAGATGCCGGTGGGGACATGTGGGAAGCTCCCTCTGATTCTCTCTATTTTCTGAATGAAACAGGAAACAAGGTCCATGGCTGAGAATGGAGGAAAGAAGAATGGTACGAATTTGTCACCTATGAAAATGGGAGAACAGATGGACTGGACAAACGAAGTGTAAGTGCTGCGGCCTGCTCCTAGTTAGCCATCACGAATTCCTAGTGAGTCCAGGCAGAGAAAGAGCAAGCGAATTAATAAATCTTTCAAACGAGATCAACAAACCAGACCCTAGACAAAAGAAAGTCTGGGAAGCTCTCTTTTTTCCTCTAGAACAAGTAACAACCACACCGGGTACAGTATGTAATTAGACACTTAAGGCAGGTTCCTTTTCAGTGGACTTCACACATCACCTTGCACACTGTTGACACTCCACTAAATATTTGCTCTTAAAGGAACATTCCTCAAACCCAACATCACCTTGACCTTCAAGCAATAATAGTATTTTACAAAGACTTTAAGCCAAGCAGACCAGGGTTCTGGTCCCAGCTCTGCCGATTACTATCTGTGTGACCCAATCACTCTGCATCTCAATTTCCTCATCCACAAAATGGGAATAAGTAATAGAACCCACTTCACTGGACTGTCTCAAGATTAAATAGTATGTCCTTTGCCTAACAGTGCCTGCCTTATAGTAAGCGCTTCACCAATGAGAGCGGCTATAAGTCTGAGCAAGTTAACAGTGGACCCAGGCAAGAAAAAAAATCAGTCTTGATTCAAATTCATTATCATGGGTGATGCCTTTGTTTATAGAGCTCAAAATATAAGTTTTATTATTCAGTTTTTAAGGATTACTGGCCTCTGATCAGAAGATTGCTTAGCAACCACCTGATCTATACCCTCTAAGAATCAGTAAATCGGTTCCCAGAGTGGGCACTATTCTGTCCATTGATTAATAATAAAAAGTCAAAGTCCTGAACCATAAATCAGCTCTGAGTCAGTGACTTAGAGCCAATGTGTTTAGATCCTTTAAAAAACCTCTGTAAACACAAACTATTACAAAGTACAGTCCTTGGTCTGGTCAAGAAGTGCAAAATTGAATAAGACAGTCTTCTTTTTTCAAAACAATAAGAGCTAATCCATATCAGTAGCACTGTCCCAAGCACCGCACCAGTAACTCTTACAATCAACTGTGTACTTACTTCTCTTCTCAGTCCTAGTTAGGGGCGCAATGATGACAAGTGAGGAAATGAAGACTTTGAGAGCTTATGTGATTTGCTCTGAGTCAGGCAGTGTGACTCAAGTTGGTTTGACCAAACTTTCTCTCACCTTTCACCTACAAGTGAGACAAGGAATCAAGGCCAGGCTGAGACTGGAAGGCCTTCTGAACAGTGATGGTCTTGTCCTTTGTCTTCCTGCAGCTTCCGGGAGGTGTTCTGTGTCAGGGGTGGGGGTGGGGATGGCGTGGGGCAGTTACAACCCACAACAGATCTGTGTGACTTACTACACAAGACGTAGGAGGAAGTGGTGGGTTGTGGATTCAGTATAGATCCAGCCTGGGTTAAGATTTCAAACTGTGGTTGTTGGTGTTAAGGTGTCTAGGCCCTTGAAACTCTGTCCAGAGGCACACTTGATAATGAAATGTTCCATGTTGGTCTGAAGAAAGGTTTTAAAGGTTCCCCATGGGAGCAGTCCTAGAATGTGAGGTCAGAAAATGTTCCCACTGAAAGAAAACCTAGAACAATCAACATCAACATGATGAGCTTAGCCGTCACCAGAAATCCCTCTAATGCAAAAGATGGTTTGATGATATATTGCAGATGAGACTCGAGTATTTCCCTAGTCCTCCACAAGAAGACCAGAAAGTTGGCTAAATTCCATCAGGGACATCTGGGTGCCTTCTTATCCAGTCAAGAGACCAAAGTCTTCCTCAAATCTAGTAAGAGTGACCATGAAAACTGGGACAAGGATGTCAACTAAGGCAACAAAGAACAGTGCCATCTGCTCGACTGCATTATGACCTCTGTCTCCTTAAGCCTGGTCAGGTTATTTGAGACAAACCAAAGCTAGCTCTTCATCTTAGCCTATCACTTCCACTCATAGTAACACAATAACCAATAGCAAAAAGATCCTCTTTAATATTTCTGATACAGTATTTTGTATCACCATGAGAATTTTGAAAGCCAGGTGTAATGTATTTTAATGATTCCAAAAAGAAAAAGAAAGAAGAAACAGCAGGCAAGACAATGCACCTATGCTTAGGTTAGATATGCAGTCATCTCTTTGGTTGAAATATTTCCAGTAGGTCTATAATCAATCGTGTTGCTGTCACTCAGATTGAAGAACTGAATTTCAAGGGCTGGTCATACATATTAGGAGAATAACAAATCTCTACCTACTGTAACCCCCTTCCCCTCCAATTGTAGCCCAGAGTCTCCTGAGATTCTCTAGCTGGTCTTGCCCCCTCTGTCAGCCCACATAGGGCTTCCCTCATCTGTGGGCCTCCCAGCATGCTCCTCTGCCCACACTTGGAGTGTCCTCCAGCCTCCCACATGGACTGCATTATCAGACAGGCCACCTGGAACCTTAGTCCAGACCTCCCTCCACAGCTCCCAGAGGGGGCACCGACAGGCAGGTCACTGCAAACCTTTCCAGTGCGGTCCCAGCCCCTGATCACAGGATGCAGGAAGCCTAGGTGGGCACAAAACCTCCACACAACAGCCCCATGGTGTCTGCGGGGTGGGGGGGGGGTCATGAGGGGCTACCCCGGGTGCCAGGAGACACACACACAAAGCCCTTGGGACATTATGGTCATGGCACTCGGCCATGTGGGAAAAGCACTCTCACAAGCGAAGTAAAACATTAAGCTGATGAGTAACTAGCCAATACTTACACCACAACCCAAGCTAACAGCACAGCAAAGAGCAAAGACACAGACAGAAAAGAGAAGCCCATCTTCCCTGCCCAGGGATGAGGTCTGCCCCCGTCTACTCCCTGGGAGTCTCACTGGGCAGACCCTCCCCCTGCTGTTCTGACACAGGTCCAATCGGCCCTATTAAAGTAACTCTCCCCCACCCACCTTTTGCCTTCCTCTACCAGGGAGAGGAAAACAGAATAGAAAGAAGGAAAAGCACAGCTAAGTGTGAAACCACAGCAACTTCACAAAAGCTTGATGGCCCTTGGATACTCCACACGTGACCCTGTGTTTTCCCCTGTTTCCTATCAACAGACAGGGCCCAGTCCTCAGTCACAGGGGCAAGAATTTTCATGTCTTATCTACCAAGATAGTTCCCTTCCCAATATAAACCTGGCCTGAAAGCACCATTAAGTGAGACCCATATATGGGCCCAAACTATCACTTAATTTTCCCTCTCTTCTCTGCAGATCTCTTCACAGAAACAACAGGAGAAGCCATCTCCCCTAGTTCTTTGGGAACTCTCGAAGCAGAAGCCCATTCCCTTTCCAAACTACACAGTGCAGGGGAAAGGCCTGCGCCCTTTCTGCTGAATGTTAAGAATGGCTTAATCCTGTTCAAAAAGCAATCCAGCATCAAAACCATTTACAGCAAAACCACATAGCAAGACATCTGTCAGGAATTAGAGCCAAGTTTACAGGGTGGGAAACACGGATGTTAGAATTTCTGGTAAAGGGAAGGCAGAACACAGGACATAAAGTCAGGAACAGAGGAAGCCAGAAGGTGGAGCGACAGGCAAGCTGACACACGGGGTAAGGCTAGATCATTTGCTCGGTGGGACCCGCCTTAAATAATTGGCTGTGCCTAGCAGTCTTGCTTCCCACTTCCCTGAGTGGCCTCGTCAATCACTATAAAACCCACCGTCCTGCCCACAGGGTCCCATATGCAGTGAACAGGATTCTCCTGATGCAGCCACCCCTTCAAGTTCTCTGCCAAACCCAGACACCTGTAGCAAAGACACAGACCTGCCCTTACAGGGCCTCACTCCCAATGACAGCTTAAAATAAAAACCTCACTTGTATGGCCTGAAAGGGGTTTGTTAGAACGTGGACTACTTGAATATGACCATAAAATCTGCCGGCCCCTGAGACACCACCGATCCACTAGTCCACCAAAATACCAGTAGAAAGCAGCAGATCATGAATTAGACAAAGAATAGTTCCTTCAAATGAACTATGGAAGTTCTCACATTTATTGAGCCTGAATTTATTTGGCATTTTAAATAAGATAGTATAGAAAGAAATAGAGTGTGACTGCTCCATGATCCCTTTGGCACTAAGACAGAAAATCAAGAGGGGCATCCCGTTTAAACCTAAGCTACTGCCTTGAAGCAGAAAACAAGACGAGGCAGTTGTCAAAGGAGCCAGACACCGATTGTACCATGGGTAGCCTGCCTCAAACTTGATTTTTAGGAAGAGTTGCTGGCTTGATAACTCAAGGTGGCAAGGGAACCCTTGTAGAGACAGAAACGGCCCATCCAGATTAGTCAGCAGGGCAGGCTGCAAGCGTCACGTGGGCTCTACCCTCAACCCCACACCCCCTCACCTGGTGGTACCCAACAGGATCCGTCCTGCTGACCCCAATCCTGAGAACCCCTTACCCCCCCCCCAAAAAAAAAAAAAAACAGGTCCACAAGAAATGAAAAAGATCAAGGCCAATGTACTAAATAACCCCAGCGAAGTCTTGAATTCTTCAGTAGAGTCAACTTGTGACTTAAGTATGGGGGTGCAGAGCTCTTGTCACTAGAGAGAAACTTTCAGAACCCACTGTTGAATGAAGACCAGAAAAGCAAAGTGGTTAAAAACACCACAGGAGTGCTGCCTTTGTGGTTCAGATGGCATTTCCCAGAACAGCGCAGGGGTATGACATCCAGGTTTTATTTTAACCAATTCTGCTGAAAAAAAACACACCAGACTTCAACTTAGCGGAGACAAAACCCAGATCTTACAGTTACCCAATAACAGGAAGTTGATTAGATGTTGTAAAATGATTAAGCACTGAAACAGGGAAAACACACAAAGTAAGAGTTCTGGGTGTCCCCTGCATCCTGGGGGGACCAAACCAGCACCCAGGAAATGTCAGAGCCACTTCCTTACTGTTACAGATGCCCTCACAAGAGCCACGCTTGTGGCTGCCTTACCTTGTGCTATTTGTGTTTATTTGCTGAAGGAATACTTTACAAAGGAAACCATTAAGCAGTCATAAAGAGCAAGGAGTTAAATATTTATAAAGGCTCACAGCATTAACAAATTCACTTTCCGCAAAATACACGCAACATATCAACATTCTGTATCCTTAGTAAATGACCACTCTGATCTCACAAAAAGAAGAGGTCGGGTTCCATGTCCATCTGTGACCTCTGCTGGCAAAGACACCACAGAAGGAGACCCCAGGGACCTGGACCCTGGGGACAATCTTTCCTGCTCCACTAACCAGCTCCTCTGTGGCTCTCAGTGAGTGACTGAACCCCTGGGTGCCTGGTTCCCACCCTTTTAAAATGGGACTTAGTGATAGTAGCCACCTCATAGGTTCGTTAAGACGATGAAGAGTTAATGTGAGAAGGATATTAGAATAGAGCCAAGAATACAATAAGCATTATGTGACTTACTGTTCTTACTATTGGTCTCATTATTTACAACAGGGACTGAAAGCCATAGCAGCCCATAAGCCATGTTGAAATCACTGATAATGTTTCAAACAGAATGAGACCAAAAAGAAATCACTCTCTTCACTGTTAATCAAATGATATTCCAAAAAATCACACTTATTTCAAATACAGTCATTCAACAGAGGACATCTGCTGGACTTTTTGGAAGACACATATATTATAAGCCAAAGTCCCTACCCTCTAGGAGCATATAGTCGGATTGGGGAGATGCATGCACATAAGAAACCACATCACAGGCAGCCTATTGTAAGTGCCAGCTGAGTAATGCCATAGCATTTATTTTTAATTGATTTATAAATACTAAGAAGGGCTGGGTAAGCAGATTTATTTCAGCTTATTATGAAAAACACCATGGAGATGGGATCCAAGTTGGGATTGGGAGGCTGGAGAAGATCCTCACTGAGAGAGGGGGGGTTTGGGGACAACTGGGAACGGCAGGAGCAAAACTCATGGAGCCATCTTGAATTTGAGATGAGAGACTGGGGTGCTTAGGAACCTAAGTTCTACAGTCAAACTGCCTCAATCCAAACCCTTCTTCATCCACATACTAGCTGTGTGAGCATCCATGGCCAATTATTTACCCTCTTTGTGCCTCAGTTTCCTAACTGGTCTCCCTCATAGGAAGCGTCCTAAAGACTGAGTAAGATAAAGCATGTGAGGAGCTTAGCACCATTCCTGGCACACAGTAGGACTCAAGGTTAGCAACTGTGAGATATTAAGCAGTGTTAAGGAGGCTGCCAAGAGATCAAACTGTCTCTGGAAGACGTTGAAGTTGAAGCTGGAAAGTGGTACAAGACAATGTTGGAAGGTTAGAAGGAAGCTGTAAGGAGCTCAGCTTGCATTCAAAGTGAGATTGGAGCCACCTGAGAAGAGTCATTTTTACGATGGTTCACCAGGCAGCTCTGGGCAGCTTGCAAGCAGGTGGGGCAATCTGGGGACAGGAGTGCAATAATAATGTGTCAGGGTCCATGTATGAGAAGTAAGGGGTTGGGGCTGGGCCGTGGCACTTGTCACAGGAAGGGGGTGTGTGAGGGACCGGATTAGGTCGTTCAAAGAGTAGATGGGAAATGAGGAGTCAAACACTAATTCCACTAAATGCAACGTGATAGCCTGGATTAGGCCCTGGAAGAGAAAAAGGACATTATGGAAAAACCAGGGAAATCTGAATAAAGACTATAGTTTAGCTAATAGTATTGTGCCAATGTTGATGATAACATTAGAGGAAGCTGGGTGAAGGGGATATGGGAAAACTCAGTACTATCTCAGTACTCCCGTAAATCTAAAATTATCTCAAAATAAAAGCAAAATAAAACTCCAGGTCTTTTTGTGCAATTCATCATATCATCAATAAGAAGAGGGAAGTAAGGGCAAGTACTGGTTTGGAGCTCAGGTGATGAGTTGATTGAGCAACTTAGCAATATGGCTGATGGGAGACCAAGGAGACGCCCAGGCCCGACATGTGAGAGCACGTCCTCATCCCACATCCAGCCGCATGACGAATCCGAACAAATACGGCCGGTTAGAGACAAGGAGTGGCTGGACTGTCCTCTCAAGTTACCCAGATTCCTCACATCCCTTGTCAGGAGCCATCTGCCCACCGCATCACACACAGTACCCCACACACACCCAATGCTTCTTGTTACAGCAACTTTGCCCACCGGGAGACGTGGCAGATAGTATTTCCAAAGAACTTTATCTCCAGTCTAAGGAGCTTCTATTTTGAGGCCCATAATAAACCCAGGCTCCTTAAGGAAAGAAGAAATATGCCTAACATCAGCTCTCAATAGTCCAAATAAAGAACCATCACCAACTAGTGAGCAGCAGGACTGGGCTTTAGGCTGAGGACTGCCTTGCTCCGCAGGCTATATTCTTCCCATGATACCCTGGGCCTTGTACAGTAGGCCAGCTGTGGTCGGCTGCATTAACAAACCCACACAAAAGTGCAGCTTTACAAAAGAGCATCACCTTGTCATAAGCATCCGGAGTTAGACAGATCTTCTAGAAAGCTGTCTAGTCTCACTGACCCAAGGGAATCAATTATTTTCTAGCTATAGTAACTTGAACCATTAGTTCTAAATGTCAAAAGTATCATATAATGGATATATATATATATATATATATATATATATATGTATATATATACACATATATGTATGTATAATATATATACCTAGAATGAATATACCATGTAATAAATATATATAGGTTATATAAAACCTAGATAATGAATGTCCTTTATAGATGGGTGATGAGTCTATAAAATAAATTCTTCAGCAAAAAAATAGGAGAGATTCTGAACACCTACCACATAATAAGTGCTAGTAAACATTTGTTGATTTTACTTAATGACCTGGTTTGGTGGTATTTATATGAATCCCTACATATAAAATATGTCCTGCGCTAAATAATGAAATCAGGAATTGGGTTGTTTTCATGAAAATGAGATTAGAGAGCACCAGGAGAAAGAGATTAAATTCCAGTCCTGGTTTGGAGCCTGAAGAACATCCCTTAACTTTCAAATGAGTGCGTCAATCATGGGTTCTGCACTGGGATGTGAGGAATCTGGGCAGAAGCCCTGGAATGCCTTTTCACCAGGCTGTGGATGGAACTCATGTGTCAGGCAGAGAGATCGGAATAGAGACTCTAGGGTCTCTCTTCTGAGAGTCTCATAGAATTTAGGTTGCTGTTATGGTCGAATAAGCTTACAAGGCAACGCTCAGCTATAAGATGTCGGTACGTACAATGGTGAGTTGGAGCTGGCTTGTCGCAACTCGCAAGAGAGACGGCTGTTAAATTTTCAGGAGTTTTACAAACCAGCTGTTAAACACAGTCATTATTAAAAATTAAATGATACAAACATACAAGTAAGTGTATTATAACTAAGACAAAGTTAACAAATACTCAAAACTCATCACTTTCTAATAATTGTATTCCATTCTCCCTCTTACCTATATTCTTGAGGTTGTTATTGTACCTAATGGAGGAACATTGTGACTGCTCCATTTTCAGTGATTTCACAATGGTGGCCTGAAATCAACCATGGTGGGAGTATTTACACCAAGGAAATGAGTAAATGCTACCAATCAGGGGGATTTTGTCCTCAAAAACATGTTGTTAAACATTTACCAGCAACCCACTGGACATTAGTGTCCTTCAGAGACAAAGAGACACGGGAAACTGTATTGTGTGGGAGAGGGGAAGGGGGGTGGGAAGAAGAGAAAGTGAAAAGGGGAAGAAAAGCAATCAGGAGAGATAGCGAGATAGGTGGAGGAAGTGGGAGTAAAGGAGAGTGGGGAGAAGAAGAGGGTAGAGAAAGGGAGGGAAGAAAGCAAGAGAGAGGACAGAGGAAGAGGGAAGAGAGAGGAAAAAGGAAGAAAGAGGGGAATAGAGAGAAAGGGAGAATTATTTTATTTATTTAGTACCCTGAGGAAAACCATGGCTCTCTCTATAAGCAATGACTTCCACATAACCAACATTTAAACTCTTTTTCTGAAAATCTCTCTAAATATATTACTCATGCACCTGCCTTCAGAGGCAGAGGCTACCAATATAATTCAATATTTTCTCAGTGACTCGGGTCAGCCCGGCGCTCAGACTTTCTATTGCTCTGCATTACCCTCCAGGCCACTGACGCACAGAGCACTTTTTGTCTTCTATAAAATGGCTCCAATCTTCTGAGCTTTTTATAGATTCTCTGTCAACCCCCTTACTGTCAGGCTGTCAGCTGTCACTTCTAGACAGGTCTCCTAGTACTAGCAGCCCAGATTGTTGCTTCTAAATCATAGTGAACCAGCAAGTCAGAAAACCAAGCTTGTGAGAATTGTGGCTAAACCAAGAGTCAACAAGCTCTCACAAAGAAGCCTATGGGTCTCTCCAATCAATAAAGATCATAAACTCCAGTACAGCTCCTCAGGTTCTCAAAGTTACTCATTCTGCTTTCTTTTAGGTTCTTCACTAATTCACCAAATGATTGAGGTGAGTGACCTCCGGGTAGGTGAGGTTTCACTAAATCTATAAAACATTCCACTGAGACAGACTAAAAAAATAAAGAAAACAGAAGCAACATTCACTAAATAAGAAAGTCCTGTTATATAAGTGAGAGTTGACAGCACCCTGTGTTCTCTTGCCAGTCTATTTCCTTTTCGTGAGGCAGGGGCAGAGCCGGCCACGGCCCAGCCCCACGGATGCCTCTCCCAGGGTCCACAAAATGCTCGGAGCGGCTGGAACTGGCAACCACCAGAAACATAGAGCAGCACACAAGGAAGTGCTGGCAGAGGCAGCCCCACCTTCCAGCAGCTAATGCTGGGGGCTGGCCCCAGCTTAGGGTATCTGTCGACACTGCCACTCTGCTGGTACATCCCCAAGGGAGACAAGGAGCAGAGGGAACCAGTGACATGAACCCTGGCCCTGGTGTGACTGGGCAAGATGGCAGCCGGAGAGAAGCCATCAATGGACAGGTGCCCCAATGGACAGGTGCCAGGAGCAACCACAGTGCTCAGCATGGGACCCACCTGCACTGCATCTGATGTAACACCAACTTCCTGAAAATACATGTCTCTTTCTCTGAACGTGGTCTTCGGCCTGGCACTTAATTCTGAAAATGAGGAAAGTATTTAACTGCTTGCTGAATTCACTGGATGAAATAATGTGCTTTTTAAACATTAAAAAATAATAATCTCTTTTCTTTCGTAGGGTTTGTTTTAAAATATTCCAGTAGCAACATAAAAGCTCTAATTCTTAGGCCAATTGCCTATTTACCCAGACTGTCACACAAAGAAATTATAAACAACTATAATAGAATAACAAAGCTATCCCAGAAATAGAAGAAAATTCCAAAAATTACCCTCCTTGCACTGAGCATTTACCTTATAAAGGAAAAAACAAAAACAAATTTCTAATATTAAAATAGAAACTCTGAAAAGAATCCCATTATTTCATAGCTCTATTTTATGCCTGGCACATAAGAGGGCCAGAACAAATATGAATTGGGTGGCTGGCTGGATAGTTGAATAGATGCCCTACTAATGACTGGGTGGTCTGAGGCTGACTGGCCTTCCTTAGGAGTTTAGCCAGCAGGACTTGTCCAAAACCATAGTGGGGCCAGTTGAAAAAAAACGTAACTAACTAGTCACATAAAGGCTTCTCTGAGATGAAATCTGAGTATCTTTTCTTTGAGCCTGAACCTAGGTGTTTTAAATACTCCTGCCTAAAGGCAAGTTCAGACCAGTCAATCAACCTGCTAATATTTACTGACCATTCATAGCACATGGGCCATTGTACCAGGAAATGGAGATGGAGTATAGTAGCAAGACGGGAAGGCCCCACACACATGCCAGAATCTATAATAGACCCACATATATACAAGGTTCCCTGGTCTGTGACGACAGTGCCGCGAGGAAAGGATGATCTTTTCAATGAATGGTGCTGGGTCAACTGGATGTCCCAGGGGAAAAAGATGAATCTTGATCCCTACATTATACATACATAAAAATCAATTTCAGATAGATTACAGATCTAAATATAAATGGTAAAACAATGAAGCATCCAAAAGGTAACATAGGAGACTATCATGATCTTTGAGCAAAGATTCCTTTAAAAGGAGGCAAAATGCACTAAGTGTAAAGGAAAAAACTGATAAGTTGGGCAAAATTGAGATTAAGAACATCTGTTCATCAAAAGACACTAGACATTAAAAGAGTGGAAAAGGCAATTCACAAAGTAGGAGAAAATACAACACATATTTCTGACAATGGACTGATATCTAGGATGTATAAAGATTTGTTTATCCAGGATATATAAAAACCAGTAGAAAGAAGACAGACCACTCAACCCAAAGTTTGGTTGTTTTATTGGGAAAAGAGTTGAGCGGGCACTTCACAAAGGGGCCACCCAAAAGGCCAATAAACATATGAGAGAGGGCTGGGCATCATTAGTACATAGTAAATGCAAATTATAACCACAATACAATATACAACGATACACCTAACAGATGGTTCAATGAAAAAGATAAAATACCAAGTGTTGGTATATAGCAAAACAACTGGAACTTTCATTACTGCAGTGGGAATGTCAGTACAATTACTTAGGAAAATTAGCTGGGAATACCTAGGGAAGCTGAACATACCCTATAAACCAGAAATTTCACCACTGTGTTCACCAAAAGACATGTGCAGTAATGTCCACAGCAGCTCACTTCAGAGTCATCCCAAACTGGAAACCTCTCAAATGCCCATCAAAAGCAGAATGGATAAAAAAATAATTGTGATATATTAACACATGGAATACTATATGGCAACTAAAACGAACAAACCTCAATGGCATGCAGGGAATGGGTGCATCTCACACACTTAAGGTTGAACAAAAGAAACACATAAAAATTCTTCCAAAAAGGCAAAGTCTACCAGGTTACACTGGAGTGGAGTGGGAGGCTAATGATGGAAAGAGGGCACGAGTGGGACGCCTGTGGTGCTCCCAAGATTCTATTTCTTGATCTGGACAGTGGTTACGTGGTGGGCTCAATTTGAGAAAATTCATCCACCTGTACACTTAAGATCTGTGTGTACTTTGTATGCCATACTATAAGAAAAAAATTCTTTGATGCTCTAATTCATTATCATCTCACATTTCTTCCTGTCCCAACCCCTCGTCTAAGTCAAGCTCCATTCATCCTCAGGGTCTCAGCATTAACTGAGGCCGTTGCAAGAAAGCTCATCCTCCCAGGCCTTTGCACGTGGGGGGGGAATGGGTGTTCTCTCTCATCATTTAGGTCCAAGTTCAAATGCAAGGAACACCCTCAAAGAGGCCCTTCCTGGTCCCACCAACCTTGCCAGTTGTTCCCTCTTTATCCCATTAGCCTTTCATACCACTTCTTAACAGCTGAAACCATTTTGACTCCTTCATGTATATCTGTTTTGGGGGCACAGAGACTCTGCCTCTGATTCACTGTTGTAGCCCTAGCACCTGATAGTGCACCTGGCAAATCTACCCAACAGCTTTGAGACTTGTATCCACACAAGAGCTTGCCCGCAAATGTTTACACCAGGTTTATTCATAAGCGCCCCAAACTGGAAGCAGCCAAGACGTCCTTCAAGGTGGATGGGAGGAGCCTTGCTTCATCCTCCTCAATAGACCAAGCTTACCCCAGGAGAAGGCAGAGCCTCTCAGAAGTCAATGCCCTGCACCCGGCAATAAAGAATGTAAAAAGAACCCCTGACTGCAACCGGTAGGGATCTCTGAAATGAGGCAAACTAACTCCTACCACCAGTAAGAAGGCATATCTAGGAACTTTTCATTTTGTTTTGATTTTGTAAAGTGGAGCCGAGAGGGAGCAAGCGTGGAGTCTCAGTTCCTGGAGGACCCAGGAGGTGGGGTGGGCCAGTGTCCTAGTCACAATGACTGGCTGGAGAATTTGAATTTCACTTTACTCAATGTTTTATATGGGCTCTGCGTCTCATTTTTCTGTGCTCCTTCACTGTTTTAAGTTGCTTTGTGCAAGGCAATTCATAGTAAGGTGTCAATGATCAATAAACAAGTTCCTCATTTTCTCCTTCTTTGTAGTAGTAAGTTAACTCAAGCTTAGGATGTTCACTTATTAAATGCAGCCCACCATCCCTCTCTGGAGTTTAACATGGGAATATCTCAGAAGTTTGAGGCATAACTGGTAGCTAAATGCTTTTAGAGGCTCAGGCTAGTTTAGGTGGTCGTCTGTTTACCGAGATACACAAACGTTTTTGTTATTTAAACATCCATCTATAAAAAGTGCTCGGGCATAAGATTACTAAATATTGAACCATCTGGGGTTTGATGAAGAAATGGAGTATTTTGGCTTAACAAAAGTCACTTGTCTACTACAGATAGTACATGTTATTTTTTTCTTATAGTATTTGTAGGATGTTTTCATTATAGCAAGTATAATCATGTTTTAGCACCAAATCAGTGACTCATTTTCTTGGGACTTGTCAGAGAGCTTCCCTGCCCCATCACAAACAGGAGAAAAACCAGTTTACTAATTAGAATTGGTATGCAGAATATTAGCTCACAAGAATTAAGCAGAAAAGCCATTTTTGCCAATATGAAAACTCAACACCTTACCCACTTGGCTTGAAATATTTAATTAAATTAGCAGAAATGAATGAAGCAGTGATGTCAGCTGCACTCCTGACATATAAGAGAAAAGATATTAACAGATAATTGACCAAACAATTCAGAACAAAGACATCCTTTAGCAGAGGCAAAACAAGTTGTTAAGGGTTTTTCACATTATATTTAGAAGAAGCATTATATTTCCTTACTTCTATCATATCAACGGTAACAATAGCTGGTACTTTTAAACATGTAGAATAAAACACTCACTCTGCATCTTCTGGCTTATTTTAAATGAGTTTCTAACTTTTAACCTCAAAATTCCATCTAAGTGGATAGATAGGGAGCCAAGGGGCGTTAACACTAACTGCTCATGCAAACCTAGCAAAGAAATAAGTAACACACTCAGAGTGATACATACTTGAGAGCTAAAGGAACTGAATTTTTTAAAGAAATAGCTGAATCCTGGAAATGGCTTATCTAAGAAATAACGGGATCCTGTAAATTGTTAAAAAGGAAGCATATTTGAAAATGTATCCAATAAATTAAGCAGAAAAGGCTTCCCCAGTGTATACGTAGAACATACCAGAATTCACCGCAATGATCAGGTGGGGAAGGTGAAACTGATACTCACTGTTTCCAAGAGCAGTTTCAAGTAGGGTTTCCAGGCGGGAATTTCTGCCTGTTCTCAGGAATTATTTTCCCTTTCCCATTCCGAATCCCAAGATATAAACTGTTTTCTGTTCTCCACGATGAATCATTTCCACAAAGTGATGGCTGATACTACCAACCACCTGGGTTCAAGGAGCCGATTTTCCCGATTTCCCGACCAAATTTTCTCAGGATTCGGGAATGGAAAAGCGAAAAAAAATCCCGCCCGGAAACCCTAGTTTCAAGTGTGTCTTCCTCCTCTACTTCCTGGCAGTTTAAACTTGAGCATGGGACTAAGTCTCTCCAAGCCTCAGTTTTCTTTCATTTTAAAAATGAGATAACTACTTATATCAGAAAGGTTTTGTGAGGATTGAATGGCATTGTCTGATGGATTCTTTATGAATTCTGTCATCATGCAAAATAAACATTACAAAGAAGAAGAAATTCTGCTTTTCACTTCCTACCGAAACTGTCCATAAAAAAAAAAAAATCATTTCTTTTTTCTATGCTGTCAAGTTAGTTCTAAAACTAACAATAAAGTGACATTCCAGGAATAAATTCCCCAGTGAAAATTAATTTGTTTAGTACAGATTTATTCAGCCTCTTATTTAGGCTAATTTGTACCCTTCACGTTTTTAAATTTTTATTTCCTAAAGCTGCTGCGATTTTCCCTCTCAGATGCTCATTTTATAGCTCAACACACATGCTGCTCAAGCTAAAACAAATACCAACATTAGTTAATTAAGAGTTGCCAAGATAAAGGACAAATAATAAGAACAGGAAAACCCCCCACCCCCAACAGCCAATATTATAAATTATATGCTGAAAGTTTTTAAGTCAAATATGCCAGCTCTTCTTAAAAAAAAAAAAGAAAAAAGAAAAAAAAAGGAGCGGATAGGGTCGCTGTGAGTATCTGTACTTGTCAGATTTCAAATTTAACTTGGAAGTCAATAGTGGGGAGAGGAAGTGCTGGAGCAGGAAAGGATTTCAAAAGGAAAGGCTTCTCAATTTGATCCTTTCTATCCAAGTCACATCACACCAGAGATTATGCCAAGGAAAGGGTGGAAAGATACACTCTCATTTTAGCTATTAACATTAACTACGTAAATCAGATGATCTGGTGAACGAGTCTAATTCTTGTCTCCAGTTTACCTTGAGAGGAACAGACCCTTCTGTTCCTGCTTTAACTATCACCGTCTCTTTAATAAAGCTCACTTTTTCCAGTGCAGGGCCAGCTATATATAGCATCCCTAAAGTAGAACTTGAAAGCCCTAGACCACCCTCATTTTTTTCAGAGGAGGAAAGTAAACCTGGAAACAAAATTCTATCAGGAATATGACTTGCCAAAGTCACCAAACTGGTAAGCAGGGCCCAGGGAGAGTGTCACAGACCAGGGCCCTTCCCAAAACATCGTACTGGGAACAACCAACGTGTTTGATTTCATAGATGCAACAAGGCCCCGCAGCCCACAAATAACACAGCCTGCTCAGGCTTATTCCTGAACTTCAGCTGTTAAGAGATTACTTTCTCTTACTGAAGATCTTAATTCCTATTAAAATAAAAGATGTTACCAGAGGGTAAGGGGGATGGGGGGTGGGGAGTGGGAGATGAGGGTAAGGGGGATCAAATATATGGTGATGGAAGGAGAACTGACTCTGGGTGATGAACACACAATGGGATTTATAGATGATGTAATACAGAATTGTACACCTGAAATCTATGTCATTTTACTAACAATTGTCACCCCAATAAATTTAATAAAATAAAATTTAAAAATTAAAAATTAAAAAAAATAATAAATAAAAGATGAAGTGTTTTCAGTCATTTACACTACAATGTCAATAAACGTATCACACCCTTTTCTGAAAGCAGGCTTTGAGTAAAGGAAATACACAACCACCAAGCAGTAAATATATGCTGGACACACTAATACAACTGCAAGTCTGTGCCCTCAAAACACATGCTCTCATATGAGCTCCTCCATTCTTCTCCTGTGATGGGAAGGGTTCCTTTACTTAGTGTACTTTTTCTCTTCGCCAGTTTAAAAGGATAAAATCTTCTCATTCCTTTTTCCTCGTCTATGTACATAACTGCTGAATGAATGAATGAATACATGAATGAATGAATATGCCTGCCCTCCACACTTCCTTCCACAGTTTTCCCCAAGGATTCTTTCAGAAAGCAAAAGCCCTTCTTGGATCATTTTTTTCCTCAACAATGAAGTGATGCTTTAGAGCCTAACCCACACTCTGGTCTCTTCTTTTTTCTAAGCTTTTACGCAGTGGAACAGATTTCCAAAATGCCAATGCCGACTAAGAAAAACCTGGTGAGAATTTATTGGCCCAAACTTTTAAGCAGAGGCAGGAATCCTGGCTTTCATTCCTGTTTTATCAAGACTTGTGTAAGCCTGTTACTCGGAATGTTATCCGCTGGTAGAAAAGCACTCCCCACTTCCTAGCACAGCAAGCATTTCTGCTCCCAAAGAAATGAACAATTACAGCATAAATAAAACCGTATTCTTGTACATGCTGAAAAATTAAAATTACAGAAAAGAATGGCAGTAACCTGTGATTACTTCCTTAGAGGACTTTTATCACCCATGCATCTGTGCTTTATTCCATAACAACTTCCTTTTAGTTCACAGCTTCAAAGGACTGTAGAGCTATAACTCATAACCAGGAGAAAGAACTGAAATGTCAAGTCAGTGATGAAAGGGCAGATTTTCAATACAGGCAGAGCCAAATTATATTAATGCAAGTAATCTGTGGTATGTATTTCTGAAAAGCACAGCACTGGAAGATGCTGTCAACTGCCCTTGAGAGTCAGTTTCTGGCTCATTCGCTTGACAGCCAGGTGTGCGAGAGGCACTGGAGTTGCAAAGGTCACAAGTTCCTGCCTTCTTGAAGCTGCAGCTAGGGGTGGAGGGAGACAAGACTACAGATGGGATGCCAAGGAAGGGGTAAGAACAAGCCAACAAAGGCCTTGTCAGCCAGCCTGCTGGTGAGGAGACGTGCCAGCGAGGTTTCCTGGGGGAGATACCACAGGGTGAGCCTGAAGAACAGGTAACAAGTAGACAGGTAAGGTGGGGGAGGGAGAGAGAGATGATTCTGGCAAAGGGAGAAGCAAGTGCAAATGGGTTCCTACCTGCCCCCGCATTAGATCTCAGATGATAACTGAAAAAGCAGGGGTGGGGACAGTGACAAGAGATGGAACTAGAGAGGTGAGCAGGGGTAACCGCTGAGTCAGCTGCTGTCACAGGCTAAGGTGTTCACACTTTATCCTGAAGGCTATGGGGAATAACAAGCTCAGGTCTGGATTTTAGAAACACTCAGGCAGTGTGGAGACAGCATAGCAGGAAATGAGGGCTCAGAGGAGGAGGCTCCAGCCCTGGAACCAGTGACAGGACAGGGGTCCACTCCTGACTCCACCACTTGAGACTTAGGTGACCTCTGACAAAGGCCTGTCCCTCCAGCTCTCCAGCTCTCAGTTTCTACCTACCATACAGAGTTAATTAACCCTTATAAGGATTAAAGGAGAGCTCATGAAGGATGGGGTATGCAGTAGGAACTTAATAAATGTAGCTGCCAGAAGCGATGACAGCATCCTGGCTATGTGACTTTGGAATCAGCATGACCTTGGACAAGGACAAGTCACACCTTCTCTGATCCCAGTTTCTTCCTCTATAAGGAAGAAGTGAAGACGATACCAGCCACCTCATAAAGGTATTGTGAAGTTTGATTGTAGGAGATAAGGTATCTAAGTTACCTGGGCCTCACTGAGAGCTGTATTAGTGGCAGAAGTAGAAGTAATACTAGCAGCAAGAGGAGAGGGCTGGAGAGTAGCAATACCAGTACGACAACTAGCAGTGATTTGAAGGAAACCAAATTGAAGTGTATATTGCCCTGATTCAGGGGAGAAATCCTAAAGTATTGGACTAAAGCCGTGGCAGTGGGAAGTCAAGGAATCAGATTCCAGAGCCACAAGGTGCAAGACCAACAAGACTTCATGACTACTGGGTGCGACCGGCAAGAGCGAGGCAAGAGAGAAGGATGCCAGCCCCATCTTTGGCTGCGACCCCTGTAAATGGCAGCCCCCGCCATTCAGTGAGGGAAGTGAGGAAGAGGAGCAGATTTGCAGGGGAATCTTTCTCTAAACTCATTTTTAGAGGAGTATGAGGTTCCCATGAGGCATCTACGTGGAGCTGTCCATTTCAAAACTCTCGGCATATGTCTGGTACTCAGAAAACAGACCTTGGCTAAAAACGTAGATTGAAGAGTTGTCAGCAAATGGACAGGAATCGAAGCCACGGGAATATTCATGTCACCCAGAAAGAGCGTGCAGGAGTGAAAAACAGCAGAGAAGAGAGAGCAGGGGTCCAAAGGCAGACGCCGTGTGACATCAGCATGAAGAGGCGGGCAGAGGAAGAAAACCCAGGAAGGAGGTTGGAAGAGTGAGGGAACAGGATGAGAACCAGGAGGGGACGGCTTGAGAAGCCAAAGGCTTCCAAAAGAAATGATGACAGGTACCTAATGCCACAGAAAGCCAAGTCAAATAAAGACCCAAACAAACCCACTGGATAGAGAAACCACAAGGTCCTCAGGGAGGCCGTGGTGGGAGCTGACACCAGGTGTGGTACATAAACAGTGTGCATCATGGGTAGAGAAAGAGCTGGGAAAAAATATATTATAGTAAGGGAAGGAGAAAGATAGAGTAGCAACCAGAGGAGTTACAGGATTGAGAAAAGAAAACGTTTTTTGTGGTAGGGGTTAGTTGTTGACAGAAGAGAAAGACTTCAACTTGTCTGTCATACTGGGGTACAAGGCGGGGGGATGTTTAAAATGTGGCCAAGAAAGGAAGGTCAGTAAGGGAAGGAAGCGCAAGGGGTGTGGCTGGACTAGCCCGAACAAGAGGTTTTGGGGACACTGGCTGAGGGGGAGCGTGTAACAGCAAAGGTGCCTTGAAACGACAGGTAAAGGTTTAAAATAGCCAAGTGCAGGAAACCAGCGACAAGAGACGAAATGAACTGTGCACACACCACATGGAAGAGAACAATTCAGACTTCCTTCTTCCTTCCACCTAGAGAGAGATGGCGTCTTTGAGGGGAGTCATGAGCTAGGCTAGGTATGCCCTATGGAGCTGGTTGTTTCAAAGTTCGGAGGAAAACAGAAGACACTGGAAACAACCACGGGTCACAGATGAGACCAGCAGGCAGAACTAATATGGCAGAGGACACAGCAGACGTGGAGAAAAAGAGAGTAGAACAGGAGACTCGGGGAAGACCAAATTTTCAAAAGAATTCTCTCAATATAAGCCTAAAAATCAATTTGCTGCCTCTACTACCTTTAAATTCCTATTTGGAGCAAATAAGTCAGTGAAGGCAAGTGTGTTTTTCAACAACGCTGACATAAAACAGTAATGATGCGAGAGTATGATATGGATTATTATAACAAAACCATGGAACCATTTTTTCTCTCCTAGCCATGACTATGATAAAGAAACACCACCAACAAATTCAATGCTAAGACATGGGTGACTTTTCCAAGGTTTTCTGAAGATTTGACCCTTTTTCATTTATTCAAGCAAATGCTTAATGGTTAAAGAACTAGGATCTATTAGGGTATAGACAACAAGAATTAAGACAGATCCTGCGTTCAAAATTGTTGAAGTCTAATTTCTCTATAAACATATATGGAAATCCACAGAACTTCCAGAACAAGAAAGGCTCTAGGAGCAAGGGGAATGATGTAGAGAATGGTTGCCCATGTTCAAGTTCAAACACACACCAACAGCTCTGACCCCAAAATACCCACACATCCTTCTCCAAATTGTACCACCAAGTAGACACGAATGCCTTGTTTTCTTCTCCTGTCTGCCCTCTCCCCTCATCATACACAGTAACCAACAGTTAGTGGCTAGTTATAAGTCAAATTGCAACACTGACTGTACCTACCAAGTTCCAAGTCTTACCCATTCGGTCCTCATAACAATCCTGCAAAGATTCCGTTAAACATGGGGGAAAGTGAGGCTCCGAGAGGTTAAGGAAGTTGCCTAATCTCTAACTACTCCTAGATGTTCGGGCCATGCTAGAACTTCAGGTACATACAGTTTCAAAGCCTTTATTCTTTTAACCACTGCCTCCACACCAAATGTCCCTAACCATTATTCCAAAGGGAAACGTGTTCAGTACAGTTTTCTTTTCTTCTTTTGGCAACTTAGAATTCTTTTATTCATAGACATTTAACATGTTTCACTTACTCCTTAATATTTTACAGATTGAGCTTATAGAGATTTTTTTTAAGCAGTTTTGTTTAAACGGCTATTCATTCCCAAATACCTACACAAATGGGGAATCACCAAATAATCCACAAGCTGAATTCTAAGCAGCAGTTTCTGCCTCCAGCGAAGGAACTCACAAACTAGCAAGGCAGGCGAATTTGATGTTGTAGAGAGAGAATCTAGATACAAAGCAAGGTCTGAAACTTAAAGTGAGGCCTGATCCAAGCACAAGAACAAACCCACTGAGAGTGGTGTCCTTCTCCATGCATTGTCAGTCAATCAGAAGTTACAACAGCCGTACCTGGGGGTTACCCAATACACAGGGTTCACAGAAGCCTGTCCTGCCTCGAGAAGCAGTGCAGTGCAGTAGTCAAGGTGCATCTAAATTCCTGGATGCATCCCGGCTCTGCCACTTCCCAGCTGAGGGCTTGGGCAGCTTCTTGACTTTGTGTCTCAGTTTTCACGCCCATAAAATGGAAGTATCAGAGGTTGTTACTAGGACTCCATGAATCATACCTGATCCATAGAAAGCATTCGATAAAGGTCAGCTAATTTTATTACATATATTTAGGCTTTTCCCTTTCTGGAGCAGTCTTTTTAAAACTATAGGCCATAATCCAAAAATGTGTTATGAAATCAATCTAGACGATCACAGCCAGCAACTCTGGGAAATGAAATAAAACAGAATATCGTATTTAAATATGAATAAAGTCACATTTTATATTACTTTTGTCATTTTTTTTTCTTTAGTATACATAGTAACATTAATGGGTGCTTTGTGTATCTGTTTTCATACATCCATGTGTCTATGTATGTATCAGGCAACAATCTAAAGGTATTTCTTCCTATGAGTCACCATCAAAAAAAAAAACTTTGACAAACACTGATTTACAGCCTGAGGATGGTAGGGAGTCAGGAAAGATGAAAAGGGGTAATATGCCAGAAACCACTTTTTAAAATGCAGACAGCAGCAGCCAGAGGAAAACACTCCTAAATAAACAGTCAGGAAAACAATTCAGGAAACACCCTCTGTGTACAAGTCTGTTTATGACCAGGCTGCTCCAGGCAGTTCCATAATTTGAGGTTAACAACAGGCTTTCATTTCAAACGCGTATCAAATTGCAAACCTAGAAGTACAGATGTTATCTTGATGCTGGGCAAGATGGGAAAAACAGATATGACTTACCCAGTAAATCATCTTGTAATATTTGTCCAAGCAGACACTAAGCCAGATTTAAAATGCTCTTAAAAACCCTCAGGGTTTGGAAGAGATATGAAAATGTCTTAAATAGAAAGCCTTAAATGCGGATATAAATTTAACCGAAGAGCGCCACTATAACCAAATTCCTAGCTGAAGATTTAACTACCTGTACAAGAAGATGAAATGCAAAAATAACTGTAAACACATAACTAAGCATTTTAGAATCTATGAAAATATTTATCTATGTATCCAAAAGGCTGTATGGTGTGGTGTTTAGTCATACCCCTTAGATTAGGTAAGGAAGGCCATAATCTGGGCCCCAGTTCTGCCACACCCCTTTTCCTGAAGAGTTCCTGGGACCAAGTGGACCTACCTACCCAGAACTGGATCTCTCCATCTGGTTTTCAGCTATGCTCCAGGTCCCCAGAGCTCCCTGACCCAATACCAAGCTGCTTCCAGGGCATGAATGGACTCCTCCCAGATCTGTCCTCCCAAGGGGGGACTTTGCCACTGGTCTGAGCCAGAGGTATGATTAAGGGGTGTCAGAGGGTGTGGATAGAGATTGGATATGCAACTGGACACAATGCCCTCCACCAAGGACTGTACCAGGGGTGGGAAGCAAAGGGAAGCAGAGCCTGGGTCCTGGGCAGAGTCTCCCAATGGCATTCCAGCTCTGGGCCCTGAACTCTGAGAATTAAACAATCAAACCCAACCTTCCAGGCCATGATGGATATACTGTTGTCAAGGTAGATGGATAGAATAAGTTTTATATAAGTGCTCGTTAGCTTAATGCATAACTTTTGAATATTTAGACATATGCTCTGAGGGCCTCCATCTGTTCTCTTGCAAAGGACCCTGCAAAGTTACAGGCAGGCTTGGGTTCATACCCCCACCCCTGCCATTCACCAGCTCTGTGACCTTGGGAAAGCCTCATAATCTCTCTGTATCTCAGTTTCCTCAACTATGAAACAGATAATAACAGCACCCTCTTCATAGGGTTGTTAAAGACTAAGTAATGAGTGCACATAAAGTGCCTAGAACAGCACCTGGTACATAATAAACTCTCCAAAAATGTCGTATTCTTCATATAAAACTGATTGGCCAGTACAAACTTCTAGATAAAACCACAGCCAGAAAGTTATTTTAGATCTCAGCCAGGCAGTGTATTTCCCCTTTCCCACTCCTTTCTAATTTTAAATATTATGCTTTATGCCAGTCCAAAAGATCATTATTTTCTATTCTGCAAAGGACAAGTTATCTGCTGACCAGCCTGATAAAAGCTCTTCTGAAATTAAATATGTGTTCATCTTCCTCCCACCTTCCCAACTTGGCAGATAACTCAGGCCTCTTACAAGTTTAAAGTCTGGCAAATTGGCTTTCTGTAACAATTTCATGTAATAAACATTTGAAAACATTACCAATGCTAAGTGTAAAAAGAACATTTCCTAACCTCCATATTCATGAGATTCAGAGCTATAAGCCAGGGTAGGTCCTTCTAGATTCACATATCAGAGGCTGAACTACTGGAAGCTATCAGCAAGGACAGACTAACAGAGCCCTAAAAATAGAGCCCTACCAGTGAAGAAATAGATGGAAGAACACAATACTTTATATGGCTACTTATTACTCCACATGCTTTCGATTATTAAATGAAAGTGGACTATCAGCATAGTAATTACAAACTGACAACCTTCTCAATGATTTATATTCTTTCTGTCTAAAATGACAGGACAAACAACTTGAAGAGAAATGCTTGACACATTTTAATGACCTGTGGGCAATATACTAGTATAGCATCTTGTATCATTTCACCACAAAACTTGTCTTCCAAATCTCTAGCTGTTTAATATATGTTGAAGGTCTAAAATGGGAGAAGAAAAGTACAAGGAAAAGACTCAAGGTCATATTTCCCCTTTAAAAGTATACCTAACCTACATGTTCAATACAGTGAACAATCAATCCTTCATTGTTTCCCAGTTATTCTGAAGAACGTTTAAAATAGAAGAATTGCCAACCTACGAAGGGATTGCAACTCTTTCTACCCTAGTTCTCCAAGTGACATCTAACTAGTCTCCCATAAAAGGAGCATTGCTAACGCATTGTTCATTTCAACAACAGGTTTCTCTATTAATTCAAATCTTCTCCAAATCCAAAATGGAGTATAAAGGCCAGTATGAAATAAATGAAAATTAACTAGATTCTACAGAGGCAAGACTGAGCATATCCATCCATCCAACAGTAATTCCATCTAAATCAAACATATTGTTTCTTTAGAGAGTTTTGCCAACTTCCTATTTTAAAAAACCATGAACACTTCCGATGTTGGCCAGGTTTTTTTATGCAACTAAAATGGCTTTTTCTAAGCGCTGGGCTGGAGAAACAATATATTTTTACAAGCCCTTTTAGTCATATAGTCACGCTTCATTATCTCATAATCATTCATCAGTAGTGCATAATGAGAGTGCTGTTTCCCTTGTGTGATGAGAATGTTAAGGGAAATATGTATTCACAATAGGCCATAAAAATGTATGAAATACAGAATATGCCAAACCAGTGGAAAAGCCAGTGAGTTCATCTGGCTTTCATTTTTGCTGAACAGTTGTATGGACACAAACCTAGCTTTAACTCAGGGGTCACATCCTAAATTTTTAATCCTTTTCATTCCTCCACCCTTTCCAAACTCCACTCTCTTTAGAGAAGTAGAATACTTCATGTAGAATTACTGTCATTCAAGATTCTCATAGGAGATCATGTTGGCTTTGGTCGCTTTTATTCTAACTATTTCTCCTAATATGAAATGCATGCACGTCAAACTGGTGTATAACCTGAGCTCCTGAACCGTGGGAAGTCATAATTCTGGGCTCCCGCACACCAGCCACCCGCTGAGCTACCTTCCTCCCACCCAGGCACCCTTCCAGGTTGCCCACCGCTCTCATTCTGCGCCCATCAGCGGGAGTAACTGAGCTTGAGGAGGAAACCAGAAAGCTGCTTCAACAAAGCTCAACCAACGTGTGCACCTTTGGTAAATGAAGGGCGAATTGTGGGGACACGCGTTGGGGCTGGTGGGAAAAGGGAAAGCTTCATCTCATGATTTTGATGTAGAATTTCAGGAACCGAGGGGGCCTCTGAGATCCCCAGAACCTCTCCTCTCTGTTAAGCAGCTTCGGGTCCCTTTCCTGCTCCCTCTCCACAAAAATCGGGGCTGCCAGCATCCCAGCAGCGAGTGCTGTTCTCGTTAGGTCAGGCGCCGCTGGGCGAGCCCCTCCAAGCCATGCTTCATGTAGCTGCAGCTAGAAGCGGCCGGGGCTCGGAGGAAAGCAATGCGCTTCGCAAGACCCAAACCCAAAGCCATCAAGGGGACCCGCAGACCCCCCGGCACGCGGCCGCTGAACCCAGGCAGCGGCGTCCAAATCGCTGCGCCCCGGCGCTGGAAGACACCTTGGAAAGGCAACACGCCGCGCTTTGCTTACAGGGCTGTGTCTCGGGGAGTCAGGGTACCCACCCCGGAGCCCTGGAGAATTCCCGTGTAGGCAGGGCTGGCGCGGGAGGCCCGGCCCGTTGCCCAGGTACGTACCTCGCAGCCATACAGCTGTCCCAGCTGCTCCACGATCCACTCCTCCAGCACGAGCCGCTTCCGAAGCTCCTTGCGATCGTATTTCACTGTCACTTTTCCCTGCTGGTGGCGCCGCTGCTGCTGCTGCTGCTGCTGCTGTTGAACCTGCCCAGCCGCCGCCGCCGTGGCCAGGGGCGCCGGGTCCTCCCGGGAGGAGCCGCTGCTCGAACCCGGGCTGCCGCCGCCGCCGCCGCCGCCGCCCCGAGAGCTCTGGAAGAAAACCCGCGCGCCGCCGCCGCCGCCGGCCCCACCGGCCGCCTCGCTGCTGCCCGTCGCCACCGACATGTCCCCGCGCGCGGGAGTCCGAGTGGGCCCGGAGGAGGGCGGGCAGAGCGCGCCGGGCGCCGCTACCACCTCCCGCCCGGCAGCGGCATGCAAAGGGCTCGCCCGCACCTGCTCGGCGCGCCGCGCACGCCCAGCCGCCGGGCTCGTGGGGAGGTCGGCGGAGCCGCGGCAGCACCGAATAGGGCGGGGAGGAGGAGGGGCGGGGACCGCAGCCTTAAAGACGCCACCGAGGACCCTCTGGGTCCAGCCGGGGAGGCGGATCTGGCGCCTAGCAGGCAAGCGGGCCCGGGGAGTGGGAGTTGCGCGCGGAAGCAGGAATGTATGCGCGTAAATACGCGCGGTTGCCCGTGTTTAGACAAGGGATTGGACGGGTGTGGGTCTGGTGCCGGAGATGGTCCTCGGCGCGGGTGACCGTGTCCTCTCCTCCCGGAGACTGGGAATTTCGCTTCCCCTGCAGTCCTGGAGCGCACGAAACCCGCCGCCTCCCGCGGCCTCGGACTGCGCTGCGGGAGGCAGGGGACCGCCGGGAAGGGGACCGGGAAAAGGGATCGCGCCACAGGTTCCTCAAGGGAGGGCGGGGAAGTGTCTCCTCCGCTCGCGGCCCCACCCCGGAGCTCCAAACACACATTCCTATTATTCATGCCACCTCCTTTCTTGGATTGTGAGAAAAATGACGAGGCGCTGTTTGTTCAATCAGGCAATCGCCGCGTCTGAGAAATTCTCTTCAGACCAGTTTTTCTCTCCTTACAAAGTGTCTGTTTATTCATAGGCAGAACATTGGGGTATCTTTATATCTAAAGGACAGAAGACTTGATATCTCTTGGTTTAAAGGGGTGGGGGGACATCCAGACAGCAAACATTTCTCTAAAAGAGTCACGGACGGTTTACTGGTCTTAATTTCTGGTGTTGCGTTCCCTGCGTAGCCAGCTTTTTTCTCTCTCAATACGATTTCCAAACTACCTCTTTTTACCCTGCAAAGCAACTGCACTGACTACGTTAAAAACATCATGCAGCCAAATAGAGTTAGGAATGAATGAGCTCATTATAAAGTTTGGGGCAAAGAGACGGGGAGGGAAGTTATAAACAGAAAACTGCATGTGTGTGCATGTAAAATTGTAGGGAGACACTAATATATTTCTGTTGTGTATAACATTACATCTCTGTTCCTGCAACTGAAAGAAACCACAAAGATGCTCAAACACAGTAAGGAGCTTTTATGAAATTTTTTAAAGCTCTTAAAGGTGAATGGCAGCTCTCAAAGAAGTTTCTCAGAGATAAAATAGATAACCAAGTCAGTTTCCTCGAATACTTTCTATAGTGAGATTCTAGACCAACAGCTGTAAAGGAACCAAAAACAATAGAAGTGCCCAGCAACATTCTCCTGGGTCTTCTGGGTCTTCAAATAATGGTGCCCAGATTGGCTCATCCCAGATTTATAATTGGCTCTCTTCCTTCTCTTTGGCGTTTTGCAGCAAGAGCCTGAGTAGGAATTTTCCCAAAGTGTTCCGTACCTGAAGCACATCATCAAGACAGGTCAGGCCTTGAAGAGTGAAGGGAAAGGATCTAGTGGGAATTAAGTGAAATAGGGTGGCTGATGTGGGTCTTGGACCCCTGTCATAAGTAGAAGAGGTCAAGACTAAAAGATCCCTATCTCATGGAAGAGTCCAGCTGTCCTTAGGAAGGTAGCTTTCCCACCCAACTTTTCATGGACAAGAGAGACAGAACTACTGTGATTGGGCCCTAAAGATTGATGACCATTCTCCACATCACCTCCACCCACACCTGCCCTGAAATATCATAGGTCATTTTTAAACCATGAACACACAGCCAGGAGGGTGAGAGTATCAATAAAAGGGGACTCTGTGGACCAGGAGAAAGAGGAGGGAGGGCTGCAGTGAGACAGACAAAACAAGCCTGTCTCTCTCCAGACATCTGGCACTCATCCATTTAGCTAGCACCAGCTTTGACCAACTCAGCTAACCAGGTGATGTCAATCAAAACAAAAACAGCTAAAATTTTAATTAATAAAGGAGAAATTATATGAACCCTCTGCCTCATTCTGGTGCTGGGACCTGGCTATACCTATTAATATGAAAACTGTGCCTGTGATCCAGGAGTATGGGAAAGAGTGGGGAATTCCAACTCCTGTTGTTGAGTCTTTGGACAATGACTTCAGTAGTTCAAGAATAACTTCAAAGAACTTATAAACATTTACTAAGTTCTTTCTGAGAAATTTCTTGTGTCAATTTTTTCTCACTACATAATTTTTCTTTGTGCTTAAAGCTCAACGTTCACTTATGAATTAAAAAATGACAGGTATGAAGAGACATTTAAAAAGAAATTTAGGGTTTTAGGCATCTTAACTTGTAGAAAAATAGCCAGTGAAGAGTCAGTCAGGTACATTGACTTGTAACTAGGAGTTCTTCCTATAAATCTGCTTGCTCCACCCTGGACATAATTTACATTTAAAGTGAACTCCACAGCCCCCACCCCTAATACACAGACACACACACAGTTCCATGTTTCAAAATATTTGGGGATAAGGGAATTATTCTCAGGCCAGAGACCCTTTACAGAGATGACTGTTTAAATTCAGCAAAACCAGCAATATTTCTCATCTACAAGACAGACCTATATTTAGATATAGATATATAGCTATGTGTTCAAGGTAAATGCTTTTGTTTCTAACCCATTTACACAAGTTTTTAAAAGTGCTTTAGTCAAAAACAATGAATAGTTTTTAATAAGTTGAGTGGTGTGAGAATTTTCTAGAACACAAAGGATGAGCTTCTACCTTAATGTAATTACTCCCTACTATGAGAGCAGCCTAAAGAAAATTCATTTGTCAATATCCTTTCTGCATTGCTTTGTGTTTTCTTAACTGAACATTTTTTTTTACTTGCTTTCTCGTTTGGGGGAAGTTTCTTTTAGGAATTACATAGGTCCTTTACCTCTGAAAGTGACCTTTAACATGCTTTTTGTCTAAGCATGTTAGACAAAGTGACCTAATCAGGGGTCCCAGGGCTTTCTTCACGCCCTAGGAAAACAAGGACTAAATACAAATGTTTATGCTCAGATGCAAATTTCCTCACTCCTTGAAGACAGGGTGTTGCAATAATTATGCAACACCTAGTAATCTACCTTGAGACTGTGACAATGACAGTCCCCAGGTCCACAAACTTCAACATGAAATTCTTACCTTGAGTAACAGTGTAGGGGATAAGGTGCCTACATCCAGATTCTCTCAAAGCAAGAGGAATGTTAAGTCTGGTTTTCCTCCTAAAAGTAGAAGAAATGTAATCTGTCCTTGGGGAGTTTATCAGTTACCGACAACATTTTCAGCTTGCAGAATACTGTCCATTATTTCAATATTCTTTATGGAGTGATAGCAGCAATGTTGTTCACAGTGGATGGATGTGGTTTCTCTTTTGGCTGCTGTTTCATCCTCTTGTGTTTTTTCCCTCCTCCTAATTCTGGATCTTTGATTGTATCGTGCACTACGATTTGGAATCATACTTCCAAAATACACTTAACCATTACGTGCATAAATAATCAGAACAGTCATTGTCACAATTGTAAATTTTTGTCTTCGCAATTAACAGAAATTCTTACCTGACTGTTCACAGATGATGAAAAGTGTTGGGGGCGGGGCGAGAGGGTGGGGCTAGGGGAACACAGCTTCAGCTCATTACATCTAACAAAGATGAAATACCCCAGGGCCTTCCTATAAACCTAGCTTGTGGAATATCCTGTCTCTTTTTTTAAAACTAGGGTCAAATTTGTATTTAGAGGAGTCAGGTATCCCTGTCTAGCCAATAGCCTCTTGCCCTCCCCCTTTTACTGCCAAAAGCTTTGGAAGAGTTGTCCATGGCCCCACGTCTCTCTTACCCTCTCACCACTTAGCCATCTGCATCCAACTGCCATCAGTGTACTAAAGGCATCAACCAAAGTCACCATCAAACTCCATGTTGCTCAATTCAATGTGGGTTTTTCAGCTCTTACCTAACTTGACCTCCCTCTACCTTTGAAAATCTTGAACCTCTCCCTGCTCTTCAAACTCTCTTCTCTCTTGCCTCCTATGCCAACACCCTCCTGGTTTGCCTTCCTTGTCTATTTCCTCTCGGTTCCTTTTCCTACATCCCTGCCGTGAAGGTAGGTGGTTCCTTCAGATCTTTCTTGGCTCTTTCACAGGCTCGCTCCAGGTGATTTTATCTCCTGCTGAAGCTTCTGTTTTGACAACCTACCATCTACCTGCCACAAACTCCCCAAATCATGGCGGATTTCTGGTCTGAGCTTCAGAGCTATAGGTATACTGCTTTGAGTGCCAATGCACTATGCAAATGCATTTATAAGTACACAAATAGACACCTGTATCAATGCATTAGAGAACAAAATGGTGAACTGAATGCATTTTTGACTATGGATTGACAGCACAGTAAAGAGTGCTCTAGCTCAGCATTTTTCAAATATTTTTTCTAACCAGAAACCACAATAAGAAATACCTTTTATGTCATGACCCACATATATATCCACACACGTAACTTACCTATATTACATGTGATACACTCTGACACATCCTATTCTATTGTATTCTGCCTCATTATTGTAAGGAATGCTGCTCACAATCCCCTAAATTCATTTCCCAACCCACTAAAGGGTTGCAACCCAGAGTTTGAAAAATGCTGCTGTCAGCCAGAACAGTGCCTGTGAGTGCCAGTCCTGGGCCTCCTTAGTTTTAATGGTACACTCCAGGCTTGTTATGTATTTCCCTGGCACCCTCTTTCTGTCACTGTTAAGTTATTAAGTGTTCTGGTAAACAATGTTGACCCCGTAAGGCTGGCATAGGGCATGTGTGTAATCCTCTAGAAGTGCCACAAAAGAACTAGAGAAGAAGAATATTCTAGAAGTTAAGATGCACCTTTGCTGGACCTCCATGCTCTCTCAGGAAATGATGGAGTGTCTGCAGGATAAAGATCAGAAGGCCTTAGGGAGTCATAGAACCTCCAGCTTGAAGAGAAATATATTGTGGTGGGTTCCAGCACAAACTGCTTGGATTGAATCCAGCCTCTGCCACGTAGGCACTGTGTGACCTTTGCAAGTTACTTAACCCCTCTGTGCCTCCATTTCTCCTTCTATAAAAAGTGCTTGTGTCACAGGCTGTTCTGAGGGAAAATGAGTTACTGGGAATAAAGCACCTAGAATAATGCCTGCTACGTGAAGGGATCGTAAACACAGCAGAGAGGACTGACTCACCATTGTTCCCACAATGTTCCAAAGAAATCATGGGTGCATCACATTCTGATTTCAGGGGTGTGGAGAGAACAGTGAGGAAACATCTCCAGAGGGATTTTACTCACCACACAGCTCTATGCAGTTACAGTTCCCATTGACAAGTCCCGATAAATGGAGGTCAACGCCTACCTCCAGCTCCTGCAGCTGCTTCTTCATTTGATACCTGCACCTGCATATCTTGCAGTCACCTCAAAGTAACAAATACAAACTGAAATCACCATCTTCCCAGGCGGAACCCACTTCACTTCCCATCGTCCTTTTGCTGGGACTGTTGAACATCACATACTTCTTCGTCTAATCTAGAAACTTTGTTCAGGGTCCAATCAATCAACAAATCCTGTTGACCCCACATTTGTCTGGATCCGGCCCCTCCTCTCCATCCCCACGCTCCCTCCTGGATTTCTCCTGGGCACTCCTAGCTTGTCTCTCTTAGCCCTGCCTCCCACCCATTCTCTATATTGCTCCCACAGAGCGATTGCTAAAGCAAATGTGATCATATCAATCTTCTGCTTGAAGTTATGTTTAAAATTCCCTCCATATTCCCCATTCCCTTCAGGCTAAAGTCCAAACAACTTAGTATTGCACGTGGGGCTTTTCTTCCTCTGGCCCTTGCTTTCTGCTCCACCATCTGTTCAAACACTCCCCACCACACCTTGTACATATGCACAACTCATGCTGCGCAATGCCTCACTGAATTTGGAGTTCCCAAATACAGGACTACCCCTGTCTACTTTTGCCTATGCCCACAGCCTCCCATCCCAGTTCCCCATGGTGCCAGGCTGATCCCTCCTACCCCTCCAGGATCAGCTTTGGGTCTTACATTTTCTTTGCTCGGTTTCCTAACCAGGTGTCACTCTCATGATTGCCTGTTGGCCACCATCTCACTTCCTTTCTCGATCTCATCACACACCAAGCCTTTGTGTGATCGTCTCTACCCACATGTCACCTCCTCAGACAGGCCCTCTCACTGCACCCTCTATCCCCTCACTTTCTATTTCTCTTCCTCATTCTAATGACTACTTGAAAATTATGTATGTATTTGGTAACAGCCTCCCTCTCTCACCAGAAGTTAAACTTCATGAGGGCAGAGACTCCATGGTCCACTCTGGTATCTCCACTTCCTAAAACAGTGTGAGACCAGTGGCAGCATGAGGCATCTCAGAGAGGGCAGGAGTCTGTTAGGTCATCTGTCCCTCCTACTGGACGGTAAACTGAAGACGAGGACATGGCTCATTGGAATTTGTGTTCTCAGGTCCAAGAGCAGTGCTTACCACGTGGCAAGGGCCCCTAAATAGTGAATGAGTGAAACTATCTCCACTTCTGACTGTGCACGTTTTTTTTCTTGAGTCTCCAATGCAAACATACAAAAACACAAGTGTCTCTCATCTCTCCTCAGTATAGGCCCAATCCTTTAAATCATAGGAATGGTTGTTCCTTTAAATCATAGGCAGTCACAGCTTGCCCTCCATAGATCCCTGGGTTTTTACTGTTTCCACAGTAAACAAAGGAAGCAACTGTCACCCCGTTCTCCCAAGGTTCTACACAATCACCTTTTTCTCCCGTATTCAGTTTCAGCCTTTCAACACCTTGTTGGTCTGAGGCTGTTATGAGCCAGTAGCTGAGGAATTAGGTGTAAAAGCAAATCATAATTACTCTTACCCAACTCTGCCACCCGCCAAGAGGTTGCTTTTGCACCTGCAAAAGGAAGAATGATTTTGAAGGCTACCATCTAAAGCTGTCTGTGGTAAGGCAGCGATTTTTGTTCCCCAGGTGTGGTCCTGCAGCTTGTGTCACCTTCGACTCACCAAGGCAGCCTGACAACTCGCGGCCTGGTCTAAACCCTGTCCTTTGACACCAATCTATATATACCATTGGTCCTATAACAATGTCTCTAAAAGGGTTTTGCCCATCCCTGCAATCCCTTCCCATCTAGCAAAAGGTGAAGGGATTAAGACATACAAGTCGCCTGTTATAAAAACAGTCACAGGGATGTAAAATACAACCTAGGGAATATAGCCAATAATACGGTAATAACTACGTATGGTGTCAGATGGTTTCTAGCCTTTGTGGGGTGATCACTTCTTAAGTTATATAAATGTCTATGCTATACGCCTGAAACTGATATCATATTGTATGTCAACTGTCATTGAAAAACAATTAATGTCTTTAAAACTTTCTAAGCATCTACTTTTGAATTCTGTACTTACCTCACCATGGTCCAGAAACAAACAGTTCACCAACTGGCACCAGTTCAGGAGCCACATTCTGAAAATCAGTGTGCTAGAGGCCCCCTTTTATAATTATGAATGGCTAATAAACTTTCATAGCTATAATAATAGCAATAACAATTGGGCATTGCCCTCCATCTTGAGAGAATGAGACACTGGTTTTAATGTCCTCCTCCATAGATCTTTGATAAAAATAGAGCTGACCCTAGTGCCCCAGAGAGATGCTCTCCTTCTGATGAGGCTGTGTGACCATCGTATGGTTTGGCTCTCGTGTCCTGGAGAGAATGGCATGAGAATCCCTCCTTTAGAAATCAGCCCATTTCTTTATGTGTCTCTCATGACTGCATCGTGTTGAGTGTGTTGCATTCTGTTGCATTGTGTGTTGCATTGTGTTCCAATGGGCTCCATCCCAGTGGACAGGGAGCTGAGTATCAAAGAAGGGCCTGGCAGTCCAGTGTCAATTATCTGGAGAACTGGAAGGTCCTTCTAGAAGCCAAACCCCTTAGGGAGGTGGAAGCAGCCATTTTTCTTTGGCCTTGTGATTAGACTCTAGGGAGATGCCTAGACCTAACTATGTTTGTAGGTGTCTTCCACAGGGAAGTGCACCCACAGCCAGGGTCGGCAGGCCCTGAGCTTGTCTTACCTGGAGCAGATGACCCAGGTTTATAATTGTTTGGGTTTAATAATACCAAAAGCTACCCATCACTGCCAACTGTTGTGTGTCAGGCACTTTATCATAAATGCTACCTCATTAAATATTCCCACAACCTGGATGATAATCTACGTATCTGTAAGACTGATGATTGTGCTTAGTTGAAAGATAAGGAAACCAAGCTCCGAGAAGCTAAGTAACCCCTACGTGCATTTTGTGGTTTTACGAGTAGTAGCGCTCTTATTTTTTATCTGCTGGCCTGGTCCTTAGTAGAATCTTACTTGAATGTTCTAGCCTTCTCTCAGGTCTGTGCAGGGTCTTTAGGGGCAGGGCTATGTGTTTAGGGTTGGGTCATGGGGTTATGGGCCCACAGCATCCCCTTTCCTCCCATTCCAGCCTGGTTTGGTGGAGCCTGGGGTCTTTGTGAGAGAGCTTCAGGAACAGTCGGCCTCAGAGGAAAGAACACGAGCCCATCCCCCACAAAGATTGCTAGTCCAGTTCCAAATTTCTAGTGGCCACGTTTTGTTTTTATTGATGAAGGCAGTTTTTCCTTTCCCCTTTTCTGCTTTGAGAACTGAGATGTTCAGTTCCATGGTCCCTGCCACCTGGGATGCAAATCCCATGCTGCGGGCCAGCCTGGGCATTCGTGCTGTTTAAAATGCCTGGGTGATTCCACTGTGCTGTAGTGTTGGGGACTAATGTCCCAGACCATTGATGATAATCTTACAAATGACAACTGGTCTCCTCAAACCCTGCCCTCTCTTCTCAGCCATCTTCCGTTCTTTCCCACTCTCAACTCCTCTCTCCTCAATGGCTTTGCTGCACAAAAACCTCAGAAGCGTCATCACCAACTCCTCCTTAAATGCTCAATCAAATGTGTCAACTCCGATAGAAACACTCAATTCAGTCACAGTGCAAAATTCATTGTACAGTTTGAAACTGGTGAAGCAATTTAGCAACTGTTTTGAAATGTAAAAAGAGTGGATCTTTATGGACCAAAACACTTCAATTATAGAATAAGAATGGGATCAGATATAGCTATATACTTGTATAAATAACTAAATCTATCATATCACCAAGAAATCTGATTATGTAACCAGAAGAACAGAAACAGCAATAACTCGAGTATGTGAATCAAAACCTTGTGTAGAGAATTATGTTGACACTGGGAATCATAACAGGTTGAAAAACTAGATAATGGCATTTTTTTCCAGCTGAAAAAATTTTTTTCCAATAGAAAAATCTATTGCACTATGCTGCATACATAATGTTTGAAAAGCAGACCACATTATAACACTGTATGTCATGTACAGCAATAAAGCTACAGTCCAGAAAAGGAGTCAAGCAATAAGTGTATGTAATGTCTTCAGTGTAGACAGCAAAGCAATAAGCTATACAATAAGTAATAAATGACATTAACCTCCTCTGCTCCGACTGTCCAACCCACAGAGAAAATTATTAAAAATTCCACAGATGTCCTTTGGCCGTCTGACCCTTAGAAAGAGGTTCTATACAGAAAAACCCGGAAATGCTATAGAGCATAATGAATGAAGATAAGCCTCAAGGTACTTCCAAAGCTATAACTGTATAGATTGCAGAACTGCAGTTGTCATCACAGCCATCATTTCCAAAAATAAAAATGCTAGTAAATTCATGCTTCCAGTGAACCCAGAAATGTGGAATCTTCCTGGGAAGCAGGGTAGCCCCTCCTTTGTCCTATAAAATCAGTCAGGCTGGGCAAGGAACAAGCCAGACCCCACCCACAGCGAGCTCACCTGGGTTGGTTCTAAATGCAGTTCTGGGTTGGTTCAGAGCTAGATCCATGCTGTGAGTGGATGATGTGTGTCCCTCTTCCTAGTTTCCAGGTCCTCCACCTCACCCAGGTGCATATTCCAAGTGCCCCATCCCTCCCTCACCACCATGTGCTGGCAGAGCTTCTCACGAGCCTGTCCCCTGACACATCTCTCACTCCTCTCTGTCCCCATGGCCAGCCCTCCTTCTCATCATCCAGGACCAAGGCAGCAATTACTGACTGGGATAAACCAGCTGTGTGATAATGGCGGAAGGCAAAGGCCTGTACTGGGTTGTATGGTGTCCCCACATTCCCCTACTCCAAAATTCATGTCCTTCCTGGACCCTCAGAATGTGACTTTATTTGGAAATAGGATCAGTGCAGATATAACTAGTTAGGATGAGGTCATGCTGGTGTAGGGAGGGCCTCTGACCCAATATGACTGGTGTCGTTGTAAGAGGAGAGGAGACGCAGAGGATGCTGTGTGATGATGGATGCCAAGATAGGAGCGAGGCGTCTACAAGCCAAGGAACGCGAAAGAGTGCCAGGAACCACCAGAGACGCTAGAAGAGTCGAGGACGGGTCCTCGCCTGGGGGCTTCAGAGAGAGCACGGCCCTACCAAGACCTTGATTTTCAACTTTAAGACTCCAGAACTCAGGGAGAGTAAATTTCTGCAGTTTTAAGCCACCACGTTTGTAGTACCTTGTGATTTCAGCCCTAGAAACTAATGCAGAGCCTTTAAAGATAAGTGTGCAGCTGGCTGCTAACCATAGTCTACTGCAGATTTGGGGCAGAGAGTAAGTTTCATCTCAAATGGAGGCTCATGTTGCTTCACAGGGGCCACTTAGCACTGTGCTTGGAGGTGGGCTGTGGCGCTGTGTCCAGGAAGAATGTTGCCGGGCACGAGTGTTGTCTGCCCTGAACCCAGAAGAAAGAGTGACAGTTCATACCACCTACTGCCAGCCCTGCTGGAGGCACCTTCCAGGGCTCCCAGGCTTAGCACCCACATTCTAGCCAGTGGCCCCCACTCTCACTCGCTATCCTACCATGTTGAAATGCGTTCTGCTTCTCACTTTATGGGGCGGGGGGAAGGAAATGAATACAAAACAACACACTTAGAATCAGAAGTAACCTTTTTCAAATAAATCTAATCTTTTCAAAACTGTGGAATTATTCATTCTTATACAAAAGCACTGAGTGTCAGTTGATTTTTAATTAGTAGGCACTGGACCCAGTACCTAGTTAGTAGGCCAAAATATTAGAAAAGAATCCCACCAAAAAAGGACAAGCTTATAAGAGTTTAAATATTTAAGATATAAAGTCAAAGTGGTTTCAGAAAATTTGTGAGGCTAGAAAGAAAATGGCTTAAGCAACAGGGTTTAGATTATAAAATCCCAGAAGAAAAACAAAAATTGATTTGGCTCACCATCTTAGATTGGTATCCCTACTACCTAACATGGTATTTGACAAGCTGTAAATTTAATGAATAAATATATGACTAAATATGCTAATTTTTTAAACATAAAGATATTTAAATACCAAATGCTACTTGGACATAAAAATATCATCTTGATAAGCTGTAACTCTTCTGTGCTCTTCTACTCAGCTTGTTAAGAGAGAAACATTAAGAATCAATTCAACCTTCTGAAAGTCAATATTTGGGCAGAATATTAATAATACTACTGTAATAACGAAAACAACACTTACATAACCCGACTAAATGCCCGCTACTGTCATAATTGCTTCTTTTATACCTACTAACTGTTTAATCCTCACAACTCATCATTTTGCAGATGAGGCTAAGGAAACACAGAGAAGTTAAGTAACTTGCCCAAATCACACAGCTGGTAAAGGGCAGAGTAACCACAGCCAGTGTAACCCCCTTCCCTATCCAGCCTCTCATTAGGAGTCATTCCTCCAATAAACATTTATGAAGTGTCCACAGCACGCAAGTAACACGTCTGGCCATCTCACTGGGACACAGAAGCACCACTGAGCCTCTCCAGGGCAAGCTCTTCCTGGTCACCACCCATTCATCTCCCTCCAAACCCAAGATTCTCACACTCCACAGCCTCCTTCTGAAAGCTGATGTTCACACCCAGCTCTCAGGTACAAGGAATCCTTTAACACGTAACACCCCATGCACAAGGCATGCATCACAGTGCAATTAGGAAGGACCTAAAGTTGTGGCTTCTCTTCCTAAGGGAGCAAGTTAGTGTTTGCAAATAAATTAATTTCGCTTATGTAAAAAGCTAAACTGTTTGTTTAAATGGCTATCTTCCCAGATGTCACATTACCCCTGGACATGGTTAGAATGGCCAGAATTGAAAATAAATTTTATACAGACAAACAAGAGGACAGCAGTGATAATTCTATTCATAGCATCAAGATTGATGACTTCCTTTTGCCAAACCTCCTAGAGGTTCTAGTAAGTTTTCTGAGTGCGCCTGAGAAATCAGAATGGGATTGAGGGAGTTTTGCTAATGAGGATCATTTACCTGATGCAATCAAGACAATATGTGGCTGATGTTTATTTATGAACTCCTTAAACCACCGCCAGGACACCTCCCAGGCTGCAGCTAGTTAGCGGACCCTTGGTTGGTTGGCATAAAATACCTTAAAACTATTCAGAAAAACTTTAGTCGATAACATTTATTTTTTTCTGCAAAGTAATACCATGTGTGGATTTTGGGGGCACTTACCTCCATATGGCCTGTGAGCCACCTGCTCTGCTTCTGTATCATTAACACAGTGTATGGTCATTAGAATCGCTAACTGCTATGGCAAAGACCCAAAATATGCAATAGCACCACCACTATAGACATTTCTCCTGGGCTTACATATTAACTCTGGGTAGATGAACAGCCCTCTTCCATTGCAGCCCTCCTCCACGCTGTCATTTAAAAAGAGACCCAGGCTCATGAACACTCTGCCATCTTTAGCTCGTGACTTTCCAAGTGTCCTTGGTGATGAAATCAAGCCTTCAGAAGGGGGAAAGCCCGGAAGACAGCATGGAGTAGGTTTTCATAGGCCAGGCCAGGAAATGGCACACATCACATTCTATTGGGTAGGACTCACTCACATGGGACACTCTTCATTGCAAGGGGACCTTGCAAGGAAACAGAGTTTAGTTATGTGCCCAGGGAGAAAGGAGAGCAAGGTTTCGATGAGCCCACAGCAGTCTCTGCCACATAATGAGGTGTGAGATTATGGATAAACCCGGAACCTTATTTTCTCCTACTTTCAATAAAGGTGCACCATTTTGAACAATGTAGGCTATAGGAAGAACTTTCGTTAATATTTTAAAGTTTTGTTTTCAGGGCTTTTCTGAACAATTTAAAAAATGACAAAACTCTTAACTATTGCAGTAATCCATATTAGGGCCTAGAGTCAGATAGACCTGGATTTTAATCTGGACTCCATCACATAGCAGCTGTTGACCTTGGCACGACATTAAATGTTTCAGCCTCAGGAAAATGGGTACAAGAATAGCACCTACCTCCTGGAGGTGTTGTGTGGATGACATGAGATCTGTATTACACAGTGATGAATGTGGGGCCTGGCACAGAGTACACTCTTATAATAGGGCTCTATTACATTTCACTGACCCCAAATGACACCGGATCCACCTGCCAAAGTAGGTGTGAGACCACCACGGAGGACTGCAAAACAGAAGCGGGGGACAAGGGTCATGCCACTCTCAGACCCCTCTCTCACATGAAGGGTATTAATAGAGAGGAGTTGGGGGTGGCAGTTGTGGCTGAATGTCCTCTGCACCCACCCTCGAGGGGCCAGGTAGAAGAGGCTTGGCCCCTACTTTAGAGCCGTGAAGGGTGGGCTTCAACCGTAATGCCTGGAACACGGTGGGCCAATGTTGGACTCAAGCCTTAGGAACCTAACTGAGCCTGACTGGCTGGCTGCTAGGTCAGCAGAGCAGGAGAGGGTGGCTGCGTTAAACCAAGCATGGGCCCCGGGTAACTGACCAGTGGCATGGCCCTGAGGCAGGCCTGGAGCTCCACCCCAGCTCCCCCAAACTGATTTACTTGAGTTGCTGCTGTGGTAGCCTGATATTTGTACTATATCCTTTTGGAAGGAAAATCGCAATCCTGAGCAGATGTGGATACTTCTCTAGAATTGCAGGTCCCCACCGGTTACTCCACATGTGGTCCTCGCTGGCTCTGATCCTCGCTGGCCCACCCAACCATCTGCAAAATGTCTTAGAGCAGGGATGTTAACTTCATCTCCCTGAGACAGCAATAGCTTTCTGGTCACTTAACAATGTGTTAAGCCATTCCCATATTCTCCTAGGAACTCTATCATCAATTAACTGGATTCTCTAATTTCACTGATTTGCACAGTATTACACAAAATTACTCTCTGCTCAGCACCCCAGAGCTATAGGGCATCCATCAGTATTTTACATCTCTTTAAAGCATCCAATGTTCAAAGATCCCCTTGGTGAGGTCGGGGTCCTGCTTTGGTTAAACTCTGCCAGGATTGCCTACACAAGTTTGGGAGGGTGCATAGAGCAAAATGAAACTGTGGGACCCTTGCTCAAAGATTACCAATAATTTCAAGGCAACCTCAGCAAAGCATTAAACCAAGCATGAGGCCCTCCCAAGCACGGGCCCTATGTGATTGCACCGGCCGCAGGGCCCTGTGTGATGCACAGGTCACAGGCCCCTGATGCCGGCTCTGAGCTCTACCCCACAGCTCCCCAGAAATGATTTTCCTTGACCTCTGAGGAATTTCCTGAGTAATCCAGCCTCGGAGCTGGTTAGAAGTGTTGACATCAGCTTCATTGTGAAATCATGTTTATTCAGGTGCAAGTTTATCACTTTGGTTACTTTCGTTTGATTCTAGGCATGCAGATTCTGAGCAAAGAATCTCAACTCTGACTTCCTCCAAAATGGAACCTGGCACCAGTCACCCAACAGCCGGGTGGCACCTCACATCAGCGAGGCCTTCCCCAGCCTGCGGCCCTCAGAGTACAACAGACCCATTTGCTTATCAAAGACAGGTACATTCTTCACATCTACCAAGATCTATTCAGTCCCTGCAGGGCCAAGTCTTCAGGTTTTCAGGAAAATCCAGAAATACAGATTGTTATTCTTTTTTAACATGAAATCCCCTTATCATAAAATGTTGACAACTAAACAAAAAAATTAAGAAAACCGTGAAAGCAAAACAAAAGACGTCCGTGAGCGCTATTTAATTGTGAGCAGCCGTTTGCCAAGTTTGTCTCATCTGAGGGTTTCCTCTGCAGGACCTACACTGCCCCTAGGGATGGTCCCCATGGCCTGTCCACAGTTGTGTCCCCTCCTTAAGGCTGCGCTTCCTTCCCCCCATAGGCCCTGCTGGGTTACAGAAAGGTGTGAAAGTTATGTATTCAGAGAGTCTTAGGTTTTAGTCTTAGGTCAAAAGCAGAGAAGGCCATGGGAGTGCTGGGGTCTCTTTGATTGTCCCATGAGTTGGGGGGACCTTCTCAGGTTACAGGCCAGGAGAAGGTGAAGCCTGGGGTGTCTTAGACGGAGGGGCAGCCAGCTTGGATGAAGCCGATTGGCCTGAGTAGCTGGGAGCCAGTGATGAGAAGGAAGGGGCCCACGGAATACGAGTGGTGCGAGTAGAAGATGAGGAAACCTGGAAGGGATATGCCACAGGACTCGAAGGAGAAAGACCAGTAAGACAAGCCCACCCACTTCAGAGTTTTATCCCAGGCTGTCCAGGCCTCATCAGGGAACTGGTCACGATAATGGCCTTTTGGTCCTGGTTGATGGATTGCGCTCCTGGAGACAGCGTCTCTTCCAGACATTCCCTTCAGAGCAGTACGAATATGTCATGACTGTGACTGAGTCGGCTGCCTGGGTACCCCCCAGTGTCTCTCCAAGGGCAAGAAGCACAACGTACTCACTCTCCTCCCCTCGCAGCCCGAGCGGAGCAAACACTTGTGGAATTTGTTCATACCTCTCATTGTGTGTTTCTGTTTGATGAATTACTCGTTCCCAGGAAGTGCGCACAGGAGTTTCAATAACACAATAATAGCTCTTGTTGGAGCAGGGGTGTGGAGGGACAACTTTGTTCAGCACCTGATTGACACCGTGAAAAGGAAAAAGCAATCAGACACCATTCTGTCCCAGATGTGCTGTGTTACCTGGAGCTTAGTGGGCCAGACCAAGGGTAACGGGGAATAAAGGGCAGGCCTGGACTTGACTGTGACCCTGAGGGAAGAAGTGAGCTTCCAGGAGGCCTGAAAGGACCAGATTCCTCTGTCCTTCCTTAGACCTGGGGCTCTTAGCCAATGGACACTTAGCCAAGTTTGACCTGGTCATTGGACATGAGCATCAGTAGATTGAAACCTAAAGTGATCTGAGGTGGGCAGTGGCACGTGTTGCATGTATCCTGATAACAGGGATTATTGATAAAATCTTTCAAATCCTTCTAATCTGTCTGTGCAATATGGAGCCAAGGGAAAATTTGGCAGCTACATTAAATCTTGCAGATTTAATCAAAGTAGATGAAGTATATCTTCTTGCCTAAATTGCCCAGTATGGTTTTGAACACTGAATACATTAACCATGCAGATTTTAATTTTCACTTCTCTCTAAATTGTATAGATACACAGCAAATATTTAAGTTAAAGATGGCTTGTGTTCTCAAACATCTTACGGGAAACATGTATACACTTAATACATTCATTTCAGTTTTTATCTTTCTAAAGTAATAGAATTAATCCTTACAGAATTTTACACAATGTTTTCCATACTCTTTGCTTATAAAGCAATGCAGAATTTCTACTAATTAACTAAGTTCCTTAAATGCACTATTTAGAATTGTGAAGGTTGATTTTATCATTGTGCCAGTGTGTAGGAGTGTAGAGAAGGAGGAGAGGAAAGGGAGGACGGGGGAGAGGAGAAGGGAAAGGTGAGACACAGGCACCTTCTGGAATAGACAGGAATGGGTGAGGCGATCTTTTTCAAGGCCAGAGGGAAGCCGCCCAGGATTTGACTAGTTGTGGATGTCTCCAGGTGTACTTGTCAAAGAGATGCTCTGCCATGTCAGAATCTGAGGCCACATCTAGTCCAAGTAACCTTTGGTGGTTTCACCTGCTCATTCAGGTAATGGGTGTCAGGGAGGTCCCTCACATGGGGTCATCTGTGTCTGGGGCTGGTTTGTTCTATTGAAGTAATGAGTGACTCACATTCTCTCCCCACCCAGGGAAATGCTGACTTCACTGCTTTCAGCCCTTTTGTTTAATCACCAAAAGATTTGGCCTCCTCGGTAATTTTGCACTTGAATCAGTTTCTCAATGTGTTGTCTCTCCTTACGGGACTGATGAAGGAAATATTTCATGAAGTTCTTCAATGTCACAGCACTCCCATCAGAGCAGTTGGGCATGATAGTGGATGTAAGGAGCATGACGGTCCAGGTTGACCCAGGGGGTTGATGGGTTCCACCTGCAAGGGGGGTGAGGTGGCTGAGAGAAGGGACTAAAAGGGGTCTTCAGGAGGAGCTGGTAAGAGGAGCATGTCTCAGGGCAGTTCCAGAAATCCAGGCACAACCAAAGCAGGAAACTGAGGCAACCTCTCTATGCTGAACATCTGACCAAACCATGATTATTTTCCTTGTATGCCATTGATTTGTACTTCTACCATACAAAGAGTCATGTTCTATATACTGCCAAAAATATAGTTAGAACTGAAAACGCAAGACTATGGATTCACAAAGAACCAACCAGTAAAATCAAAATTCATGTGCCATGTATATTAGTTATACATGTTGCTGCATAGCAAATCACCTCAAAACTTAGCTGCTTAAAACACATGTAAATATTTATCATCTCACACAGATTCTGTTGGTCAAAATTTTGGGAACAGCTTGGTTGGGCTGATCCAGCTCCAATCTCTCATGAATTAAAATTAGGGCTACTAACATCTGAGGGCTTGGCTGGGGCTAGAGGATCTACTTCCAAGATGGCACACTCACATAGGCTGTCAAGTTGGTGCTGGCTGTTGGCAGGAGGCCTCCATTCATTGCTACATGGGCATCTCCATAGGATTCCTCCCGCTCCTCACATCCCGGAGGCTGGCTTTCCCCAGAGCAAGTGATCCAACAGAGCAAGGTGAAAGCCACGTGTTTTCTATAATCTAGTCTTGGAAGTCACACCCCGTCACTTCTGCAATATCCTACTGTCCATACAGGATCGCTCCCCTATTTAGTGTGAGAGGAGACAATAGAAAAGTGTGAATACCAGGAGGCGAAGACCATTGGCGGCCATCTTGGAGAATGGCAGCCATACCATGGTAAATGCATGCCTATGTAAGAATACATTTCACACCAATACATTCTTGGGGGAAACGATCAACTGAAATCCTCAGAAAATTCAATTGTGTTCACGTTTCAAATTCATCCTGCATTTGAATCAGAAATTCTTCTAGCAAGTGGTCACACTCCACTTTCCTTTCAGGGTTCTGCCCACCCCTGAGAGAAAAGGACTAAGGTTTCATGAAATGCTCAAAGGTGAGACTTGCAGGGAAAAAGAGAGGCAGGAACACCATCCTTCTCTTTTCTTTCAACTGATTGGACCATATATTACCGCATAATTGAAAAGTACCACAGGATAAAAGATTGCTCTTAATCAATAAGTCAAAGCTAAGAAATAATTGAAATCCAGTGAAATTCAGTTCTAATATAAAGACCAAAGGAGCAATTTGCTCACATGACACAGATGAAGTGTGATAACATCAAACTCAGAGAAATGACAGAAGAACGAAGAAAAAATGCTCTGATGCTAACAAAGTCACTTTCACACAGTGTGATTGGGAATTCTAAGCCATTGTGGCCAAAGTGAGAAGGGATAACATTATTATCTTCTGTGAAATAGCGAGGCATGCAAGGAAACTTTCGTTTCAATTAATTGCAATCAGCATTTATAACACAATGATTGTGTGCAATGCACTCATTACTTAGAGAGGCGATCTAAAGACAAAGAAAACATGGTCCCAGTACTCAGGGAGCTTCTATTTTAGGGAGAGAGATAGATACATATATAAAAAAGTGAACCATGAGTGCCCACAGGGAAGTATAGACAAGGATTGTGGGCGTGCTGGATGAAGATGACCCAAGGAAGGCTTCCCAGAAGAGGTGACTAATGAGTGGGGTGGTGCAGGATGCACAGGATGTTGATACTTAGGGCCCAGAGGAAAAGGCAATGGAAAATAGAACAATTCTGATGCAAGAGCTTTGGCAATGAAACAGAGGTTGACAAATGCAAGATCTGTTTGGAGAACAGAAACAATCTAGACTGTAACCAGGTTGGAAGTCATCAGAGGTGGAGGGTTGTCCTTGATGAGAGAAGAGACTGAGAGGGTACACTGAGACTAGAACGTAAAGGGTCACTAATGACATGAATGTATTCAAAAACAGTGGAAACCATATTGACAAAGTTCAAATCCCAGCTCTGCCACTTACCAGTTGTGTGAACTTGAACAAGTTACTTAAAACTCCCTGCACTGCAATTTCTTCATCTGAGAAGGAGATGGTAATAGTACCCACTTCCCAGGTGATGAGATTAAATGACTTTTGTATAAGAATGAAGAACAGTGCCTGGATCAGTGTTCTGTCATCGTCATCGCCGTTACATTTGTTCAGGAATATAACTATGGCAGCTCTGTGACGGAAAAGTAGGGACAGACCTGGGGAATGCTGCAAAGGTAGTACGGAAAAGACTAGTGACCAGTCAGATGTGAAACTGTGAAGTGAAAGAATCCAAATATATGGCTAAGGTTACACTCCAAGGAGAGCTAAGGATGGAAATTGTACTGGTAATGATAAACAAAGTTAAGCTGAAGAAACAAATGAAACTCTCAAATCCCAGGTTTAATACAGTAATAAATCACTTCTCTCCTGGAGACATACACTGCACTGGTTGGTGGGAGGTTTTGCTCCACTCAGTCTCCCAGGGACCTGGTGGAAACCCCACCATCACAGAGCTACACCTCTGGGACAGTAGCTCCTTCATCATTATGACAGGGAATAATATTGTTGTCACCCACAGACCAGATCTAGTGCATGGCCCCACCTAACTACAGGTGGGCATGGCTTTCAAGAAAATTACAGGCTTATTCAGTGAGCAGTAAATGCTTCTGTCACAGAATGAATGAGTTTGGATGGGGAAATGATAAATTTGCTCTTGGAGGTTGTATTAGTTTGCTAGGGCTGACAGGAGAAAATATCATAGATTGGACAGCTTAAACAATAGAAATTTATTTTCTCACAATTATGGAGGTTAGAAGTCCAAGATCAAGGTGTTGGCAGGTTTGGTTTTTCCTGAGGCCTCTCTCCTTGGCTTACAGATGGCCATCCTGTGCCATCCCTGGTGTCTCTCTATGTGTCCAAATTTCCTCTTTTGCTTCGGACGTCAGTCCGATTGGATTAGGGCCCACCCCTAATGGCCTCATTTTAACTTAATCACCTGTTTAAAGGCCCTATTTCCCAATACAGTCATCTTCTTAGGTACTGGGGTTTGGGGCTTCAACATATGAATTTGGAAGAGGACACAGTTCAGTCTGTAATGGATGTGTTAAGACTAAATCATTTTTGTCAGATGTTGGCGAGTTTTACCCTAAGTCAAGTGAGTCCATCCAACCTAAGGAGCAGTGATCATAAATGGTTTCTCTGTTCACTTTTTGACAGAACCAACAAGTTAAACATCCTAAACATGAAACAAAAGGAAAAGTTCTTCTGACGTAAAGAAAAAAAACCTGACCTCTGGAATATGCAAATGTTCATGAAGAATGGAGCTCATTCATGGCTGTGAACTAAGTAATGGGTTTAACCTGGCATTTATTAAAGAAATTGAGGCCACAGTAATGATCCTAATTAGAATAAGATTAATCTCAGTGTCTTACAGTAAACACTGACAGAAGGCAACATGTCCGTGATTATTTTCTTACAGCTCTCATTAACCCATGATTAGAATCTCTGCCATTTGCCATGTCTCAGCCTACATGCTGCCAACATTTGGAAGAACAGTTGAAAATTCAGTCATGCCAAGTAAGCAAAAAACAGAGATGACTGCATTTTTCTCTCTTCGTTCACATGTTTTAGCATCACAGAGAAATAGCCAGTAACTAGAATCACAAGAAAAGTGCCTTATGAAATTTCAGTGAAACTCCAATCAGGTAAAATATTTTCTCACCATACGACTTTATGAAAACCAGACAAACGAAAACATTGGATATGTTGTGAAATACAATATAAGCCCAGGGTGGTTCCTTATTAGATTTTTCCCACGATCGGCTCACCAAGATGATGCTGTAAAATCTCTAACAGCCTCCATCTCTGCCCCGCACAATTCAAAACTTGGTCCTCTGAGCTTGTATCAATGGCCCATGTGTGTAAGTTGCTTCCTGCATTTTGAGGCATGTTTTACATTCTTCTCAATGTCTCTCCCAAGACTGAACAGGGCTAGCCCATGGGAAATCCTTATTACTATAGCATCAGGGGATAATTTACATGTCATAAAGTACAGGGCTATTCTACTGATTCAACAATACTTTACAACAGTCACTCAATTAAAGTTTGCCTCCTTTCCTTAGAGAGTTTGATCAAAATCATTGTTCCCTCTTATTCAGCAAGTGAGACAGGAAATCAAGGCCAAGCTAAGAGCCAGGAAGGCCCTGCTTGACCGTGACTTCTTTCCGTGGGATCACACACCCCAGTAAAATCTTCATACATAAGCCTTTTATTCAGCCTCTGCTTTCTGCAAAACCCAGGCTAAGACACAGTGGAAACGAGCAAGTGAAGAAATAAAACAATCAACCTGCTTCTAAATACTCAATTATATGGGGAAAGGAAAGATGATGACATACTTTCTGGACTATATAGTCTATTCTGAAAGTTGTTTTTTATAACCCAGGCCAAATTATTTCCAGCAGAATCAACAAACAAAGAGATATGCAGTGTGGTCTATTTTGGATTTTATATTCTAGAATTCACGATTTCAAAATGTAGAATATCAGGTAACCAAATTGAGTGCATATTACTTAATGAGTTCTTTCATCAAATTTTATCTTCAGTCATTTTCAGGAATTTGCTCATCAAATATTTTATTCACTATTCTTGGTACAGTAAATGCACTCTCTTTTTCCTTCATCTTCTGTCCTGTTAACGATAATCATCTATGCTTTAGTCTTGTTTCTCTGTTAATATCCTCCTTCCTCTGACTGGTCATACTAAGAGCTAGCAACCACCATGAAGTCCCTGGAAATAGGATCCAGGTAACCACGTATTTGGGGGACCCAGTCAAAGCCCATCTGTCAGGCGCTAGCCCCTGGCCTGTTGGGAAAGAAGCAGATAGTGTAGAAACCCAGGAACCAGGGAGATAAATCACCACCCAGCCCTGGGCTGGACCCTGATCTGTCTGAGGAAGCACGGAGAGGACTTCGGGGCAGAGAGAGACACATCACAACCCTTAATAATAGGAAAGTCACATTCATTCATTTGACAGATGTTTACTGTGTACGCACTATGTGCTAAGAGACGCAGCACAGAGCAAGACAAGGCAACTTTCTGTCTTCTACTGAAGGCACAAGATGTCGCTTCATGGCAGGACCACCAAGAAGACACAAGACCCCGGATGATTATCCCTGTGGCCGTTGCAGACTCCAGCTTCTTGTTCTCTGCCTTCAGACCCTGCCCTCCAAATTTGTCAGCTGTAAGGCCACACAGAGAGGCAATTCAGCCCACAGGTGATGTCTTGACATGAACTCTGTTTGCATGATTCGTCGTGCAGTTGTTCCCTTGCTCCCTTGGAGAGTCCCTCACCTGGTCTCTTTGCCTACAGTGTCATCTAGGGATGAGAAAGCCTCTGTAGCCCTGCTTCTGACCGCCACAGAGACCGGGTATCTGAATCCAGGAAACTGCCAACTGATGCCACGTGTTCTGTTCCATCAGTTGGCCAGTGTCCTGCCCCCTTTAAACCAATGACTGTCAGACTTTTTGATCCTGACTCAATTCTTTCTAGAAATATATTTTACATAGTGTTAAGGAAAATTTTTGTCAGTCTAATTTATGGGCATATTTTTAAGTTACTATTTTTATAATCTTGCTGCAAAGGAATAGCCCTCTGGTAGGCCATTCAAAGATTTATTTGTGGTGGGGACATTTTATTTAAAATATACGGTTTATTGTTAGACTACTAAGAGAAAATAAATGTTTGGGTAAAAGTCACTAGATTCTTGACTGATACTAACAGTCAACTAAGTGGGTAGGTAACCAGTTTCCTTGACCAAGTCTTAATCCTTTTAAAGTTCATCAGAAAAATCACTTCAGTATTTTATCTGGAACGCTAGTTTCTTCCCAGAAAGAGGTTGTGAATTCCATCACATTCAGGGTCTGTCCTAGACGAGGTTTGGGACAATTTTCCCTTTATAGCTGCAACTCAAAAACACTTGAATGTATCACTAACACAGAAGCCCTAAAGTACACTTCTTACCCTTACCAGGTCTAAAGAGTTTTGGTTTATCTCTTATTTTCTATTTCCTTTAAAAAAAAAAAGTGTTTTTTTACTTTATAACACTGATGATTCCCAGTCTGCAGTATGAAAGCACTACTGTGAACTCTTCTGCCTGCGTGCCAAAGGGAAAAATAATATCAGAAAACACTGTTTTACTATGTGATTTACTTATGAGAATGATGCCATCTGAAACCATAATTGTCCTTTATGTTTGGAGGCCTTCAATTCAATGTTTGGTGTTTCACATTACTCATCACAGTCAAAATGTTTTCTAGGAAACACATCTGAAATTTCATAATGGAAGCTAATATCAAAAGAGAAGAAAATTCACAGCAGCTTTCCTTATAACAGGTAGAAACCGGAAACAGCCCCAATGCCCATCGACAGTAGAACGGTTGGTGTAGACAGCAGAATTGTGCGTGGTCATACAAAGGAATACTACTTGCCATTTCCAAAAAGAACAAAACTACTGGTACAAACAACCAGAATGACTGTCATGATCATTACAAGAACAAAAGAAACCAGACAAGAAGGAGACCATGCTGTATGGTCCTATTCATATGACGTTAAAGAATAGACCAAACGAATCAATGGTGTCAGAAGTGGTGACCTCAGGAGGGGAAGGGTATTGGTAAGGAAGGGACATGCGATTCTTTAAATGCTGGTTCTCAGGCATCCTTCTCCCCAGCCTTTCCCCTGCTGTTCCAGCTGAGCTGGATCTTACCTTCTCTGAGCTCCACGGCACTGGCTGTGGACCTCCATATTTCACTATCACCATCTAGCTCTGTTACGTAAGTCAGCTCAGGTCCTGGGTTCTCCAAGTCTAATTCATGTATGCTTTGCCCAGAGCAAACAGTGCAGTTCCTAGGTATGGTAATATTAATAAAACGTATTGAATCAATGGAAGACTGTAGTCATTTGCACGTGCACACAATATGGGAATGTATATGCTCTGTCTTGACTACTTCTCTTTCATCCTTTCTTATTGGCTTCACTTATTTATTGTTGTTGCCGGCCTTTTAATTGAAAGTCTCTGTTCCCCAAGCTCTACCTTTAAAGTTCACCTGTTTTGAGAAATCTGGTTCCTCTTCTTCCCCCCATTTTATTTTCTCCCCATATAAAATAACACTCTTTGACTAGAACAGACAAAACTATAAGGAATGAAAAAGCTACAAGTCAGGAGGAGGTGTGATTTTCCCAGGGCTGTGTCAGGATGCCGTGAACTCTACTCACAGATTACACATGCGTTAAAGACCATGGTAGGATGCAGCTCGGATGGGGTCTTGTCACGATCCTTTCTGAGACCCCAAATCCCTCACCAGGCTTTTTATGTATTTGCCAGTTCAGGTGGCCGAGACTCAGCCTGCATCTTCTCCTGAAGGAGCAGCCCCCTCTCACACTGCCCCTGGGGCTGTTCTCTGCCCCAGTTCCCTAGGTCAGCTCAACCATCACCCTGCTACCTCCTCCTCATCTTTTTTTTGCTGCCTGGAAGCAAGTACACAGAGCCCTGCTTTATAAGTGTTTTCCCAATGGGAAACAGGCACTAGCTAAACAAACAGAACATTTATGGAGTTCCAGAAGGTCCATGATCATGGTTCCTCTTCTTTAGAACTTGGGCCTCCACTTTCTGAGCCTGAGCGTGGGGTTTACTGCTCCCCTCACCCTCCACCCTTCCTTCCATGAAGGCCAGCGAATCCTTTCCTCCAACTGTAAGCCCCGTGGGTAAGACAAGAAAGCAGAATAAGTGTGACCCCCTTCTATCAAGTGGGCAATCCTTTGTCCATTTCTCCCTAGGAAAAATAATTAGAAATGAATTTAAGCTTGCTAGGTGGGGGAATTTGTTTAGCTATTACAAATGATGACCCAAATGTTATATGTGTACACTGGTTACAGGGAACAGTGAGATCTAGCTTCTCTAGGGAGCTTTTTAAACTGGTAGAATTTGATCTGTCTAGAACAATTAGATATGTTGCCTAAAGCCAGGAAAATAAATTAACCAGTTGCTCAAAGTCCTCCCACTCTACAGCAACCACCATTTATGTTGACAGTTTTATTTATTTGAATATTCATTCCTTCTAGCCCATGGAAGTGTCTTCTTCACCAATTTGTCATAACATGCGTCAAAGCAGTTGGGAATATCCCAACAGAAACTCCTTTAGGAAACCAAGACTCACAAAGCGATGGATTCACTCTGGCAGAGAGGCAGTGGGTGGGCTGTCAGTTACTGAGGAGACCGTTTTTTACCTGGAAGCCTTCCCAGGGAAACCAGGAAACCAGGCAGAACATCACAAAAGTGGGGCAACCTCCACCCCTGAGAAGGGGAGGATCTACCTAGTTACTTAAATGTGGATTAAAGGCCAAACTTCCTGCCAGGTTGAAAGAAGAGAGGAGTTCTGCAGGGAGAGTCAATCTTCTCCCTCGTGAGCGAACACTTGGATGTTGCTTTAAAGAAATTAGTTGTAGAAACAATACATTTTAAAGGGAGAGAGGGCTTCTACAGCATAATAGGAAGAGCATACAGGCTTTGGGCTCAGGTAGCAGATAGCCTTGGCTTGAATTCTGGCCCCTGCACTACTTACCACCTTGTCCCAGTTATTTAACCTCGGTAAGTTTCATTATTTCAATTTACAAATAAGAAGAAAACAGTACCCACTTCACAGCATTGTTATGGGGCTTAATGGGAAGTGTTTAGCCCAGTTCTCCGAACAGAGTCAGGGGTAAATAAATTAGTATTACTATGGTTGGTATGATTATTACTCTGTCATATATATGATGCCCCCAGGAAGCTCCACCTTTTGTGGGATGGGGAGGAAAAGAGGGCTTGTCCTTGGACTAAATTGGGAAGTAGTGGTGAACTAAGAATAATCAATGGGGAGGCTGGTTGGCTCAGTGGTTAGAGCGCAGTGCTCATACACCCAGGTTGCTGGTTCGATTCCCACATGGGCCAGTGAGCTGCGCCCTCCTAGATGGAAGACAATGACTTGACTTGGAGCTGATGGGTCCTGGAAAAACACACTGTTCCCCAATATTCCCCAATTAAAAAGAAAAAAAAGAAGAAGAATCAAAGTGGCTGGACAGGCAGGTCACTGGTGTCTTGGTCCATACATCCCACAGCTGGACTTCTTGGACTAATTATGTTACAATGTGGCCAAAGGAAGACTTGAATAATAGACCCAAATCTTAGTAGGATTTTCTAAGCTTTTTCCTCTCAAGGAACTAAATCTCAAGCTTTAAAACAATAACACAGTCATAATCCAGCACCACATTAAAAGATTGGCATTAAACTCGACTTCAAAGTCTCAATAAGTATCGCAACTTTACCCTCATCCCACTGAGGTGCTAGCAAGCCTTGGTTGAAATAGCTGTCTCTCTTACAAGAGTAAGCAATAAATCCAGCTTTGTCCTATTAAAATAAATAAATAAATAAACATAAATAAATAAATAAATAAAACATGGAAAACAAAAACAAACAATACAACCATTGGGCATGAGACATCTTCCTCCCTGTTACCCAGACTGAAGAGAGTTTGGGTGTCATAGACCCCTGAAATGCCCCTCTTTCGAGCCTTGTAAAAACTATTCCCACGTTCCACCTCATTTTTGACAGTTGAACTATGAAGTATGTGGGCAGATTGAAATAGAGACCTGAAACTGGTCGGTTTCCAAAGAAAATTGCCATAAATTGGAAACCTGAATATAGCTATTCATCCTCTGGCCTTGGGATATGAATGGATTATTAATTAGGGCCAGAAAAAAAAAAAATGGCGCTGTCTCAGACAGGATGGCAAAAAGGAAAGACTCTTCATCACCGGTGTGAGTTCCATGTAGGCACGGGCCATGGCCAAGACCTGGATCCCCTGTGCGTTGGCCATGGCACATGGCACGTGATCCACAAATGGGGAATGAATGAATACAGATTGCTGTCCAGTGATTTGGGCTTACGTCCCTGCTCTTCTATTTCCAGACAGCACAATCCTCTAAAACTCCTCTTTCCAAATTCTAGATTTCCACTTCAGACAAAAAGAGACTAAAAACACACATCTCCCAAATGGGTACTAGATGTATGAGGGGATCACATCATATGTTACATAAATGTATAACTACTATGCTGTACACTTATAACTAATATGACATTGAAGATCAGTTGGAGTAGAAAAAATATTTTTTAACTTCAAAAAATAAAATAAAGAGGAAAAAACTAACAAAATTACCCAAACACACATCTTCTTAAATCATTGTGAGAATTATATAAGCCAATTCAGATGAAAATGTTTACAAGCCATAAATAGGGTTTGTGTAAGAAAGGGAGAAGGGAACTTTAGTTTTCCTTTAATGCCTGTCCTTTGCTCAGCATACTGGCAAAGATTCTGTATATGTTACCTTGTGTAATAGAATACAATTGGATTACTATTAGGTATTCATTAAGAAAAATGTGTTGATTGATTGATTTTCTAAGTGTATTCACTTGCTTCCTCCAAAGCTATCATCACTTTACTGGTGACGTGGCTGCGTCAGGACTGGTACCTCTCAGAACCTGCCTGTGGCTCCCGCAGCATCCTACAGCAGGGATGCTCAGGGCTGCAGGCCTTCCCTGGGTGTATCATGGTCCTGAATGTCAGGAGACCAGGGATAACACAGCTAACCCTATTCAGGGAAATGGTATCATGGCTTATCATAAAATACTGAGGGCTCTTCATTTACAATAGCGTCGTTCAAATATAAATTTGTCTTGGGTATTATGGCAAGTAAAATGAACAAGTCAAGTTAATTATTGACTGACAGTTCAATAATGAACCTGAAAATGGACAACTCAGATGACACTTCAAGCTCAAGCAGAACTTATATAAAGAGCTCTTTGCTTTCCTCATTTCACCTGCTCTTCACCCACTCCCACATTGCCCTTCTAGAAGGAAATAAGAGGAGGTACTAACAAGTAAGATTCCTAAACTTACTCAAGAAAGGGCAAATACCTGTCTACCAGCATTGCTGTGAGAACTAAACTATGCAATACATGTAAATAAAAACAATACCTCCCATTTACTGAGCACTAACCATGTGCCAAGCACTGTGTGCTGTTTTTAATCTCTTTGAAATGGGTATTATTATCCCCTTTCTACAGATAAGGAAACCGAGGACCAAAGAAAATAAATAATTTGTCCAAGGTCACAAGGGTAAGGGCATAAAGCTTAACTACTTTATTTAATTAAATTTGCCAATCAATTTAAACGTGCATGTGTAAATATAGATACGTGTGTGTCTATATTTAGATATATGTGTGTGTGTGCGCGTATGATCACTATTGATATATTTAATCATTATTGATCTATTAAATCTATTTCCCCTGAAGACTTAAACTGGACAGGATTTGGCAGTCACTGAGATTCTGATCACTTTTGGAGGCATAGAAGAATATATAACGCATTTACAATATCTGAGAAACCCAGTTTGAATCATGATTCTACCTCTTACTGGCTGCATAGTTGGAGTTTCAGATGCAACAGACAGAAACCATCTTTTGCAGAAAGGATCTATTGAAAGGGAGTCTCTCTGGATCCCTGGGAGAACTGGGGATCCAGGCTTGCAAACCACAGCACCAGGCCAGGAGAGGCCCAGCCAGGATCACCCACAGGGACGTTCTGCTTAGGAAACCACAAGTGCCCCACAGGGCACTGGCTCCCTGCTGCTGCCATGAATCATCCCAGACTCTCCCTGCACCCTGGCCAGTCTTTCCACTTCAGAATCCCAGGCAAAAGCATCCAGTCAGCACACTCAGGAGACAAGCCTGCCACCTGGCTGCCAGGAGCTGGAAGAGATGATATCCACCCTCCTACATCCTCCCACTTTGGAGCATAGGGGAGAGCCATGGCAGGTGCCCCATAAATGTCAACTCCCTTCTGCTCCATCCCCTTCCGATCTCCCAGCACTGATGAAGGAAACTAAAACTACCAGACTCCCGCAAACAGCCCAGCCACCAGTCAGCCTCTGAGACGCACAAGCCAGTTGACACAGAGCCATGCTATCCTGTATTTTTAAATTAAAGTTTATTGGGGTGACAATTGCTAGCAAAGTTACATAGATTTCAGGTGTACAATTCTATAATACATCATCTATCTCTCACATTGTGTGTTTACCACCCAAGGTCAATTCTTTTTCCATCACCATATATTAGACCCTGATTACCCTCTTCTTCTAGAGCCCCCCTCCCACCCTTACCCTCTGGTAACCCCTAAACTAATGTCTATGTCTATGAGTTTTTGTTCCTTCATTTGTTTGTCTTGTCCTTTTGTTGTTTTCAGTTTTATATACCACATATGAGTGAAATCAAATGGTTCTCTACTTTTTCTGTCTGACTTATTTCGCTTAGCATTATACTCTCAAGATCCATCCATATTGTCACAAATGGTACTATTTCATCTTTTCTTACCGCCAAATAGTATTCCATTGTGTATATATACCACAACTTCTTTATCCATTCATCTATCAAAGGACATTTTGGTTGTTACATGTCTTGGCCACCGGAAATAAAGCTGCAATGAACATTGGAGCACATATATATGTCTTTATGTATAAATGTTTTCAGATTTTTTGGGTAGATACCCAGGAGAGGGATTGCTGGGTCATATGGTAATTCTATTCGTAATTTTTTGAGGAACCTCCACACTGCCTTCCATAGCAGCTGCACCAATCTGCATTCCCACCAACAGTATATGAGGGTTCCTTTTTCTCCACAGCCTCTCCAACACTTGTTATTATTTGTCTTGTTGATAATAGCCATTCTAACTGGGGTGAGGTGATATCTAATTGTGGTTTTTATTTGCATTTCTCTGATAATTAGTGATGTTGAGCATTTTTTCATGTCTATTTGCCACTTGTATGTCCTCTTTGGAGAAATGTCTCCAGAAATGTCTCTCCTCTGCCCATTTTTCAACTAGGTTGTTTGTTCTTTTGTTGTTGAGTTGTATGAGTTCCTTGTATATTTTAGATATTAGCCCCTTATTGGAGGCACTATTTGCAAAAATCTTCTCCCATTCAGTTGGTCACATCTTTGTTTTGTTGATGGTTTCTTTTGCTGTGCAGAAGCTTTTAAGTTTGATATAGTCCCATTCATTTATTTTAGCTTTTACTTCCCTGGCCTTTGGAGTCAAATTCATAAAATGCTCTTTGAACCAAGGTCTATAAGTTTAGTACCTGTGTTTTCTTCTAGGCAGTTTATTGTTTCAGGTCTTATGCTTAGGTCTTTGATCCATTTTGAATTAATTTTGATTCATGGTGACAGATAGCAGTCCAGTTTCATTCTTTTGCATGTGACTTTCCAATTCTACCAGCACCATTTATTGAAGAGGCTGTCTTTTCTCCATTGCATGTTTTCAGCTTCTTTGTGAAAAATTATCTGTCCATATTTATATGTATTTATTTCTGGGTTCTCAATTCTAATCCATTGGTCTACGTGTCTGTTGTTTTTCTGCCAATACCATGCTGTTTAGATTATTGTTGCCCTGTAGTACACGCTAGAGTCAGGAAGTTTGATACCTCCAGCATTGTTCTTTTTTCTTAGGGTTGCTTTGGTTATCGGGGTCTTTTGTGGTTCCATACAAATCTGATGATTTTTTGTTCTATTTTTTTAAAAAATGTCATTGGCATTTTGATGGGGGTTGCATTAAATCTGTATATTGCTTTGGGTAATATGGCCATTTTAACTATGTTGATTCTTCCAATCCATGAGCATGGAATGCCTTTTCATTTCTTTGTGTCTTCTTCAAATTTTTAAAAAATGTCTTACAGTTTTCAGTGTATAGGTCTTTCACATCCTTGGTTAAGTTTATTCCTAGATATTTTATTCTTTTTGTTGCAATTACAAAAGAAATTGTTTATCTTATTTCTTTTTCTGAGGTGTCATTGTTAGTATATAGGAATGCAATGGACTTTTGTACATTGATTTTGTAGCCGGCAACTTTACTGTATTCGTTTGTTATTTCTAATAGCTTTTTGGTGGAGTCTTTAGGGTTTTCTCTATATAGCGTCATGTCATCTGCAAAGAGTGACAATTTAACTTCATTCCCACTTTGGATGCCTTTTATTTCTTTATCTTGCCTGATTGCTCTGGTGAGGACTTCCAACACTATGTTGAAAAGCAGAGGTGATAGGGGACAGCCCTGTCCTGTTCCTGAACGTAGAGCAAAGGGCTTCAGTTTTTCAATGTTAATTATGAGATTAGCTGAGGGTTTTTCATATATGGCCTTTATTATGTTAAGGTATTTTCCTTCTATATCTATTTTATTAAGTGTTTTAATCATAAATGGATGTTGTATCTTGTCAAATGCTTTTTCTGTATCAATTGACATAATCATATGATTTTTGCTGTTTATTTTGTTTGTGTGATGTATCAAATTGATGGATTTGCATATGTTGAACCATCCTGGTGCCCCTGGGATGAACCCCACTTGGTCGGATAAATAATCTTTTTAATGCATTGCTGCATTCGATTTGCTAGAATTTTGTTTAGGATTTTTGCATCTGTATTCATCAAAGATATTGGTCTGTAGTTTTCTGTTTTTGTGTTATCCTTACCAGGTTTTGGTATCAGGGTAATGTTGGCCTCATAAAATGAATTAAGGAGTATTGTCTCGTCTTTAATTTTTTGGAAGAGTTTGAATAGGACATGTATTAGATCCTCTTTGAAGAATTTGGTAGAATTCACTAGTGAATCCATCTGGTCCCAGACTTTAGCTTTTGGGAAGATTTTGGATGACTGATTCAATTTTGTTACTGGTGATCAGTCTGTTTAGATTTTCCAATTCTTAGTGATCAGCTTAGGAAGGCTATATGTTTCTAAAAACTTGTCCTTTTCTTCTAGGTTATTAAATTTGGTGGCATATAGTCCTTCATAGTATTCTTGGATGATCCTTTGTTTTTCTGTGGCATCTGTCATAACTTCCCCTCTTTAATTTCTGATTTTGTTTATTAGTGTCTTTTCTCTTTTTATCTGAGTGAGTCTAGCCAAGGGTTTGTCAATTTTATTAATCTTTTCAAAGAACCAGCTCTTTCTCACATTAATTTTTTCTATTGTCTTTTTATTCTATTTCATTTAACTCTGCTCTGATTTTTATTATTTCCTTTCTTCTGCTGACCTTGGGTTTCATTTGTTCTTCTTTTTCTAGTTCCCTAAGGTGTAATGTGAGGTTATTTATCTGGGAATTTTCTTGTTTCTTGAGATAGGCCTGCAATGATATAAATTTCCCTCTTAAAACTGCTTTTAGTGCATCCCAAAAATTTTGGTAGGATGTATTTTTATTCTCATTTGTTTCTATGTGTCTTTTCATCTCTCCTCTTATTTCTTCTTTGACCTGGTCATTCTTTAAAAGTATGTTGTTTAATCTCCACATATTTATAACGTTTCCTGCTTTTCTTTTCTTTTTTGCAGTTGATATCCAATTTAAAAACCTTGTGATCAGAGAATATGCTTTGTATGATTTCAATCTTCTTAAATTTGCTAAGGTTAGTTTTATACACCAATATATGGTCTATCCTTGAGAATGTTCCATGTACACTAGGAAAAACTGTATAGTCTGATGTTCTAGGATGAAGTGCTCTATAAATGTCAATTATGTCCATTTCATCTACTGTGTCATTTAGGGCTGCTATTTCATTATTTATTTTCTGCTTGGATGATCCATCCATAGCTGTCAATGATGTATTTAGGTCCCCTACTATAATTGTGTTTTGGTCAATTTCTCCCTTTAGTTCTGTTAGTAATTGCTTTGTTTATTTCGGTGCTCCCTGATTGGGGGCATAAATATTGATGACTGTTATATCTTCTTGTTGTATAGTCCTCTTTATCATTATGACATGTCCATCTTTGTCTCTTGTTACCTTTTTTATCCTGAAATCTGTTTCATCTGATATCAGTACAGATACATCTGATTTTCTCTGGATACCATTTGCTTGGAGTGTCAATTTCTACCCTTTCACTTTGAGTCTATGTTTGTCCTTGTAGCTGAGATGTGTCTCTTGGAGGCAGCATATGGTTGGGTTTAGTTTTTTGATCCAATCTGCTACTCTGTGACTTTTTATTGGTGAGTTCAGTCCATTTACATTTTGGGTGATTATTGATATATGAGGATTTCCTATCAGTCTGTCTTTGGTTTTCTGGTAAGACTGAAAACCAAAGACCGGTGCCTTTTTGTTGTTGTCTATTATTTCTGTGTGGTGGTATGCTATGATTTTTACCTCTGTTTCTCCTTTTATTACATTATATATTTCAGTTCTGGATTTTTTTTGAGTGGTTACCATCAAGTTTATGTAAAAGAAAGTTTCATATTTAGAGTATTCAATTTTCTTCAGCACGCTTACTTTCTCCATTCCCATATTTCGGTTCAGGCCTTTACTCTCCCCCCTTTTATGTTTTGCTTGGCACAAGTTATCCCTGTTTATGCTGGTCAAATAGCCTCCTTCATTATTTCTTGTAGTGCAGGTCGTGTGTTAGGAAATTCCCTCAGCTTCTGTATGTGGAAAGGTCTTTATTCCTCCTTCTTAGCTAAAGGATACCTTTGCTGAATACATTTTTCTTGGCTCATAACTTCCCTCTTTCAATAATATGAATATTTGATTCCACTTCCTCCTGGCTTGTAGAGTTTCGGTTGAAAAATCTGATGATAATCTAATGCGCTTTACTTTGTAGGTTACCATCTTCTTTTCCCTGGCTGCCTTGAGAATGCTTTCTTTGTTGTTAATTTTTGACAGCTTCAATACAATGTGCCTTGGAGAAGCCCTGTTGGGATTGAGGTACTTGCTTCTTGGATTCGAGGATCCAGTTCTTTCCACAAGTTTGGGAAATTCTTGTCGACTATTTGCTTGAATGTATTCTCTGTTCCCTTCTCTCTTTCTTCTCCTTCTGATATGCCCCTTATTGTTATATTGCTCTTTCTGGTGGAGTCAGAAAGTTCTTGTAGAGTTCTTTTGTTTCTTTTAAGTGTCAAGTCTCTTTCTTCTTCCATCCGTGTCATTTCCAGATTTCTATCTTCGATGTCACTGCTTCTTTCCTCTATCTGGTCAACATTACTACCTAAGCTGGCTATTTCATTCTTCATTTCTTCTATTGAGTTCTTCATCTCCAGAAATTCTATTTGGGTCTTTTCTAAAATTTCAAGCTCTTTGGTAAAATGTTCATTTTGTTCTTTGATTGTGTTTCTGAGTTCATTAAACTGCCTGTCTGTGTTTTCTTGCATCTCATTGAGTTTTTTAAGAACTGCAGTCTTGAATTCTCTGTCATTTAAGTCACTTATTTCCATGTCTTTACGTTCATTTTCTGGAGACTTTTCATTTTCTTTCTGAGCTGTCTTGTTATCTTGATATTTCATGGCAATTAATGATTTATTATTTCTCTTCCTAGACATCTACAGGAGTGGGTTCTGCAACAGGTTAATAGAAAGAGGTCTTTCTTTTGTTTTCCAGTAGGTGTTGGTAGAATGTTTTATTTTCTCTCCTACTGCAACCTTTTATTCTCTCTCACACTGTAGTGCTATATTTTCTCTGCACTATTCCAGCTTCTCACACAATGCGGGGATTCCCTGGAAGGTGGGCTTCTCCTCTGTGAACAGTTCACCTGGGTCATAGGGCACCACCTCCATGGGGGGATGTGGAGAGCTTCTGAAGTTCCAAAGCTCTTCCTGCACCAGATTCAGAGCCCATGTGTTTCAGCAGCTCTGTTTACTCCTGCAGAGATCCGCCCAGATAGGTGGGGACAGGGGCAGTGTGGGTTGTGAGAGATGGCCCAAAACAATGGCGGTGACCACCACCACAGCCGGTCCTGCTTCCACAGCTTCCTCTCATTTGCCGGAACTAGTTGGGCTGCGAATCTGTGTCTGTGGTCCACAGTTCTCAGAACAGGAAATATTCTGTTCTTTTGATCTGACACTGCTACTGTTCCACTTCTAGCACTGGGCAGGTGGGAGTGGGGCGAGCTCTGGGAGGGTAGGGAGAGGTCAGCTAGTCTCAGTGCCTAAGGCTTCTGTTCTCTGCTGCAGTGAGGGCTTAAACCACCGTTTTCAGCCTTCTTCCCTCAGTCTTTGCTCCAAGGTCTGTGCCGTGAGCATTGGGTTCAGCCATGTTATATGCTGTCCCCGCAACCCTGTGGGCCATAAACAGAGCCCTAGCAGTCTGACTTCTTCCCTCTCCTGCAGCTGAGATAGTTCTGGGATGCAGCCAGCTCGGAGCACTGAGCTAGGTCTGCGTCCTGCACCTGCGTGGCCCCATCTCAGCACTTCTCCCTTCCCTCCTCCCCAACTTGCGCAATTTGCCCACCTTTAGGTGAATTCAGTAGTGCTCCTCTTCGTTTTGCCTGTCTGCTGTGTAGGGAGTCCTTTGTGGAGTTATAGTTGTTCAATTTGTTGTAAATTCCAGAGGAGATTTCAAGAGACCCACCTCACGGCACCATTTTTATGATGTCATGAGCTATCCTATCTTGACACTTCACCCCTCTTTGCTAGAGCGGCAGCTTGCTTTCCCATAGCCACAGGATGTAAGATTTTCATAGTCTCTGACTGGTTCTAAATTGCCGGGACACAGAGGATGTTATTAGCACTCTGCTAGAAGTTTAATAATGGAAAGGCAGCAAATCAGTGCAGGAAATATTTTGAGAATTTCTTCCAGAAGTCACAAAGAATGCAGAGAAAGCACTACATTTCACATCAAGTGATTTGGATTCAAATTCCACAACACTTACTAACTAGTGTGCCCTTGGGCATGTCGGTTCACCTTTCCACATCTGTTTCCTCACCTAAGAAATGGAGTAAATCATATTTCCTGACCAACCTGCAACACAAAAGTCCAGTGGGTACCATGGAAAGAGCTGCCCAAACAGAAGTCTGGCTTTAAGAGGGAGACATACGGACAGAAAGGTGAAGGCAGCAAAGCATCCTCTGTTCAAGCTAACAACAGATCTGATAGAGGTTCCTCAGCCAAATGCCCCAGCTTGTCTATGAATTGTAGGCCTCTCCCTCCGTGTAACCAGTGGCGCCTGTGCAGAATCCTGCCTCCTTAAAACTATATTCACTTTCTCCCTCTAGCTTTCAAAGGCTCATTTTGATGCACAAGCTTTAAATATTTTTATCCTCTTGGTATTTCTTTTCCTTTAGCTCTGGGTATATCGCACAGGGTCACACTGTGGAATAGTTAGTGTAGCTGACATGCTGGCAGAGAAATTGTACTTCATCCCAGATGACCACTTACACATTCTCACAAACTGAGGGATCATCTTTGTAAAAAGAGTGAATTTATGCCCTCCCCAGCCTGGAATAAAGTTTACAGAAGAAACTTGTTTATAGAAGAAAACGGCACTGAAATTAACTTAAAAAAAAAAAAAAAAATCTCACAGCACCAAGATTTGTTTCTTTCTGAAGCTGGAAAGTAGGTCGATAGAAATGAACGGCAGTTCAAAGTTGAAATGGAGGAACAGCCTGGTTATTACTAAACATGCACTACAGTGGAGCAAAATACAGAGGGTGCCAAAATAATGTAGACACATTTTAAGAACAGAAAACTGTGTTAAAATTGTAATACTCGATATATACCAATAACAAAAGATGAATACAAAATCACGTGTGACTTCTGCGATTACAAGAGGTGCTCAAAGTGGTTATAATCAGTATCCAAACACTTCTGATTACCACAAACTACTGCTTGCGCAACATTGACCGAAGTGTCCACTTGTATATATGTTTTTGGCACCCTGGTATTTCTTCTCTTCCTAAGGTACCTTCATTTTTTAATTTAAAAAATAATAATTTATGTACCTACATTCTTAATTCCAAGATTAAGATTCCATGCTTGCATTTTCTCCTGTGTTTTCTACTGGGAAATCAAATAACTTGCCAGCTGCATGTCAAAAAGAAAATACAAAGAAAACAAAGGATCCGCAGTTGTTGCTGAGTATCCATGGTCACTCAAGAGACACTTTAAAAATACAATGTTTAACAATATGAATTGTTTCAAAACCCAGACTTTAAACATAAACAATGAGCTATCTCAGACAATATAGAGAGAGATGGGGGGAAAATATCACTCATCGAACAATAATTTTAAAAATCATCTTCAGAGAAGCTCTACTAGAAAACTTTGCTTTATACACAGGATCAGAGACTTTCAGAGCTGGATGAAGCCTTGCTCCACCCCTCATTTCACATCTAGATGAGCTAACTGGACTTGTAGAGGTCAAGGGACTTTTCCAAGGTCCCTTAGCAAGAGTCACCAAGAGAGAAAAGGAACCCATCCACCTCTTCTGGCATGGGTGTCCTTCCCCTGCCCCACCTGTAAACAGCAAGAATTAATGTACTACCTTGAAGGTGAAATACATCAAAGACATCATCATATCAGGATAAACAAAGCTTACCTAATAAAAGGAAACAAGTCAGAAAACATTTGGCAGGAAGAGAGTCATTTCCGGTAGAGACGGGTTTTACTCTAGTTTGTATTAGAGCAAGAAAAATGCATGGATTTATCCTTTCTCTCAACCAAGTGAGACCACTAGCTTTTCATGGCCAGACATACCCATTTGTTAAATGTTCTTGCCTACCCTAATTTGTGTTGATAAGTATTTCAACAATCAAGATTTTAAGAATTGTTTGAACTTAAAATCATTATCATCACTATTATAACCTCAACTTACAAACAGGCTACTTTCAAAAGTTCATTTGCATGTCGTTTTTAGAACCTAGAACCTGCTTTCTGTCAGACATGATTCTATGAGTGGGAATTAGGTTCCCAGCAATTTCTTCCCAGGGTTCTAATCAGTAATGCCCATAAAATAGCTTGACTAGCTACACGCTGACACATAGGGCCCTCTCTTTCCCACGCATCCTTCATTCCTATGGAGTACAACACTATTCTGTTCCTTTGCCTCAACCAATCCCCACTAAGAAAAAGCAAACACACAAACAAAAACAGAAACCAAATCTGCAATTTCAACTCTCCAATCAAACCAAGAGCCAATGCTGCAGTGGTTATGCACCAATTTTGTTCCTTTGGATTCCTCCTGGGGCTGGGTGAGAAAAACCTCCCCCAGACTCTCCTTCTGCTCAGACCAATGGGGTGTGGACCTTGTGCATTAGGAATTTAGGAAAATTTTGTATTACAAACCTAGCTGACAGTGAAGGTTCCTGAAAATTCTACCACTTTCTTCCTAATTCCAAGATACATCGTTCAGCAGTTCACAGTGTATACAGGCATATACAGGCTTCAGAGTCAGACCAAAGATGAGTTTAAAGCCCTGGACTCCTTACCACGTTCTAGTGTACCAATCATGTAAGGTATTTAACATTTGGAAATGTTTAGATCTGATGATGTTGGTGCTTCCCATGGTATGGTGCCAATCTTTTACCAACTTCACCTTCCATCACTTTCCTACAAGTAGCTGTTACTAGCCCTTCCCTAAACGTGCCATGCTTCCCAGGATCATTTCTTTACTCTAGCAGGAGTCCCTGTCCCATCACGTGTATTTGTCCTTCAAGTCTACCTTCCCTGTGCCATCTCTGACCTGCGGGGGAGGTTTCCCCAAGCGCTCATGGTCTGGTTGCATTCAGGTTGTTTATGTTATTTGTGTTATTATAAATCTGCTCCCTGAAGACAGAGCCTCACATGTCTTGCACTTTCTGCTGTGGCTCCCATACCAGGTCTCTTAATGCCATGGGTGTTTGCTAAATATTTGTTGAAATGAATTGAATCATGAATTAAAGATTCCAAGTTTAGACCACAGCTGGCAAATGCCCTATCCCCAATATATTCACCCCAATTCTAAAGTAGAAGAAAGTAAAATAATAAATACTAACCAAAGGAAGGGCAATCTTTCAAAGATTTCTTTCGAGTCTTAATTCTTCGGTCTCATGGGGTGGAGAGAAGGGGGTGATGCTCTTTTTCACAGGAGGATGGAGCAGGAAGGAGGGAAACGCAGGTTCTTGTTATCACACTCTGATCCGCGGCTTCCTGTTCACCAAGCCCCATCCGCACTATGAGATTCGTTCCCCAAGTAGGTCGAAAGTTCATAAATGTTTTGTGTACCCATGAGCAACTAAAAAAAACTTCATCTGCTTATGCTTCGTCCTGCCATGAAAAGTACTTGTAAACATCAGGGAATTTCTCTGTGCTAACTGGGAAGGACATAAATCTTAATCTTGTACTTAATCATGTCCATTTATTTTACAAAAGTATCCATCACTTCTTCCCCTGGCAAACCCCTCTGATTTTACAAGAACCACTTAAAATGCCCCCACCTCTGTAACACTGTCATGACTCCTCATTCATTCAACAAACATACATTAAATACCTACGATGTGCTCATCACTGTGCTTAGCTGGAAATACAGTGCTGAGAACACAGATGTGGTCCCTACTCTATGGAGTTCATGTCTAGTACAAGGTGACGGAGAGGCTTAGAACAGGGATTCAAACTTGTGTAGAGAATCCGAGTGGCCTTCTTTGAGGAAGCAATGTTTTCCACTGTTTTCCCCTTGTTGTTATAGCAGTGATCACAGAGATTTGGGACTAGGGGCCCAATCTATCTGTGTGTCAAAGATAGGGACGCATGTCAATAACACACTGACCAGAGAGCTTCGCACATGGTAGTGCCAGTAAGTGAAATGAGAGAACCAGCTCTGTGGCCCAGCTCTGCTTCATGGAGTGTACAGTGGTCATTAGGAAAGGACGATATCAGCACGAAATCAAAGAGATGCCATGGGGAGCTCTTTAGGGGATACTTTGAAAGGGCCCTACGCATATGTGACTTTCCAGAAGTTCAAGGTGAACTTGCATCCCAGTTTTTACTGAGATGTTGGGTCATCAGCCTCTTGTTCTGACATAGGTGCAGTCATGACATGAGTGGGAAAATAACACCTTCAAGTAGAATGGGCCAAGTTTGAGATTAGAAGATTCCACAGCTCAGAAGCATTAAAATGACTCTTGTCCCCCTACATGTCTGTCTCCCGGTCATTGCTAGCAGCTAAGGTCTCAGAGTCATAGCTCTGCTCTTCTCTCCCTGGCATCACTGCAGTGGATAAGAAGTCATATTACTGCCCTCATGAAGCTTGTAAACCAAGCCCCAAGCTCAAGGGTGTTTATCAGCTTTTCTAGAAGGGGTCCCCTTTCAGTCCCAGTTACTTTATTTCACACAAGGAGAGAACTCCTGGGGGGCCATCAAAATCTTCTCTGAGACCAGAACAACTTGCAGAGAATTTGCTGTCTTCCTAAAGACACACAGAATTAATTAGCATAAAATTAATTATGTGAGGGTTGAAAACAATTGCCAATTTTTTAAACAATTGCAAGCTGTTTTAACTGGCCGATTCCTACACAAATTGTGAGTTTTCTTCACAAAACACTGCTCCAACAAGGAGCTTTCTGGCATGAGGCTGAGCAGCGACTTCGAAAGAACTGACTGGGCTGGAGCCAGCAGGATCTAAACAGATTTCTAAACATTGTCTCAGTAATAGCTGAACCCGTACCAGCTGGGATGGCACCAAGGCTGTTAATAGCTATAAAGAGGGAGAGTCGATAACAAATTCTAAGGAATCATAAACCAGAATGAACTTCTCATTTAGGGACTTACTATTTTATAATATTGTTTATTTATTCATGTGTGTATCCATTCAGTCACTTATTCATGGGTTTCGCAAGATTCCCTAAGCCACACTGCACTAGGTGACAGGGACACGAAGTTATATATGCATAGCTCCGGTTCTCAAGGCAATCACTCCATCTCAGGGGACAGAGGCACAAATACTGGGGGAAAAAGTGAGGAAACCATGTGTCACCACATCACTGGGAACACCCAGAAGGGGTCCCTAATCTGGATGGCTCCTGGGGAAGGTGACAAAGAGCTGGGGGACAGGGGGAGTCCCTCATGCAAGAGTGAGCGTAGGCATTGCAGATAGGATACATGAATAAAGCGCTTACCTTCTGTAATCTTCCATCTCCTTATCCATACGATGAGGGAAGGCACAGACCCAATCTAATGACGTTGCTGAGAGGATTCAAGAGCCTGGGGGAGCACAATGCCTGCCAATCACACAGCACTGTAGGGGCTTACACTCTGGTGGGTCCTGGTATCCCAGCAGTGGGGCGGGGGTGGGGGGGATTGATGGAGATGATGGAGATTCCTTTTTGCTCACCCATTCCTCCTAGTGCTCACCCAGTACGCTGGGTGTGTGTTTCTATAGCATCCATGGGCCAGAATTAGGAAGAAGGTTGGAGTCTAGCAGTGGAGGCAAACTGATGACCCACTGACCACAGGCTGTGCAGACAGAGCAGCATGAAGCACACTAGCTTGAAGTTAGAATTGCTCATGGTAAATCCACTCCTATCCCTTATCAAAGCCCTTCAAGCACTGGATTTAAATCTTTGGGCTCCACCTCTGTCTCTGTCTCTCTGTCTCTCTGTCTCTCTGTGTCTCTGTCTCTCTGTCTCTCTGTCTCTCTCTCTCTTTCTCTCTCGCAAATACACAGAAACATAAATTTTACCATCTTAATCACTGTTAAGTGTACAGTTCAGGGGTAGTTAATGCATTTACGTTGCAGTGCAACCATCACCACCATCATGCCCATAACTCTTTTTGTCTTGTAAAGCTGAAATTCTATTCCTATTAAATAATAACTCCCCATTCTTCCCTACCCCCAACTCCTGGCAACCACCATTATACAAACTGTCTTGATGATTTTAACTACTCCAAAGTACCTCATATAAGTGGAATCATACAGTGTTTGTCTTTTGGTGACTGGCTTATTTCACTTAGTATAATGTCCTCAAGGTTCATCCATGTTGAAGTGTATTGCAGAATTTCCTTCCTTTTTAAGGCTGAATAATATTCCATTGTGTATATATAACACATGATGCTTATTCACTCATCTGTTGATGAACACTTGGGTTGCTTCCACATTTCAGCTATTGTGAATAGTGCTGTGACAAGCATGGTATACTCATACCTCGTCAAGATCCTGCCTTAACTTCTTTTGGGTATGTGTCCAGAAGTGGGATTGCTGAATCATATGATAATTCCATTTTTATTATTCGAGGAACAGTCATACTGTTTTCCAAAGCAACTGTACCATTTTCATTCCCTCCACCAGTGTACAGAGGTTCCAATTTCTCCACATCTTCTCCAACACTTGTTGTTTTCTGGTTTTTTCGATAGTAGCCATTCTAATGGGTGTGAAGTGGTATCTCTTTATGGTTTGGATTTGCATTTCCCGCAATGATTAGGGATGTTGAGCATCTTTTCATGTGCTTCTTGGCCATTCCCATATCTTCTTTGGAGAACTATCTATTCAAGGTATTTGCCCATCTTTGAATCAGGTTGTGTGTGTTTTTGTTGTTGAGTTTTACGAGTTCCTTTATAGTCTGGATATTAATCCCCTATCAGATACATAATTTGTGAATATTTTGTCCCATTCTGTGAGTTATCTCATTACTCTGTGGATAGTGTCTTTTGTTGCACAAAATTTTTAATTTTCACGAAGTTCAATTTGTCTATTTTTTTCTTTTGCTACCTCTGCCTTTGGTGTCATATCCAAAAAAAAATCATTGTAAGTCCAATGTCACGAAGCTTTTGTACTGTTTCCTTCTAAGAGTTTTGTTGTTTTAGGTCTAACATTTAGGTCCTTGGCCCACTTTGAGTTAAATTTTGTACATGGTGCTAGGTAAAGGTCCAATTTCATCCAGTTTCCCCAGCCCCATTTGTTGAAAAGCGGGCTCCATCTCTTTTTATAGCTCTTCAAAATTCACTTCACATCTGTTACCTGGTTTGATCTTTCTAACAACCACACAAGGCAAGTATGATGGCTATTTTTACTGCTTTATTTAAATGTATTTCTTTATTGCTGAGGGACTGAAACATTAAACCCCTTTTCCAGGCCACTCAATGGTTGGTGATAGAGCAGGGACTGAACCTATGGACTGCCCTGTGCTCTTCATTCCCATGAGATCATGCTTTCTTGGAATTTACTAGTTGGCCAGGGCTGGGAGTGGGAAGGAATATCCAAGGTTAAATCAAAGAAGGAAGACATATAAAGCCTAAATCACATTCATATATTAGAAGTTTTCACTTTGGGCTATATTCCCTTGGATGTCAAATGAGGTTGTTAAACCAGAATTCCAAATATTTCCCCTGAAGTACCACTAATGGCAGAAGAACGCGAGCAAGCATTCGTTTTATTGCTAAGGCCCAAGAAAACCAGCCCAAAGCAGCTCTCTGCAAGACAGAAATTTCTTTGAAGTTCCCTTTTTCCACTGAAAACAATTATGTGTGCAGTTCTGTACTTTACTCCATAATATACTTGGATTTGTTTTAATATAAATATAAATTAGCAAGCTTATCCCATACAAAGTTTTAACCAAAATGGATTCTCTAGGGCAATGCACAGGCTTAGCCTGTGGTTTCTTGTACTCCCTGTCGCTCAGCAGTGTGTCGACAGGTGCACACCCCCCAGTATGAGATGCAGAGAACTAGAAATCTCTTAAATCTCCACTCTCACAGCTTGTAGTCCTACACTTGGGCTTCAAGTTAAAAGGTGTAAAGTCACCCTCAAGCTTGATAATGAGTACGGAGAAGGAGGCAATAAAAATAATGATTTTTACAGTTATATGAGCTCCAAAATGGGGCAGACCCTCCTCTTGCACAAATACCAGCCTGGACCCAACTATCCGCCAAAAGAAGGTCAGCCAGATTCCAGGCAAAGAGTTGTCTACCTAAAGGTAACATCTGCTCCATGCTGAGCAAATGAATACACCACAGATCTTCAGAGTAATGTGCAACAACTAGAAATTAGGCTAAACATTAACTATCACTCCATTATTTACTAATCCCTACACAAGTCTATTGTCAACTTCTTATGAAAAGCATCCAGGCTTCTTTTGATAGCTCTTGTAACCAACAGGATTTTTCAAATTGTATTTAAGCCCTTGCTTTCCTGGAAGTAACTAATGCACGGTATAGATATCTGGTCAGTTCTTAGAATTTTCAAAAGTGAGAGCCGGAATGTCCATTCTTCTCTATGCTTATGTCAGCTACATTTACAGCTCTCAAGACTTTCTAGACTTCCAACTTTCTGAACTTGCAGTGCTGGGATTAAGAAGGAGGTCGGTAGTTAATGGAAGCCTTTTGTTACCTATGAGCGGCTTCATTTGCTAGACTCATGATTTCTGAACTCTAGGGCAGTTTATTGTATTATAAAAGGCCATTTGCATAAAGATCTTTATTTGTTCCCTTGACATTATAGTATTAACTGGGAAAAAGAGTATAGGACAGAATATAAGGTCTTATCTCATAAACAGATATCGGAAGATAATTTAAGAGCCATGTGTCGAACCTAATGTTCATGAAGTCCTGGTCTCTATAAAGTTGCTCGTATTTCTAATTTTTAAAATGTATCACCTCAGTGAAAGCGAAAAATGGTTCAATTAAGTAACATAATTTCAAGGAATTATATTTCAATTATTACCCATTCATCTTTATCCATCTCCAATATTCATTATAGTCCTAACGTACGTTTCTTTGAACCTAAATTTTCCTTGGTGACTGAAGTCACTGTGTGTATACTGCCACAAAGTTCATTTATTTCTGGGGGTCCTCTCCCCCAAGTAACGTGAAAGCCTATAGTGTGGACAGACACTATAAACTAGAACATTTTCTTGTTCACTAAATACTAGACTCCTAGAAGCACTTCCCACTGCATAGGAATCCATCACAAGAGTAAAAGTGCTTCGTTTTTGTTTTGTTTTTTTATTTTATTAATGTGATATTTTAAACTTCATAAAGCAATCCAGATGAGGGTAACCAAGATATACACAACCACTCTCCCAAAGCAATGCGCACCCACGTACCTGAAGACTAAATTAAATAACCTTTTTCACTTGGCTTTTTTGGAAGACTAACATCCTATTACTTTCATCGCCAGACCTCTGCTCACACTTTTTTCTCACACTCTCAAAAGACTGGCTACCTTCAACCTGTACTTTCTTCCACCTCATTCTTTAACTAAAGAGCCTTCTGCCTTTATTCTTGGTTTAAGAAAGTCATTCGTCTTTGCGTCCTATTTGAATGTGTTCCACGGAGGTAGTTTTGTCATCTGTTTCTCTTACATCTACAGATAAATTAGATTTACGAGACTTTGTAAAAATAAAATAAAATAAAATATAATATAAAATAAGTAAAATAAAATAAAAATGCTTTGAAGCCAGATTCTGCAACCTGCTTACTTATAATAGTAACATGCCTCACTTTCTCCAGTAAGGGACTAGGAGATTGTTAGCTCAGGAACTCAGCTCACAGAGCATGGGAGACAACTCCCTCGTCTGAAAGACAAAGAAATCAAGACCCAGAGAAGTTAAGTGACTTACCAAGGTGATATATCAGTTGGGGTTACCACCTAGATCTTCTGCCACCATATAATAAAAAGAGCTAAAATTTCCTAAGTACTTATCACAAGCCAGGCAGTATCCCTAATCTACTACACCCATTCTCTTATGTGAGCCCCACAGTAATGTTTTGAAGTAAGTGCTATCACTGTACCTATTTTACAGATAGAGAAATATAAGCTTTGAGAGAAAGGCTGAGGAAACTTGTGTGCTCCAGGTCCCACAAATACAGGTTTTGAACCAGGCAGCCTGAGTCCAGAACCCATGCTTAAACCACTACTGATCTCTGCTTTTATATAAATTGTATACATACATGTATATATATAGATATATAGATACAGATTTATAGATAAGCAGGTACATGTATATACCAATAAGGAAAATATAGTATTATTTTGCATATCTTAATGAAACTTTAAATAAATAACATCAGCTTTTATAATGAAAAAAAAAGGAGAGAGAAGCAATGAGGGGGGAAACTGGATTGTAACAGATTTGGAAGACACATAGTTTGGGGTTTTTTTTGTTTTTCAATGGGCAACTTTAAACTATAGTGTCTAAGAGTATTTGTACTTGGGTGCAAACATAAGAAAGTGATTATTTTAGGGAAAGTCAGGAGGTTATGTTGGGATGGGATACTGGGGGAGCTGCTGGGGTGGCTAATAAAATTCTGTTTCTTAACCTGGATGGTGGTGGGTACATGGATGTTTGCCTTACAACAACTCATTAAACTCATTAAACTCATTAAGCAACACCAAATAACAATAAATAGCATCATAATTTTATGTACCTGGGGCAGATGGGAAAAAGGGGTGACTAACATGCATTCCACCTTCTTTCTGGTGTATCTTCCTATATTACAGAGACATGGAAACTAAAAACTACATTTCCCAGACTCCTTCACAACCACGGTCCTGAATGAGATTTAGATTCTGCCAATCAAATGTGGCAGAATTGGAGCAGAGGCCAGGTTCGTTTCTCCTGTTGGTAAGCTCAGTTGTGGAGACATTTGGTTTTTCTGCAGCAGCATTAGCAGAGTTCCTAGGCTCTGATTAGGAGCTCTGAGATGTGCACATGGCACATGGCACATTGAGAGCAGGGCACATGGCACACGGCATTCGTTCATTGCACAGATCATAACAGGCACAGTTTGGTTCTGGGTTCAGCAGTCGCAGCTGTGGCTTCTGATTACAGGAGTTTTTACCCTTACATTGTGGTTTACTATTTGTGGTTGTTCTGGTGTGGTAATTGAATCAGCAGCTCCTGAATCACAGAAGGAGCATAGTTCTTCTGACAGCTTACGAAGGCTTTGGGTAGTTTCATGGGGCAAAGCTAATAAATACTCAAAATCTAGGTCCTACCAAGGGAGGGGTCCCTGAAAAACTCCCTGCTCTTTGGGTAGGAATCCTGTGGGTCTGGACCCTAGGAGTAAAGGTGAACTACAGGTAAACCAGTCCTCAAGCAGACTGCAGTCCAGCTTCAAAGCATCTGCATGGCCAGACATATCTCCATTCCTGAAATGTAATGAAGGGATTCTAGAGTGATAGCTATCAAGTGCCTGAAAATCATTTCTGTAGGAAGAAAATACCATCTTAGACTTCTAATTATTTCAACAGCAATTTGAAAAATACAATGCCCAGCACACAAAGATAACCAAGCACATGAGGAAATAAAAAAGAATGAGAACCAACAGCAACAAACAATAGAAACAGAAAACAGAAGTTCTAGATTGGTGCTCTAATAGAACTGCAATGCAAGTCACAATGGGAGCCACACACATAATTTAAAATTTTCTAGCATCCACATTTAAAAAGTAAAAAGAAACAAGTGAAACTATTTTTTAAAATATTTTCATTTAACTCAGCATATTTTAACTCACATATTTAACCTAAATTATAATTTCAACATGTAACCAATATAAAAATTAATAATGAGATATTTGACATTTTTATATTAAATCTTCAAAATGTGATGTGCATTTTATACTTACAGTACATCTCAGTTCAGACGAGCCATATTTCAAGTGCTCAACAGCCAGATGGGACTAGTGACTACATTATTAGATCCTGCAGCTTTAGATTTTAGAATTACCAGGAAAGAATTTTTAAATTACTATGCTTACTATATTTAAGGAGCTTAAAAGCAGAAAAAATTAATGTAGGACTGGAAATTATGTAAAAGTGACACAGGAGATTTGAATATGAAATAAGCTATATCTATAAAATTGAATAACTGAACTTAAGAATTCAATAGATGTTGTTCATACCAGATTATACATACTTGAGAAGAGACTGGTCAACTGGAAGGTGGGTCAGAAGAAATTATTTAGAAAGAGGTACAGAAAAACGAAAAGATAGAAAAACACATAAGAAAGAATAGAGAATAGCAGACTAAAGGGAGAAGTGAAAGAAAATAGGGAAGAAGTCCTATTGGCAGACATAATGGCTAAGAATTTTCAAAACTGATTAAAAGTGTTGTCAATTTGATTATCCTTCCATCGAAGGTAATCTTATCAATTATTGCTTTAAATTTTTTTCTCTGTTAACTTTTTTCTCTTTAAAAATCTTGAAGATACTCTGTAATTTCACTACAATGTGCCCAGGAGTGAACTTATTTTTATGTATCTTACTTGGGATTTATTGTGTTTCTAGAAACTGAAGATTGATGTCTTTCATCATCTGGAAAAGACTTAGCTATTAGCTCTTTGACAATTTTCTTTCCTTCATTTTCTTTCTTCTCTGCTTTTGCATGTCCTATTAGATGTAAGCTAGACCATCTCATTGTACATTCATATTTTTATACCTTTCTCTCATAGTTTCAGAATGAAACTCTCTCCACTGAATTTTAAAGGATGTCTTCAGAGTCATCATCCAGTTTACAGATTCTCTACAGGTATGTCTAATATGCTTGTTCACCAGTGTGTTGAATGTTTAATTTTAAGAAACTAATTTTTCATTGCTAGTTCTGTTTGTTTCTATTTCAAACATAACTGGTCTGTTTTTGATAGTGCCTCATTATTTGAAATGTTTTTTATTCCTTCATGCATGCCTTTAATGATTTAGGTATACGTATCTTACAGTTCTACTGATAGTTCTAATATCTGTACTTCTTGAGGGCCTAACCTACTGTGTTGCATTGGCTTATTTCCCTTACTGTGGTTTGAGTCTTGATGTGTTCTGCAAGTTTAAATCTTGAGCTTTTCTTGGTCAGGGCTTTGTCAGTAGGAAATGTCTGCAGCCTACCTGAGGTTGTGTTCTTCTGGAGAAGTATTATGTTCTATTCTGCTAGATACCCATGGATTTCTACTAGCCAGGAATCATTTTTATCTTAATTCTGTAGCTTGGAGAGTCCCAGATGAGTCAGGCAGAGTAAATTCTAAACCTAAAGCCAAGTAAAGACAACCTATAGTTATTAATTCTTATGAGAATTTTTATTTGTTTGTTTTATTTTTACACACAGAATCCATGCCAAGACAGAGAAATGTGTCTTCCATCTCCTTTTACATTGTCTCCCTGTGCCCTCGAGCAGATTTTTTTCCTAAATACACTTTTTCACTATATCTCAGCTTTATATGGTGACTCAGTCCAACTCCTCGCCTTGCTAGAGCCCAAAGCTTGATCTCAGGTCCCTAAACAGGAGTAAAACCTACACCCCTGTACACTGAGGCCAAAACCTATCCCTGCCCTTCCCTTCCCTGTCCTTCTACCAAACTTTGGAAAGCCACAACATCCACCCTTGTTTTACCACTCTGCTTTTCTGTTCTCTTCTCATATTTGGCGTTTATAAATTTCCCTCTCATGTAAACTCAGATGAGCTCTTAAAAAGGGAATTTCAGATCCCTCTCGCTTTGGAGACAGACAGCCAAAACTCTAAACCTAACATGCTCATATTTCTCAGTTAAAGATAGATAAATTAATCTGGAATCTTAACCAGTTAGGACCCATAGGAAGAACAGCAGCCAATGATTCTCAGGTGTTAACTTTCAGAGAATAAAATCTAATCTGACCTATGTCAGCTGAGTGGACTTTATTGTAGCAACATAAACTAGATTTTTCTCTATGTAGTTCCACTTTCCTTTCTCTTCATCTAAGCAAGAGCTTTCAAGGTTCCTTCCCTCAGGGGAGATTCATGGCAGACGAGAAAATAGAAAAGACTCTTTTTTTCCAAAATCCTAAGGTCTGAGAAAAAGGCCAAGATAGTGTCTACAAGAAACATCAAGAGAAGATTTCCCCCATAGTAGAGAGAGTCCAAAGAGACAGTGATAAATTAGTCAAAGAATTCTTCAACAAATGTTCATCACATGACTTAGAGAATCACAGTTCTCTAAATACCATCTAATCTCTATATTTGATTCATAGGATACAGTCTCATGTTTCTTCTCCTTCTTCTCCTTCTTTCCAGGACTGCTTACGCTATGGCCCCAAATATTCTCTTTCCGAACAATGGCTACTAAACAAATGATTAAACCTGGCTTTGTAAGAAAATGAGTATTGCTTGCAGTAAACTTTGACTCAGCCATGAAACGCCAGTGACTGGCTTAATGTTTTCCAGGAGGGGAAGCAAAGAGACTAAATATAATAATTTCAAAGATGAATCTTTTGGGCTCAGAATGGAGACCGGGAAGGATTCTTACAAAAAAAAAAGAGAGAGAGAGAGAGAGGCAAATGAGAAGTTAGATAACATCAGACAAGAATGTTCTGCAAGCAAAAATCAAACAGAAAAGCACATTCCTTTGAGACAAGGTTTACTATTATGAAGATATAAGAAATATTTTGACAATAATTAAAATGGGTGGCATTCTCTAACAGGAACAATTTTTTTCAGCATTCAGTATCGTGGAAGAAAAAGCAAGAGAGATATATGTGGGGAGGAAGGTTCAAAATGGCAGATTAGGTGAACACTATGCCTACTGCACCCAGTAGGCCACCAAATTTACAAATAAATTATAGAACAATCAACCTCAAGAATCATCTCACTAGCTGAACAGAACCCCTGTAACTAAGGATACAAAGAAGAGGCCACGTTGAGACTGGTAGGACGGGCAGAGATGCAAAATAGGCTGACCTCAAACCCACAGATAGTGGTTGAATGCTGGGAGGGAAACTTCCGCAGTGGCAGAGGTCCCCCTTGAAGAGGGAGGGGCCCCAGCTCCACACCGGGCTCCCCTGTCTGAAAGAGGTCCTGTGCTAGAAAGAGGAGTTTCCATGGCACCTGACAGTGAAAATCAGTGAGGATTCTGTCTGCCCTTCCCAGTGGGGCAGAAGGCGGCTGGAAACCCAGACACTTTCTTAGAGAGTCGGCACACAAATTTGCTCACCTGTGGGCACTCACCTGATCTCTGGTGGAGAGGAGGCGGCTCAGGAGGCCGAGGGACATGCAGAGAAGGACTGAGTTGTATGGCTTTGGCAGGGGAGCTGGAGGAACAGGAGCTATTGTCCCTGTGTGGAGCCTGACACATGTGTGACCTAGAGGATGGTGCCATCTTTTCAGTCTTAAGCCCTCCCCCAAAGGACCAAATCTGGGACTGCATTGGTCTGGTGGAACCCACGCATGCGCACCACGTTGGTGATGCCCTGGGTCCCCGCCTCCTGCACAGCTGGTGCTACATCACCCAAGAAACTCTTGACTGCTGGCCTGCTGGCCCCACCCCACAGGGTTCGGAAGCCTGTCTGAAGTGGGCAAATGGCCTGCAGCAGCCCAGGAAACATTTGTGGGTGGGCGGTAACCTAAGAGCTGCACTGCAGCATCCCTTGGGAAGCCCTCAGGAATCTGTGGGCCTGAGACGGGTGGTGGCTTGGGGCATTTTTGCAGGGTGGTCATGGGCCCAGCACTGGTATGGAAGCCGAGACTGCATTGTAGACACCATTGACCACACTGCTTAGCTCTCTTATGAATAATAAAATGGCAATAACTCTGTATCTACCAATAATTACTTTAAATGTAAATGGATTCAATGCTCCTATCAAAAGACATAGGGTAGCTGAGTGGATAAGGAAACAAGACCCATACATATGCTGTCTACAAGAGACCCACCTCAGATCGAAAGACACACAGAGACTAAAAGTAAAGGGATAGGAAAAGATATTTAATGCAAATGGAAATGAGAAAAAACTGGGGCAGCAATACTTATATGGGACAAAATATACTTTAAAATGAAGACTATAATAAGAGACAAAGAAGGACATTAAATAATAATAAAGGGATCAATCCAACAAGAGGACATAACCCTAGTAAACATCTATGCACCCAACATAGGAGCACCTAAATATATAAAACAAATATTAACAGACATAAAGACAGAGATCAACAGTAAACAATCATAGTGGGGACTTTAACACCCCACTGACAACAAAGGACAGATCCTCCAAACAGAAAATCAACATGGAAAGAGTGGCCTTACATGACACTAGATCAGATGGATTTAATTAATATTTTCAGAGCATTTCACCCCCAAAGCAGCAGAATATACATTCTTTTCAAGAGCACATGGAACATTTTCCAAGATAGATCACATGTTAATCCACAAAACAAGTATCAACAAATTTAAGAAGATTGAAATCATATCAAGCGTCTTCTCTGACTACAGTGATATGAAACTAGAAATAAATTATAAGAAAAAAGTGGGAAAAAAAAACACACAAACACATGGAACCTGAATGCTACTAAATAATGAATGGGTCAACAATGAGATCAAGGAAGGAACCAAAAGATATCTTGAGACAAACAAAAATAAAAACACAATGACTCAAAATCTATGTGACACAGTGAAAGCAGTCCTAAGAGGGACTAGATATGCACGCATATCTAAAGACACAAGAAAAATCTCAAATCAACAGTCTATCTTTTCACCTAAGGGAACTAGAAAAAGAACACCAAAATAAGCCTAAAGTGAGTACAAGGAAGGAAATAATAAAGATCAGAGTGGAAATAAATAAAATAGAGATTTAAAAAAAAATAGTAATACAAAGATCAATGAAACCAAGAGCTGGGTTTTGAAAAGATAATCAAAATTTACAAACCTTTAACCAGACTCATCAAGAAAAAAGAGAGAGAGGATCCAATTAAACTAAATCAGAAATGAAAAAGGGAAAGTGACAACCAACACCAGAGAAATACCCAAAAAAATAAGAAAATACTACAAGCAACCATATGCCAACAAATTAGACAATCTGGAAGAAATGGATAAATTCCTAGAAGCATACAATCTTCCAAGGCTAAATCAAGAAGAAATAGAAAAGCTGAACAGACCAATTGCTACCAATGAAATTGAATCAGTAATCAACAAGCTTCCAACAAACAAAAGTCCTGGACCAAATGGCTTCACAGGTGAATTTTGCCAAACATTCAAAAAAAGAATTAACACCTATTTTTTCTCAAATTATTCCAAAAAATCCAGGAGGAGAGGAGGCTCACAAGCTCATTTTATGAAGCCACCATTATCCTGATTCCAAAACCAGACAAAGACATTACAAAAAAAGAAAACTACAGGTCAATATCGCTAATGAACATAGATGCAAAAATCCTCAATGAAATATTAGCAAACCAAATTCATCAGTACATTAAAAAGATCATACACGATGATTAAGTGGGATTTATTCCTGGTATACAAGGTTGGTTCAGTACCTGCAAATTAATGTGACACACCACATTAACAAAACGAAAAATACAAATAATATGGTCATATCAGTAGATGCAGAAAAAGCATTTGACAAAATCCAGCATCCATTTATGATAAAAACTCTCAGTAAAGTGGGAATAGAGGAGACATATCTCAACACATAATAAAGGTCATATATGACAAACCCACAGCTAACATCATACTCAATGGAGAAACGCTAAAAGCATTCCCCTTAAAATTAGGAACAAGACAAGGATGCCCATTTTCACCATTTTTATTCAACATAGTTCTGGAAGTTCTAGCCACAGCAATCAGACAGGCAAAAGAAATATTATAATAAAAGGCATCGAAATTAGAAAGGAGGAAGTAAAATTGTCATTATTTGAAGATGACTTGATACTAGGTATATATAAAGACCCCCAAAGATTCCACACAAAAAAAAACTATTAGAACTGATAAATGAATTTAATAAAGCAGCAGGATACAAAATTAACATTCAGAAATTGGTTGCATTTTTATACACCAATAATGAACTATCAGAAAGAGAAATTAAGAAAACATCTTGGGGCAGCCGGTTAGCTCAGTTGGTTAGAGCGCGGTGCTCATAGCACCAGTGTTGCTAGTTCAATCCCTGCATGAGCCAGTGTGAGCTGCATCCTCCACTACTAGATCAAAGCAACTGCTTGACTTGGGACTAATGGGTCCTGGGAAAACACACTAAAATAAAATATAAGTTTAAAAACAAAAAAGAAAACAATCCCATTTACAATTGCATCCAAAAAATAAAATACTTAAGAATAAATTTAACCAAGCAAGTAAAAGACCTGTACTCAGAAAATTATAAGACATTGAAGAGAGAAATTAAAGAAGATACAAATAAATGGAAACATATACCATGCTCATAGATAGGAAGAATAGTTAAAATATCCATACCACCCAAAACCATATATAGATTCAATGTAATCCCTAACAAAATATCAATGACATTTCTCACAGAACTAGAACAAAAAAATCCTAAAATGTATATGGAACCATAAAAGACACTGAATAGCCTCAGCAATCTTGAGAAAGAAGAACAAAGCTAGAGGTATTATGCTGCTTGATATCAAATTATACTACAAGGTTATATTAATCAAAACAACATGGTATTGGCATAAAAACAGACATATAGATCAATGGAACAGAATAGAGAGCCTACAAATAAATCCATGATTATATGGTAATTTAATCTATGATGAAGGAATTAAGAATTTACATTGGTGTAAAGACAGTCTACTTAATAAGTGGTGCTGGAAAAACTGGACAGATACATGCAAAAAAAAAATTAAAGTGGACCACCTTCTTATGCCATATACAAGAATAAACTCAAAATGGATTAAAGACTTAAATGTAAGACCCAAAACCATAAAACTCCTGGAAGAAAATATAAGAAGTAAACTCTCAGACATTAACCTTAGTAACATTTTTACTGATATATCTCTTTGGGCAGAGAAACAAAAGAAAAAGTAAACAAATGAGACCACATCAAACTAAAAAATTTTTTCACAGCAAAGGAAACCATCAATAAAACAAAAAGACATCCTACTAAATGGGAGAAGATATTCGCCAATGACATGTCTGATAAGGGGTTAATATCCAAAATTTATATTTAGAAAAAAAACTCAACACCAAAAAAACAAACAATACAATTTTAAAATGGGTAGAGAACATGAATAGACATTTCCCCAAAGAGGACATACGAGGTCGGACAATTAAATTCGCGAACTCATCCTAGAAAAAGTGCTACATACCTCATTGCTGAATATCGCCACAGTCACCTTCAAAGTACTCCCCTTGGGAAGCTATGCACTGACACCAGCACCTAGCCCACCCTTCATAGCAATTTTGGAACTCTTTTTCTGGAACGGCCATCAGAGCTGTCGTCATATTACGTTTGATGACCTGAATGTCATCAAAATTATTTCCTTTCAGTATTTCCTTTATCTTTGGGGAAAGAAAGAAGTCATTGGGGGCCAGATCAGGTGAGTAGGGAGGGTGTTCCGATACAGTCATTTGTTTACTGGCTAAAAACTCCCTCACAGACAGTGCCATGTGAGTTGGTGCATTGTCGTGATGCAAGAGCCATGAATTGTTGGCAAAAAGTTCAGGTTGTTTAACTTTCTCATGCAGCCTTTTAAGCACTTCCAAATAGTAAACGTGGTTAACTGTTTGTCCAGTTGGTACAAATTCATAATGAAAAATCCCTCTGATATAAAAAGGTTAGCAACATCATTGCAACAAGTTCACGAACTTAATTGTCAGACCTCATAAGGATGGCCAATAGATATATGAAAAGATGCTCACTAACCATCAGAGAAATGTAAATAAAAACTACAATGAGATACCATCTCACCCCTGTCAGAATGGCTGTCATCAATAAATCAACAAACAATACGTATTGGTGAGGATGTGGAGAAAAGGGAACCCTTGCTGGGATTACATATTATTGCAGCCACTATAAAAACCAGTATAGAGGGTCCTCAAAAAATTAAAAACAGAACTAGGGTATGACCCAGCAACTCCACTCCTGGGTATTTAGCCAAAAAAAAATCCAAAACAGTAATTTGAAAAAATATATGCACCCCTATATTTATGACAGCACTGTTCACAGTAGCCAAGATATGGAAACAACTAAAATGCCCATCAATAGAGTATTGAATAAAGAAACTGTGGTACATTTATGTAATGGAGTATTACTCTACCATAAAAAAGAATGAAATCTTACCATTTGCAACAATGTAGATGGACCTAGAGGATATTATGCTAAGTGAAATAAGTCAGACTAAGAAAGACAAATACCATATGATCTCACTTATATGTGGAATCTAAAGAACAGAATAAACAAACAAACAAAACAGAAATAGACTCATAGATACAGAGAAAAAAATGAATGGTTGCTTGACGAGAAGCGGGTTGGAGGAAGGACGAGAAAGTGAAGGAATTAGAAAGTACAAATTGGTAGTCACAACATAGTCACGGGGATATGAAGTACAGTATGGGGAATATACTGTAAAGTTGTAAAGACTATGTAGGGTGTCAGATGGGTACTGGACTTATCGGGGGATCACTTTATAGATTACAAAAGCCTAACCACTGTGCTATACACCTGAAATTAATATAAAATAATATTGAATGTTAATTGTGTATATATATACATATATATGTAGCTATATGTGTATATATATACATATATACATATATATATACAGTCACGGGAGGTAAAGGACAGCATAGAGAACATATGTCAGAGGGGTAGTAGACTTGTTGGGGTCTACTTTGTGAGGGGTGTAAATGTCTAACCATTATGTTGTTTTGTACACCTGAAACTAATAAAAAGAAATAGAAAAAGTAAGAGAAAATGTCTCATATTACACCAAAAAAAAAAATCTGAAAAAAATGAAAAATAAAATTACCTGATTAAATACAGGTATACTTAAGTGTTTAGCACATGCCTGTTAATAAAGCAAAAATTTTCATGAAAAATGTGTATTACTAGCTTTCCATTTTATGTCCACACATTTTTCCCCCAGATAAATATTAATCCCCTCTACTGACAATTTTCATCTATTATTGCAGAAATCAGGGGCTTAACTGTTGTTCGTTATCATTGCTGTTGTTCTTTGTTCATTGATTTGTTGGGAGGAGGAAGGACCTTAGAAAAAATGCGTTTCAAAAGAGCAGTTGAAATCATTTCATTTCCAGCAGAAAATTTTGTGATTTTCTTGCTTTGCTGTTGCTATGTCACGTGGTATCTGCCAGCTAGAGCTGTTATGAGTTATGCAGTTTCTAGGCAGAAAAATGCTTGCATTGCAAGGAAATGTCTAAGCATTCCATGAGGTAACTCTAGTACTGCGTATTTTCATTGCTTGTTTGTACTCTTAAAGGTACAATTCTTCTGACTTTACATGTTTTCCTACGGTGCCACTCTGTATGTTAAATCCAAAGTTAGTGATTTCTTCTCAAAGAAAAGTATTTCTATAATTCACACAGTTTAAGTATATTCTAAGAATGTATTTTAAACTATTTAAAATTGTTCATTAAGCTTCTATTAGAGTCCAAAAAATATCTAGTAATATCGGATTAACTCAGCTGAGTTCAGTTTTTAAATGGTTCTGTTGTTCTACAATGTGGCTATTTACTTTATAAAGCCTAGAATTAATATGTGTTTCCAATGACAAAAAGGGATTGGATGTTTTATTAAAATATCTATCATACTCACAGTATATCTCGAATTATGTGGACTGATTTTGTGAAATTTATAAAAAATAAAAATGATAGTAAGTGAAAGTGACTTACTGTAGTTCCAGTATTCACTTAGTCTAAAAGCTAAAGCATGTTTGCTGAAAATACTATTTGTTCTTCTGAAGTACTGAAGATAGTACTGCTTGGAAATATGAGTCTCCCTAGAATTTATAGGTTGGTGAGATGATTCCTGGCTGAAATCCTATCATTCATCTGCTTTTACTTCCATAGCCTGGAACATGCCTTAGGGTTTGGCCAAATGGCTACATGTTTCTCATATACGCCCAAAGATAAGTGACTGTAAGCTACCTGGATTCAAAAAGAAGGAGAACATTGTCTGTAAATTATACCTCAATAAACTTGATTTTTGTACAAGGAGAGAAGGCTAGTGTGCTGAACAAAAGAAAAGCAATGAAGTTGTCACACCTATAATTGTATTTACTGATCTATTGGTTGAAAAAGTGTTTAAAACCTTCCTTCACCTGCCTGAGACTACAATGGCCAACCTGAAATAGTACAGGGTCAACTGAGCAGAGATGACAAATGAGCACTGTATTCCAGCCCCTCCCCCAAATGTGCCCTGAAACTATACAAGTAAGAAGGAAGCAGATCAACAGCAGATTTCTCAACAGCGATCCTAATTGCAAGAGGGCCAAGGAATATTGTCTCCAAAGTATTGAAGGAAAAGAGCTTTGGGCCTCGAACTTTATATCCAGTCAAATTCTCATTTAAATAGGAGAAAAATCAAACAATCAATCAATCAATCAGAGGGTATTAGTTTTCTGTTGCAGTCATCACATATCATCACAAGATAATCTGTTTAAATCAACACACATTTATTACTTCCCAGTTCTGGAGGTTAGAAGTCTGAGTTGGCTCCATTAGCTACTCTGCTCTGGTGTTACAAGGCCAAAATCAAGGTGTGGACCAGCTGGGCTCTTAGAGACCCTGAGAGGGATCTGCTAACAAGTTCAAGCAGATTACTGGTTGAATTCCGTTCCTTGGGACTTTGGGACTGAAGTTTCTACTTCCTTGCTGGCTGCCAACTAAGGGGTCTTCTTGCCTCCTGGGAGCCTCTCTCCTGTCTTTGCATATGGCCCCCTATATCTCATAGTGCATCAAATCTCTCTGACTTCTCCTTCTGCCACATCTTTCTTGCCTCTGGTCAGACAAAGTTCTTCACTTTTAAGGGCTCCTGTGATTGATTACACTGGGCCCACTCAGATAACCAAGGATAATCTCTTTATTTTAAGGTCAACTAATTTGTAACCTTAATTGTAGCTGCAAAGCCCCTTCACAGCAGTACCTAAATTAGTGTTTGATTAAGTAACAAAGGGACAGGAAACTTGAGGAACATCTTAATGTATATATATATATGTATATATACATTTTATATATATATATACACATTATATATATACACACACACACACACACACATATATTTGAACATATAAAGCTTAAAAAATATTTGCCACAGAAAGATACAAGACAAAAATACTTTTTGGAGGAAGTACTCTAATACTAAGAGAAACACATCTAGGAGATGTGACAAGAGAAATAAAAAGGATGAGTAACCAAAAATTGATTAGATTATTGTTACCTAAAAAAGAGGGAGGATGCATTAAAATCACAGAAGAGAAAAAGTACACCTATAAATAATACAGAAATGAAATTCTGGACAATATCAGAGAAATTGGATGGGAGGTGGCACACATAAGAAATATGAAAACATGCCAAATACTTTTTATTAAAGATAAACAAAAATAATAATAAATAAATGTAAGAAAACATTGGTGTGTGTCACAGGTTCAGAGCAACCATTATGAGAAGAAAAATAAGGCATAAACTAGTAGAACACTCACTAAAATAAATGGAGTACAGGTATGGAAGGGGAAATCTTTTTTTAAAGCACAATAAATGAAAAATATGATGGTAGAGATAAATTCTAATATAGCAGTAATTATAATAAATGTAAATTATTAAGCTCCCTAATTGAATAACTGAAATTCTCAGGTTGGATTTACAAATAACCCAATGACATACATTGTTTTCAAGAGAAGCCCTTAAAATGAAAAGAACAGAAAGATTAAAAAAAGCCTATCTCAATCAAACTAGGCTAGGTTTACTGCAAAAAGAAACACCACCAAAATATCAGAGGCTTAATATGTATTGTACACTAAAAAGGGGCTAAGATGGTAAAGTTCATGTGTTTTGATCACAATTTAAATTTTGTAAATTATTTTTTCAAAGGCATTATGTCTCGTGCCATATGTACGATGTGAGGCAGCAACAACTCTGCTCATTAAAACCAAGGAGCGCATTGAGTGCCCTGTTCCTGGAAATGTATAGCAATCTATGCAGTGAGATTGGCACGTCCTACTGCCACCAACACAATCATCCTCCTCACATCTCTTTCTGTACAGAGGCTCAGCAAAACATTTTTAATTAAGACAGGAATGTACCTGGAGATGAAAATCCTGAATCATGTAAGATTGGAATGATGTCATGTGGTGTAAGACATTCTTCCTTTTCATTCCCCATTGTCAACAAATTAGATATCTGTGAACAATAGTACTGTCGTGCGCGGAGGCCTTCTCGCCACGCCATCTTTCAGGCGGGGCGGCCTGCGGGGTCTCTACTCCCGCTCCCCACACAAGAACGCAGGCTATGGTGAGGCCGAAAAGGAACACCCACGGAGCCATAGGTAGGAGAGTCATACCACCACGGTCTCACTGGAGGCTGGGCCCACCGGACGCCGACCTGCCGTCCGCTTTTCCGCCAACCGACTGACCAACGACTCTTCTCCACTCTCTCCTCTGTTCCTCTCTCTCTCTCTCTCTCTCTCTCTCTCTCTCTCTCTCTCTCTCTCTCTCTCTCTCTCGGCCCTCCTCTTCCGCTCTCTTTGGCTCTGCTCGGCTCTCCTCGGCAGTCCTCTGTAGCCGCAGCAGTTATACCAGCGGCCAATTGGCTAACCGGCCACAGCCGACGGCCATTCACCACCCGAGCCAGCACCCCCTCACGTGAGGCCGAGAGCCTGTAAACTACTCTCCGGGGCTCTGTCCCCACAAGTACCTTTGCGGGTGTTGTGGGATCTGGCACCATATGTTGAGGGACCCAGTAGAAATCTCACTCACTTGGGCACTGGGTGACAGGGAGACAGACCCCTGTTCAGGCTGAAGAACCTGCAGAGGCCCCTCTCTCTGCGGTCAGAGGAAAACACCTGCAGAGTTCTGACCTGTGCAGATACCCATGGACCAGAGAGTTTTCAGAAGTCCAGCCTTCCCCAGGGCAGATTCCAGCTCATCATTGGAGGAAAAAAATACAACTTTGGTCACAGCCAAAGCAGCTATAAGAGAAACTTTCCCAGAGCTGCCCCCTCCCACCAAAGAAACACTGCCCAAGGCTGATATATTTGGGAGTAGTGACCTCTGGGGCAGAGGAGGGGGGAAAATAGTGGTGAGTCAGTGTGCCAGCTACCTTAGTTGTGAGGGATGCAGCTGGAGAAACCCTTTTCTCTCCTGAAACACCCAGAGTACCGAGTCAGAATCTCGATGATTGGAGGAAGTGGGGAAGGAGATTGGGAAAGAGGCATATGAAGAACACAGTTTCGGCTGTCTGCACTCACAGGAAGTCCACCCACAACAACAGGGGAGTACCACACCCCAGGATCTCCCTAACAGATCCGTGGGCAGCACCAACACTGCAGGTACTAAAGACACACGCACACTCACACACTGCAGTTAGTTTCTTGTGTGAGCGTCTATGTGTGGTGTGAGAGAGCTCCAGCAGACAGGGAGTACAGGCCACAAAGAGCCGGAGATTCCTGGGCAAAGTCTCCCACAAACGCGCTATAGCACCACCTTCTGGAAAACAAAAAAGTTTCCATGAGCCACTCCAGTGAGTTGTAAAAATCAGTAAAAGCATAAAAGCTTAAGAACACTGCCATGAGCAGGTGTACTCATACAGAAACAGAGAAAACTTCAAATAATAACACCACCATCTAACAGAATACCCCTTCTGAAGGTAACTAGCAAACATTTCAGGAGGTGTCTGTTAACTTCAAATGCAAAAGCAGCAACTCAAAGCTACAAGGGTCATGAGAAATCGAGGAAACATGCCATTCCAAAAAGAAAATAATAATTCTCTAATAAACAAACTAGAAAGCACAGAATTTTGTGATCTAGTTAATAAACAATTCAAAATTGCTATTTTGAAGAAACTCGAAGAGCTACAGAAATCTCAGAAAGATTATTCAATGAAATCTTGAAAAAAATATTATCAAAATGAGGTTATTACCAAAGAGATAGAAATCATTAAAAAAGAACCAAACAGAGATTCTGGAGCTGACGAACTCAATGAATGGAATAAAAAATGCAATAGGGCACATCTCTAGAACGTAGACAGAATAAATGAATTAGAGGCTAGAAATTTTGAAATAACTCTGTTAGATGAAAACAGAGAATGGAAAAAAAGAGATGAAAGCCTGCGTAATCTATGGGATTCCATAAAAAAGACAAATATTAAAATAATCAGGACTCCAGAAGAAGAGAGAAGGGAGCAGAAATGTTATTTAAAGCCATAATAGCTCAGAATTTCCCAAACCTGGAGGGACAACTGGACATCCAAAATACATGAAGCTAAAAGATCACCCTTTTATCTCCAATGTGGAAAGACCTTCTCCAAGACACATTAAAATGAAATTGTCAAAAATTAAGAATAAAGGAAGAATTCTAAAAGCAGTTATGTAAAAAATAAAATAAAAGATTGTAGCCTATAAGGAACCCCCAATAGGGTATCAGTGGATTTCTTAGCAGAAACACCAAAGGCCAGGATAAAGTGGAATGATACAAAGTGTTGGAAGAAAAGAATTGCCAACCAGGAATATTCTATATGACAGTTATCTTTCACATCTGAAGGAGAAATAAAGACTTTCCTAGAAAAACAAAAGCTGAGGGAGTTCACCACTAGACCCACCTTCCAGAAATGCTGGAAGGAGTTCTTCAAGCTGAAATAAAAAGACACTAATTACCGACATAAAAACATATGAAAGTATACAGCACACTGGGAAAGCTAAATATACAGTAAGACTAAGAAAACTCTAAATATGCAATAATATAGTGTGTTAACCATCTGTCTTTAGTATAAAACTCAAAGGAAAAGAGTATTAAAAATTATTATAGCTATTATAAGGTGGTGAATACACAACACAAAAAGAGGTAAATGAGGATATCAAAAATATGAACTGGGGGAGTAAAAAGGAGAAGCTTTTGTTGACAATCAAAGTTAACTTACGATCAACCTAAACTGGGCTGTCTTATCTATATCTTATGTAAATCTCATGATAACCACAGAGCAAAAGCTTGAGCATATGTACTAAAAATAAAGATAGGGAAACAGAGCATCCCAGCACAGAAAATCACCAATTTACAAAGATACACAGAAACAGAAAGAAAGGAAACAATGGAAATTTTTTTAAAAAGAAAACTATTAACAAGATATGTTAATAAATCCTCAATATCAATAACTAAATTTAAATGGATTGAATTCACCAATTATAAGACACAGAGTGGCTGAATAAATAAAAAATACTTTAAAGGCCCAAATATATGTTACCTATAAGACACTCACTTTGCCTTTAAAGACACACATAGGATCAAAGTGGGGGGAAGGGGGGAGAAGAGAGGGAATGAGGGGAGAAGAGGAGGGAAGAAGGGGGAGGGAAAGGAAGAAGGGGAAGTGGGAGGCAGGAGGGGAAGATGAAGAGAAGGGGAGAGGAAGGAGAGGGGAGGGGGAGGAGAAGGAGGAGGGAAAGGTGGCAGGGGGGAGGGGAAGGAGAAAATTTCTTTTTAAAAAAGAAAATAGAAATACAATCGATTTACCTGTCTGGATAGTACTGGATGGGGGGGGGGGGGAGAGGAGAGGAGGGAGGGGGGAGAGAAGGAGGGAGGAGAGGAAAAAAAATTTTTTAAAAAAGAAAATAGAAATACAACATACCACTTTCTGTGTCTGGATAATATTTGCTTCCCAGGGTACACTTACCCGAGTCACTGGCCACATGGCTCTTTGGGGAAGGCTGGAAGGAACCTTTGCACTCCTTGGTTTGAAGGGCCCTCCTCATTGGACCCTGGCCTCTCTTTCTAGCAATGGGTTCCAGATCCAAGAAGTGGCTAGTTTGGACACAGGGCACAGGATGCAGACATTTTCAATGTATGGAGTACAAGGTCTTTGTCTATTCCTCTCATTTAAATAGGACACGGCTCAGTGGACCAGGACAGGGTGGGGTTCAGGGGCTCTCCCAGTCCTCACAAGGAGCTATGAGTGGTCCCCCAGCTGTGAGGGGCCTCTGGGCCTCTCACTTGCCTTTTATAACAACAAGGAAGTGATTCAGGTTTCCCACTGGGGATGTCTGGAATGATCAGAGTGGTGAAATCTTAGAGTGGGGCTGCTCCCAGGGAGTCACAGACGGCTTCGCCACACCTACTTGTCCAGGGAAGTGAGCTCCAAAGTTCAGTAGAACTCTCCCTAAGCTCCTGATCCCCAAGGTAATTCGATTTATCACAGATTATTGAGCAACAAAATGTATGACACCTTGTGTGTAAGTGATAAAAGGACCCCTGCTACTCCCAGTGACCACATGAAGTGTGCGGCACACAAATACACAAACACCTCTCACCAAGTGCGATAGTCGTACTGTGGACTCAGGTGTTAGCACACACAGGAGATGACATAGCCTGAGGAAGGACAAGAAGACTTAATGGGAGGTGATGCTTATGTCCAGCTTTAAAGCAGAACCAGCTCTTGGTGATGGGACAGGAAACAGCAGCCAGAGGAAAGAGCCAAGACAGCAGCTTCAAGGCACGACTGTGATGACCAAGGAGCAGGCCAAGGTGGTTATACCATAGGGCACTGGAGAACAGGAGAGGCCAGCAGGTGCGAGGAAGCATAGTGGATGTGTGGGAAATCCCATCCAAAATCATCATTTCCAGGAACATACACACACAGTGGGCTTAGGGCATTGATCTACCTCAGAGCTGCTAAGCCCTTTTCTCTGACTTGGTTACCTGGGAGCTCCTGCATCACAGTGATGGGCAGGACCTATAACAGTGAGTTTGCACACCTCCCATTCCAGGCCTGGGCTGCCATGCTGATGAGGTAGAGGAGGGAGAAGCTGACGAAGGCTGGAGCACAGAAGGGTAAGAAGGAACCAAAGGCAGGTAGGCCTGTTTTTATACAAGGAGCAAGATGTGATGGAGACAGGGGAGGCTTAAAATTTTTTCAAACACATCTGTTGAATTTATTGAGGTATTTCCCTACTGACATCAAATTTTGAAAATTAAATTTTTCCTAAATTCGCATTTGTAACAACTTTCTCAAAAATTTTGAAACCAGTAAAAACTTACAAAAACATTGCACGTACATTAAGAAACTTCCATTCCTGAGCTATGTGTGAGTCAGCTGTCACCTGATATCCCATCACTGCTGCATACTCTAGTGTATTTCTTAAAAACCAGGCACAATCTCTAATATCATCCCAATCATCAAAATGACTTGTCATCGATACATTAGTGCCAACACTTCCTTAGTTCCCATCAAGTTTCACCAGAATGTCCTCTATTCACCAATGACATTCAGGAAAAGGGCCTGAGGGACTGAGGTATTTGTATCTCCCTGTTATGCTAAAGTTGTAGTTTATGCGTGTTTTATTTGCCCATTTTGTGATTTGTATGCTTTTTAAAGATGTGTAGAGAGATTTGTGTGTAGAGGGTCACTGTTCATGTAGATCAGACAGAAGTCTTCATAAAAAGATTTAATTGAAAGATTTAAAAATGTTCATTTAGACTTTTGTTTTCATTTTTTGACAATGGTTCAGATTACCTGAACAGCCAGGTAGCAAGAAATAGAAATCTTTTGCCAACATTTTCAATAGATTTCTCTTTTACTGGCTATTTAGCTTGTTGCTAATTGTTTTGCTATAACAAACAATGCTACAATGAAAAACCATATATCTAGATGCTATTAGGTCCATGTTTGTAAGACTAGAACTAACACTCAGAATGCCCTGGTGTAGAAGGAGCATATTGTCTACTGTACTAGATATTGTTTTTGGATTATTTTAATATCAAATGAATAATGTATATTTATTTGCATTTCAATAATTTATTGTATGCTGAAGGTTGTACTACCAATATTTGAACATGTGGTTCCTTTCTCTACAATATTTTTTGTTTGTTTGTTTGTTTTTTTAATTTATTCGGTGACAATTGTTAGTAAAATTACATAGATTTCAGGTGTACAATTCTGTATTACATCATCTATAAATCCCATTGTGTGTTCACCAACCAGAGTCAGTTCTCCTTCCATCACCATGTATTTGATCCCCCTTACCCTCATCTCCCACCCCCCACCCCCTTACCCTCTGGTAACTACTAAACTATTGTCTGTGTTTACGAGTTTTTGTTTCTGATTTGTTTGTCTTGTTCTTTTGTTGTTTTGGGTTTATATACCACATATCAGTGAAATCATATGGTTCTCTGCTTTTTCTGTCTGACTTATTTCGCTTAGTATTATACTCTCAAGATCCATCCATGTTGTCACAGATGTTCATGTATCATCTTTTCTTACCGCCGAATAGTATCCCATTATGTATATATACCACAACTTCTTTATCCATTCATCTATTGAAGGACATTTTGGTTGTTACATGTCTTGGCCACCGGAAATAAAGCTGCAATGAACATTGGAGCACACGTGTCTTTATGTATAAATGTTTTCAGATTTTTTGGGTAGATACCCAGGAGAGGGATTGCTGGGTCATGTGGTAATTCTATTTGTAATTTTTTGAGGAACCTCCACACTGCCTTCCATAACGGCTGCATCAGTCTGCATTCCCACCAACAGTGTATGAGGGTTCCTTTATCTCCACAGCCTCTCCAACACTTGTTACTATTTGTCTTGTTGATGATAGCCATTCTGACTGGGGTGAGGTGGTATCTCATTGTGGTTTTTATTTGCATTTCTCCGATGATTAGTGATTTTGAGCATTTTTTCATATGTCTATTTGCCATTTGTATGTCCTCTTTGGAGATATGTCTCTCCAGGTCTTCTGCCCATTTTTCAATTGGGTTGTTTGTTTTTTTGTTGTTGAGTTGCATGAGTTCCTTGTATATTTTGGATATTAGCCCCTTATCGGAGGCACTGTTTGCAAAAATCTTCTCCCATTCAGTTGGTTGCCTCTTTATTTTGTCAATGGTTTCTTTTGCTGTGCAGAAGCTTTTAAGTTTGATATAGTCCTATTCATTTATTTCAGCTTTTACTTCCATTGCCTTTGGAGTCAAATTCATAAAATGCTCTTTGAACCCAAGGTCCATAAACTTAGTACCTATGTTTTCTTCTATGCAGTTTATTGTGTCAGGTCTTATGCTTAAGTCTTTGATCCATTTTGAATTAATTTTGATTCATGGTGACAGATAGCAGTCCAGTTTCATTCTTTTGCACGTGGCTATCCAATTTTCCCAGCACCATTTATTGAAGAGGCTGTCTTTCCTCCATTGTATGTTTTTAGCTTCTTTGTCAAAACTTATCTGTCCATATTTATGTGGTTTTATTTTTGGGTTCTCAATTCTATTCCATTGGTCTATGTGTCTGTTTTTCTGCCAATACCATGCTGTTTTGATGATTGTAGCCCTGTAGTACAAGCTAAAGCTTGACTTCTTGAAGTGTGATACCTCCATTATTGTTCTTTTTTTCTTAAGATTGCTTTGGCTATTTAGGGGCTTTTGTGGTTCCAAACAACTCTGATGATTTTTTGTTCTATTTCTTTAAAAAATGCCATTGGGATTTTGATGGGAATTGCGTTAAATCTGTATATTGCTTTGGGTAATATGGCCATTTTGACTATGTTGATTCTTCCAATCCATGATCACGGAATGTCTTTCCATTTCTTTTGTGTCTTCTTCAATTTCTTTCAAAAATGTCTTATAGTTTTCAGCATATAGGTCCTTCACATCCTTGGTTAAGTTTATTCCTAGGTATTTTATTCTTTTTGCTGCAATTGCAAAAGGAATTGTTTTTTGTATTTCTTTTTCTGAGATTTCATTGTTAGTATATAGGAAAGAAATGGACTTTTGTACGTTGATTTTGTAGCCAGCAACTTTACTGTATTCGTTGATTGTTTCTAATAGCTTTTTGGTGGTGTCTTTATGGTTTTCTATATTTAGCATCATGTCATCTGCAAAGAGTGATAATTTAACTTCTTCATTCCCAATTTGGATGCCTTTTATTTCTTTATCTTGTCTGATTGCTCTGGCAAGGACTTCCAACACTATGTTGAAAAGCAGAGCTGATAGGGAACAGCCCTGTCGTGTTCCTGAATGTAGAGCAAAGGGCTTCAGTTTTTCACCATTAATTATGAGATTAGCTGAGGGCTTGTCATATGTGGCCTTTATTATGTTGAGGTATTTTCCTTCTATATCTAGTTTATAAAGTGTTTTAATCATAAATGGATGTTGTATCTTGTCAAATGCTTTTTCTGCATCAATTGATATAATCATATGATTTTTGTTGTTTATTTTGTTTATGTGATGTATCACACTGATGGATTTGCGGATGTTGAACCATCCTTGTGCCCCGGGGATGAACCCTACTTGGTCGTGATGAATAATCTTTTTAATGCATTGTTGTATTCGATTTGCTAGAATTTTATTTAGGATTTTTGCATCTGTATTCATCAGAGATATTGGTCTGTAGTTTTCTTTTTTTGTGCTGTCCTTACCAGGTTTTGGTATCAGGGTAATGTTGGCCTCATAAAATGAGTTAGGGCGTAGTGTCTCTACTTCAATTTTTTGGAAGAGTTTGAGCAGGATTGGTATTAGATCCTCTTTGAAGGTTTGGTAGAATTCACTAGTGAAGCCATCTGGTCCTGGACTTTTGCTTTTGGGAAGGTTTTGGATGACTGATTCAATTTCCTTACTGGTGATCGATCTGTTTAGATTTTCCAGTTCTTCATGGTTCAGCCTTGGAAGGCTATATGTTTCTAAGAACTTGTCCATTTCTTCTAGGTTATTGAATTTGGTGGCATATAGTCCTTCATAGTATTCTTGGATGATCCTTTGTATTTCTGTAGTGTCCATGATAACTGCCCCTTTTTTGTTTCTGATTTTGTTAATTAGTGTCTTCTCTCTTTTTATCTTAGTGAGTCTAGCCAAGGGTTTGTCAATTTTGTTAATCTTTTCAAAGAACCAGCTCTTTGTCACATTAACTTTCTCTATTGTCTTTTTTGTTCTCTATTTCATTTAGTTCTGCTCTGATTTTTGTTATTTCCTTTCTTCTGCTGTCCTTGGGTTTCACTTGTTCTTCTTTTTCTAGTTCTTTAAGGTGTAACATGAGGTTATTTATTTGGGAGTTTTCTTGTTTCTTGAGATAGGCCTGTAATGATATAAATTTCCCTCTTAAAACTGCTTTCACTGCATCCCAAAAATTTTGGTAGGATGTATTTTCACTGTCACTTGCTTCTATGTATCTTTTGATGTCTCCTCTGATTTCTTCTTTGACCCGGTCATTCTTTAAAAGTATGTTGTTTAATCGCCATGTATTTGTGTTTTTCCCTGCTTTCTTTTTGCAGTTGATATCCAATTTCAAAGCCTTGTGATCAGAGAATATGCTTGGTATGATTTCAATCTTCTTAAATTTGCTGAGGCTGATTTTATGTCCCAATATATGGTCTATCCTTGAGAATGTTCCATGTACACTAGAAAAGAATGTATAGTCTGATGTTTTAGGATGAAGTGCTCTATAAATGTCAATTATGTCCATTTTATCTAATGTGTCATTTAGGGCTGCTATTTCATTATTTATTTTCTGTTTGGATGATCTATCCATAGCTGTCAATGATGTATTTAGGTCCCCTATTATAATTGTGCTTTGGTCATTTTCTTCCTTTAGTTCTGTTAGTAGTTGCTTGGTATATTTTCGTGCTCCCTGATTGGGGGCATAAATATTGATAATTGTTATGTCTTCTTGTTGTATAGTCCCCTTTACCATTATGAAATGTCCATCTTTGTCTCTTGTTATCTTTTTCACCCTGAAGTCTGTTTCATCTGATATCTCTATGGCTACACCTGATTTTCTCTGGGTACCATTTGCTTGGAGTGTCAATTTCCACCCTTTCACTTTGAGTCTATGCTTGTCCTTATAGCTGAGATGTGTCTCTTGGAGACAGCATATGGTTGTGTTTAGTTTTTTGATCCAATCTGCTACTCTGTGCCTTTTTATTGGTGAGTTCAGTCCATTTACATTTAGGGTGATTATTGATATGTGAGGATTTCCTGTCATTCTATCTTTAGTTTTCTGGTAAGGCTGTGTCTCCTTTGTTTCTTTGCCTTTTTGTCATTGTCTGCTATTTCTGTGTGGTGGTATTCTATGACGTTTCCCTCTGTTTCTTCATTTATTATAGTATATATTTCAGTTTTGGATTTTTTTTGAGTGGTTACCCTTAAGTTTATGGAAAAGAAAGTGTGATATTTAGAGTATTCCATTCTCTTCAGCACACTTACTTTCTCCATTCCCATATTCTGGTTCAGGCCTTTACTCTCCCCCTTTTTATGTTTTGGTTGCCACAAATTGTCCCTGCTGATGGTGGTCAAATAGCCTCCTTTAGTATTTCTTGTAGTGCAGGTCATGTATTAGAAAATTCCTTTAGCTTCTGTACGTCTGGAAAGGTCTTTATTCCTCCTTCATATCTAAAGGATATCTTTGCTGGATATATTATTCTTGGCTCATGGTTTCTCTCTTTCAATAGTTTGAATATTTGGTTCCACTCCCTCCTGGCTTGTAGAGTTTCTGCTGAAAAATCTGATGATAATCTAGTGGGCTTTCTTTTGTAGGTTATCATCTTCTTCTCCTGGCTGCCTTGAGGATTCTTTCTTTGTCGTTGATTTTAGACAGCTTCAATACAATGTACCTTGGAGAACGCCTGTTGGGATTGAGGTAATTAGGTATTCTATTTGCTTCTTGGATTTGAGGGTCCAGTTCTGTCCACAAGTTTGGGAAGTTCTCATCGACAATTTGTTTGAATATATTCTCTGTTGCCTTCTCTTTTTCTTCTCCTTCTGGTATGCCTATTATTCTTATATGGCTCTTTCTGATGGAGTCAGAAAGTTCTTGTAGAGTTCTTTCATTTCTTTTAAGTGTCAAGTCTCTTTCTTCTTCCATCTGTGTAATTTCCAGGTTTCTATCTTCGATGTCACTGATTCTTTCCTCCATCTGGTCAACTCGACTACCTAAGCTGGTTATTTCATTCTTAATTTCTTCTATTGAGTTCTTAATCTCCAGAAATTCTATTTGGGTCTTTTTTAAAATTTCAATCTCTTTCGTAAAATGCTCATGCTGTTCTTTGATTGCGTTTCTGAGTTCATTTAACTTTCTATTTGTGTTTTCTTGCATCTCATTGAGTTTTTTTAGAACTGCAATCTTGAATTCTCTGTCATTTACGTCACATACTTCTGTATCTTTAAGTTCCTTTTCTGGAGACTTTCCACTTTCTTTCTGAGCTGTCTTGTTGCCTTGGTTATTTATGGCTATTACTGATTTACTATTTCTCTTCCTAGACATCTACAGGAGTGGCTTCTGCAACAGGTTGACAGGAAGAGGTCTTTCTTTTGTTTTCTAGTACTTGTTGGTAGAATGTTTTATTTTTTTCTCCAACTGCAGCCTTTTTTTTCTCCCTCACACTGTAGTGCTATGTTTTCTCTGCACTATTCCAGCTTCTCACACAATGGTGGGATTCCCTGGGAGACGGGCTTCTCCTCTGTTAATAGTTCACCTAGGTCACAGGGCGCAGTGTCCCGGTGGGTATGCAGAGAGCTTTTGAAGTTCCAAAGTTCTTCCTGCACCAGATTCAGAGCCCGTATGTTTCAGCAGTTCTGTTTACTTCTGCAGGGATCCGCCCAGATAGGTGGGGCCAGGGGCGGGTGAGTTGTGACAGGTGGCCCAGAGCAATGGCGGCGACCACTACCAAAGCTGGTCCTGCTTCTACAGCTCCCTCCCCTGTAGTCACACAACAGTTTAGCCAACTGTCCCCCCGTGTCTTTCCTTAAGGAAAGAAGAGTCTGTGAGACTGTGCCTTTCTGGGACTTTGTTCCATCCTTGTGTTTACACCTTATGTCTCTGTCTGGTCCCCAAAAGATGGTTTGCAGCCAAAGACAGGTAAGATATCTCACGGGAGATACAACCTAAGCCAGGCAGAACTGAGTGGGGACCCCCAATGAACTGCCTTAGAAAAATATGGGAAGGAGCCTTGCCTCCTCTTCCCCTTGCCTGGAAAAAGCTGTTGCCAGCTCTTGCTTTTCCCTTGCACCTGTTTGTGAGAGAAGTCATAAGGACAACAAAGATCAGCTCTCTCCACTTAGCTCAACGGAGCTGTTACAATATGAGAGACTTGACCCTGAAAAGGTACATACCTTAGGTAAGACATCATGGGACCTTGTACTTCGGCTGTTTATAGACAAAGGGTGATTGGAATAAACATTTTTCTGTTATGATGAATGAGTCTCACAGACCGTGTAAGAAACAATGTTACTTTCTTATATTTGTATACCTATCAATAAAAACTTTCAGTCGGCCTTATTCTGGGCTCCAGTCCTCTGAGACTGAGAGACCCCTGGCCTCCTGAGAGATTTAACTGCATTAAGTCTCTGTTTCTTTCTTAAAAACTTAACCCAAACCGCCCCTTCTCGCACCCTCATTGCCCGTGTTGCACTGGACGTGACACTCCCCTTTGTCGGAACTAGTTGGGCTGCGAATCTGTGTCTGTGGTACACAGTTCTCAGAACAGCAAATATTCTATTCTTTTGATCTGACACCGCTACTGTTCCGCTTCTATCACAGGGCAGGTGGGGGCGGGGCGAGCTCTGGGAGGGGAGGGAGGGGGCGGTTAGTCTCAGTGCCTAAGGCTTCTGTTCTCTGCTCGGCAGTGAGTGCTTAAACCACCGTTTTCAGCCTTTTTCCCTCAGTCTTTGCTCTGAGGTCTCTGCCGTGATCGTTGGGTTCAGCCGTGTTATATGCTGCCCCCTCATCCCTGTGGGCCATAAGTGGAGCCCTAGCAGTCTGAGTTCTTCCCTCTCCCGCAGCTGCGGTAGTTCCAGGATGCAGCGAGCTCGGAGCACTGAGCTAGGTCTGCGTCCTGTGCCCCCGCGGCTCCGTCTCTGGACTTCTCACTTCCCTCCTCCCCTGCTCCTGCAATTCGCCCACCTTTAGGTGAATTCAGTAGTGGGCCTCTTCGTCTTGCCTGTCTGCTATGCAGGGAGTCCTTTGTGGAGTTATTATTGTTCAATTAGTTGTAAATTCCAGGGGAGCTTTACAGAGGCTCACCTCATGCCACCATTTTGATGACATCCCTACAATATTCAGATATTGTTAAATTATTCTTCACAGTGCTGGTTCCATTCATACTCATACCAACCATGCAAGAGAATTCCTGTTATTTCAGGACTTATCCTCTCCAGTAGTTAGGATTGATACATTTAAAATATTTGATAATTTCATGGGTGTGTAAGGCTAATCCTTGTATTTTTCATTTGTATTATTTTGATTATTTGTAAGATTTTCAATCTTTTCAATAGTGTCATGAACTCCTCACATCCTTTGTCCTATATCTCTGGAGAATTTGTCAGGTTCTAATTTATCTGTAGGAGCTCTTTATATATTCTAGATACTAGTCCATTGTCATAAAGGGATTATATGACTTTGAGAAGTAGAGATGTTTGTGCTGTGAAGATTTACTTCTCACTGAAGGGGGGAGGGATCACAGGAAAGTCATTGCTGGGGTAGAATGTGTTGGGTGAAATCAGAAAAATCCTTATTCTTTTGATCCATGTAGTTTTTTTAATCCAGTTAGCAGGATAAGACTGAGATGGACTTATTGCTGGTTAAGTGTGGTCCTTAAATTCTGTTTCCATAGTAATCTAGCAAAATCTCTGGTTTTATTTAGCCTATGATGTGGAGGAATAATGATCACCAAAACTTCTGTGCTTTATAAAACAAAATTTGTAAGTAATTGTTTTTACACTATAAAGATGTAAATTTAAATAGCATTACACAGTGAAAAATTCCTCAAAGATACAATCATAAATATCATTCTGTCCTCTTATTTTGTTAAGATTTTTATAAAAATATAGCTAAGATACAATTTTATATTAGTTTCATGTATACACAATAGTTATTCAACATTTATACAGAAGTGGCCAAAATAATGTATATACATTTTAAGAAAAAGAAAAACTATTAATATATACTGATAACAAAAGATGAATACCAGTAACCTTTGACTTCTGCAATTACCAGAGGTGCTCAAAGTGGTTACCATCAGCATCCAGACATTTCTGATTATAGCACACTACTGCTTGAGCAGCGTTGACCAAAGTGTCCACTTGTATACCTTTTTTGGCACCTCTCGTATTGTTGCAGAAAAACGGCAAGCACCAAGAAACTCAAGCGGCACGCAGAGATCAGGGAGAACACGGCTTTATTACGCCGGTGGGCTCAGCGGGATCCTTCCCAAAAGGCTGAGACCCCAGCAAGGTTTTGAGCAAGTTTTTATGGGTTGGGGACTTCCTTGAGTCGGGGAAGGGGTAGGTGTTATCTGTTGATTGGCTCAAGGTGTGGCTTGGAGGGGGTTATGCGAAAGTGGGCTGGGGCTTAGGCTGGGGCCTTCTCTCTTGCTTGGGCCACCATTTTAGGACAGTTCCACGTGGCAGGGAACCATTTTAAGGTCAGTTTACCCATCAGTGTACCTAAAGAAGTGATCAACATAAGTCAGCGATCATCTGACACCATATCACACTATCGACTATATTCCCTATACTGTACATTACATCCCCATGACTTATTTATTTTATACCTAGAAATTTGAACCTCTTATTCCCATTCACCTTCCCTCCCTTTTTTCAATTACATTTGACATTCGATATTATTGTATATTAATTTCGGATGTACAGCATAGTGGTTAGACATTTACATATAATTTAAGAAGTGATCCCCCTGACTAGTCTAGTACCCACCTACCACCATACATACTTATTACAATATTATTGACTATATTCCGTAAGCTATATCCACATACCCATGACTATTTTGTAATTACCAATTTGTACTTCTTAATGCCTTCTCCTTTCTCACCCTGTCCCTCAAACCCCTCCCATCTATCACCTCAACAAATCTAGTACCCATTTAACACCATACATAGTTATTACAATATTATTGACTATAGTTTTTATGCTGTGCCCTATGTCCCCATGACTACTTTGTAACAACCAATTTGTATTTCTTAATCCCTTTCCCTACACCCCCTTAAAATCAACAGGCCTTAAACCTTGCTTTGGGCCCCTCCGTTTCTAATGGCACTAACAGTGAGGAGATATCAGAACTCGGGGCTAGGCTGTCCCAGTGATTGCCACCAGGCCATATGAGGTCTTACTCTCCTGGTCTCATTACCATGATGACAAGGTTCAGTGAGGCAACAGGGGTCGGGCTGGGAATTCAGCCTTCCTCATCCTCACTCCAGGCCATCTGCCCCTCATTCCCACTCAATTCTGCCCTCAGTACCTGGTTTTTTAAAATGAAACAGGATGCTGATTGTGATCAAGCAGGGGAGGAAGACAACAGAGAAGATACAGCTGGTGGTTGTGGCTTTGGATTGGGTTGTGGCTGGGACCACAGTTGGTGGGGCTGCAATGGAATGAAACACAAGAGTGAAAGCTCTTGTCCAAACCTCCTCAGCACCTGCTGCCCCAGGTAATCCTACCACGGAGACATTTTCTACCCCTCTATGTGTGGCAGCCACTATGATAGATTCTAGGTTTGGAAGAAAGAGAGGAGATGGGCCTGTGTTCCTGGGGCTCGTACAGCCAATGAGGGAAGTTAGAATATGAGCAGTCACTGTGCTGTGACAGAGGAGGTGACACATGAGGAGGGAGGGTGGTAGAGAAGTCCTCTCAGGAGCTGACAATTGAGGTGGTATTGAAGGATTTACAGAAATAGACCAGGTGAGATGGGAAAGAAACGTGATGCTAAGAAGAGAAACAGTACGAAGAAACGGTTTGGACACAGAATGATGCCCTCATATTTGGGGTCAGTAAGAAATCCACAGTGAGTGGTCCAAAGTCATGTACAGTGAGGAAGAGATGTCATGAGGTGAGAAGGAAAAGGAAGGATGGTAGGACATAGTCATGGCCATTATTTGCCCAAGAAGAATCCACAGTGGATGGATCACTCTCAAACGCGCGCGCGGGCACACACACACACACACACACACACACACACACACACACTTGGTAAGTCAATCTCATCAAAAGAGAACTACCATGTCATCCCTCTCCTCTCGCTAACCTGTTGTTGGCAGCTCTTCCTTCCAGTATACCAAGAATTCATCACGCCATTCCTTGCAGACGCTCACTGGGATACTGGTTAAGGTCATGGTCAAATCCTTGTCATGCTCCCACTTCTCTTTCATCAGTTTGCCTTCAGAATGATCCACTGTATACTTTCTGTTCTCCAAGTCAAAGAGGAGGAATCTCTGTCCATTGAAACCAATCTCCCAGGACCCACTGATGGATCCGTTGGCTTTCCACGGACACATGAACCTGCCCTGCAGGGAGAAAAAATCTGCAGCCCACCATGAGAAAGACATCAGCCTCTGCTCTTCACAGATCCTTTGACCCCACCTGGTATCCAGCCCTCTGCTGCGCTCCAAATTCTTGGTCCTCCCCTCTCCTCTGTGTCATGGCCCTCTTGGGTGTCACCAACATCTAATATTTACATAAACACAAAGCTCCCTAACCCTACATCTGTTCTACTTCCGCCCTGAGCCTTTCAAACTTACCTATGGTTGTAATAATCTCTGGTTTAATGTCAGGCAGTGCCTTTTTGAGCTCTTCTGTCAGGTCTTTCAGAGTTTCTGTCTGTGTTTTCCAGGCACCTGTGGCATTCACCTTCATCCCCAGAGGACCGATGGGTTCAGCCATCTTGCTACTACAGGTATAAATAAGAAATGTGTTTCCATTGACCTGGCCTTGAACCTCACACCATGGTTGTCTATTAGGAGTGATGGTGAAGTTGTAGCAAAGAGAGGAAGCATCTGTGAAGGAAAAACACAGGTGATGGTTGGGGTTGGAAGAAAAGGACCCATAAGCATCTCTCCCCCATCTCTGTGATGGCAAGAGAATCCCAACTGATGGCTGGACTGGCAGAGCAAGGATTGACCCTGCATGGCCCCTTCCTTCACCAGTTGAAGGCCAGCACCCCTCCCTTGCTTGAGGAGTTCCAGGAGGCCTCTGCTTGGTAAGAAGCCACACATTCCCAGATATGTCCCTTCTGCCCACCAGGCCAATACCCACCATCAGTCAGCCCATAACCATTGCAGGGACGTGCCAGGCTGGATAGGGGAGAAAACAGTATAGGTGGCAGAGGATTGTCACAAACTAGCCTGTACCCTGCAGGGAGAAGGTAGATTGTCAGGGGGCTACTCCTGAGGAAAGTGGATGACAGTGGGTGCAGGGTGAGGAGAGGACCCACCGTTGGAGAAGGAAGAGTTGACATATGTCATGGAATTTAGCACGGCCCCTGGGAGATGGTGCTAACCTGCTATTAGGATGGGTCTTGGGACTTTGGGAAAAGGAATGGCTACACTGCATGAAATAAAATAGCAGGAACTTCCAAGGCAGACAGTACAGGGAGGGATTAAAAGGCTCCAAGAAATACATATGTCAGAATGGATATAGTATGAGAAGCTAGGACGAAAAAACAGAAACGGTTCACAAACTATGCTCCATGGGAAGGCCTGGAGGACCCTCTGTTTATCAAACTTATAAAGAATGCATGATGATGATGGGGTTCAAATCAGGCCCCCTCAAAACGTGCCACTTCGGCGTATCAATTATTTCTAGTTAAAGTTACTTAAGAAACGGCAGTACACTGTGACCTGCCTTTGTCCCCCTGAAAACAGGAAAGAAACCTCCCATGTGAAAGGTACCCTCCCTGTCCAGGAGGTAGACAGGCATCCTTAGCACCACAAATGGGGAAGTGAGAAACCGGTATAAACAAACTTTCTTATTTCTTTTTTTTTTTTTTAAGATTTTTTTTTTATTGGGAAAGGGGAACAGGACTTTATTGGGTAACTGTGTACTTCCAGGCCTTTTTTCCAAGTCTAGTTGTTGTCCTTTCAATCTTAGTTGTGGAGGGCACAGCTCAGCTCCAGGTCCAGTTGCCGTTTCTAGTTGCAGGGGGCGCAGCTCACCATCCCTTGCCCATATGGGAATCGAACTGGCAGCCTTCGGAGTTAGGAGCATGGAGCTCTAACGGCCTGAGCCACAGAGCCGGCCCCGAATCCTTCTTATTTCTTAACTAATTTACTATTCCAAAGCGAAACTCCTGTTTCAATTTTTCAAAAATTTGTTTCTTTGTCTAAAAGGTATAAAAGCTGCCTACTTCGCTTATATTTCTATGGGTCCGAAGAAAGAAGTGATTTTTCAGTCATGGAAATGACCAAGGTCACGGGGAACAAATGAGATGCAGAAGCAGGCCCTGATCTTGACACCAGAAATGTTGCACCAGCACGACCCTCAGGTCACACCTATGGCTTCATGCTGTGTCAAAGGCCCCCTTGGACCAAGGAATTCAGTCTACAGAAAGGAGGGGGGCAGTGGCCCAACTGAGTAGGGCCCACACCCTCTCACATTCACTCCACCCAGAAGCCACAGGCAGGACAGGGCAGGTTTATGGCTTTTGACACACAGAGGAGGCTCCCTGAGAGATAATTCCCTAAGGGACAGGGGCACCCATATCTGGGACACCCTATATACCCTAAACATGGGGTCAGCAGTATAGGAAAGTATAATTCTGGACCCCAATTCTTTTGCATGTTGTCTGGCTGCTTCTGCCCCACAGAGGTGAGGTGTGTAGCACACACAGAGACAGGCACTAACTGGCCTGGAAAGATCACAACATTCACTATCTGCCTGCCCTTTGCTGCTGTGTAATGAATGAGCCTCACATGCTGCTGCTTCCTCAGCAGGTAGAAAATATGGGCTTGGGACCTAAGGGTAGAGTGAGATGCCCTTCCTTACCGTGATGCCCAGGGCCATACTGTGGAAAAGTGTGCTTCCTGTCCCTCCTACTCTAGGTTCCCTGGGCCAGGTGCAGAGGCTTTTGCTAGGGGTGTGTCCTCAGGAAAGGGGGATGAGGGGCCACTTGGTGGAGGAAATGGTTAGGGTCACTTCACCCGTGGGAGGTATTGGCAGCCCTGGAGTTCTTCAAACCCCATAGCACTGGGTAATAAGACAGTTCTCTGGGGAGCAGTCCTGAGGGGAAGTAGACAGCAAGGAGAGCCTGCGGTTGCAAGGCTGGGTGATCAGCTGGCAGAACCCGCTCAGTTCAAGGGTGGACGGCACTGGGAATGATGAAGGGTTTGTGTGGGAAAGCTGTGTGTGCACAGTAGGGGCATATGTGTATTCTTGTACGCCCGACCCTGCGGAAATGCCCGCGCTGACACCGTGAGTCCGTGACTCATGCTCCCACTCCCAGAAGCGCGGGCTGGGGGGTGGGTGCTTCAGCAGAGTGTCCTGCTGCGCCCTCTGTCCTTCCCTTCTTCTCCCCGCCGCTCTCCCACCCCTTACTCCCCCCCCCCCCCCATTTGCCCAACATCACTTTTTCTCCCAACCGCCTCGTTTTGGTTCCGTTTCTTGCCGGGATGGCGACAAGCGGCCCCGTAAGCCCGCGAGGTTGAAACGAGCTCGGAGAGGATTGAGGAGGGGGCGGCGGCGCCAGCGGGAAGGTTGGTGAACTCCCGTGGGCACCGCATCCCATCCCCCGTCTTAATGTCCCCCCCCCCGCCTCCCTCCTACCCCCTCACCGCAACGCCCCCTGCATGTTCCATTCCCAACTCACCGCCGCGCTTCCAGGGACTGGGCGCTGCCCACATGCAGTCCCGCAGCAGAAGCAAGATCAGGGGCACAAGGCCCTTAGAGCCACCAGTTCGCACCATCGCCTGTCAGCGCAGGCAGCGGAAAAGTGCCAGGGAGCCCTTCCTCCCACCGCCTTTTCTTCGGAGCCGGTTGTCGCTCTGCAGGCGATGAGCTCCACTTAGCGAAACAGTGCGGGGCGAACGATCCGGGCCAATAAAGGGGATGGGATGGGCCGCGCTCAGAACTTCTAAGGGAACATTGGTGAGAGCACGGCCGGTGCCGCCTCTCCCCGCTGCACCTCACTTCGCGCGGGTGACCCCCTCTGGGCACAGACGGTTAAAGGCGCCAAACTTTCGACCACCACCAGCCTTCCACAGGCCAGCGTCCGGCACTTTTGCTGGGTGCCGGGCCTCCGCCCCGCGCCCCGCCTCTTCCCGCGCCCCGCCATTTCCCTGCTCCGCGGGCCAGCCACCACAACCGATTCCCTGCCACCACCCACTTCTGGGGACCTGGAAGCCCAAACTACTGGCAACCGAGGAGTCAGGGCATGGGGGTACCCCCAGGGTCTCAGTCCATAGTCACCCACAAACAGTCCTTTTGCCTACTCTGCTCAAATGACTTGCCCACAAAAACCCTGCATCATCCACACTGCCCTGCACCCTTCAACTTCCCAGCAGGTTCTGCCAGCAGATCACCTGACCTGCAACCCCTGGCTCTCACTTCACCAAACACATCTCAGCCACTTCCCCTCACCACTCACTGCTCCCCACCCCAGCTCACCATGTTTTATTACCCAGTTCGTTGGTGTTCAGATACTCCAGTGTTCTATCACCTTCCCACCTGTGAAGTCACCCTAATCACTTCCTCCACCAGTGGTACCTCATCCCCCTTTCCTGAGGACTCACCTCAACAAAAGCCTCTGCACCTGGCCCAGGGAACCTAGAGTAGGAGGGCCAGGAAGCACAATTTCCAAAATATGACCTTGGGAATGATGGAAGGGCACTCTCACTCTACCCTTGGCCCAAACCCGCCTTTTCTATCCACTGAGGAGGCAGCAGCACATAAAGGTCATAGATTTAGGCAGGAGGCTGCAAACCTTTTCTACAAAGGGCAGATAGTGAGTGTTGTGATCTTTGCAGTCCACTCAGTATCTGCCCCTGTATGCACTGCACACCTTCACCTTCCAGTGCAAAAGAGCCAAACAACATGAAAACGAATAGGGAAACCAGATCTGAACACTTTCCTAGAGGGCTGACCCCAGATTTAGGGTATATAGTGTGTTCCAGATAAGGGGGTCCCAGTACCCTAGGGAATGAGCTCCTGGTCCTCTTCCAGCAAGGGAGGGGCACTAGCCTTCAACTGGTGAAGGAAGGGCCTGGACAGGGGCAGTCCTTGCTCTGCCAGTCCTGCCATCAGGGGGATTCTCTTGCTGACATAGAGATGGAGGACTGGGTGTCTTTGGCCTTTTTCACCCAACACCAGCCCTGACCTGCATTTTTCCTTCATGAATATTGCCTGTCTGTGCTATAACTTCACTGTCATTCCTGATGGAAACTATAGTGTAAGGTTCAAGGCGAGGTGGATGGAAACACATTTCTAGGATCACTGTGTTAGGAAGGAGGTCAAACTCCTTGGGGCTCTGGGGAGGAAGGAGAATGGCTCAAAGGCTTGGGAGAGACAGACAGAAACTGAAAGACCTGATGGAAGAGCTCAAAAAGTAACTGCTTGATATAAAACCAGAGTTTTCAACAACCATCGGTAAGTTTGAAAAGCCCAGGGTAGAAGAACAGTTGTTTTGGGGTTAGGGAGCAATTGTGTTTATGTAAAAATAACTGAACTGCTTCCCACGTTGGTACTTATCGCAGAACATCAGGCACCGCACGTGGCACTGTGCTCACATGTCACAACTCTCCCTCTCCTGCCAGGTCCCAGCGTCTCTCCAGGAAGCCTTTCCTGAATACCCAGGACCCATCATGAATTTGGCATGTGTCCTGTGGGGTCCTTCCTCGCTTCTGTTGAAAGTCCTATGTGTTCACCTAGAATTTGAGTCGCACGGGGGCAGACACTTCTTTGTATTTTGTACTCAGAACTTGGTAGATGTCATTAAAAGTATCTGTCAGATGAATCTTCCTGGTAACAGTATGTGTACCTGGGGTCCATGGTCACATCAGAGTATTTTACGACCTCAGACAGTTAGAGGTGACACAAGACTAAAGATGCAGGAAGTGGAAGAGGATGAAACGCAGGTCCCTCCCTCAGCGGCCAGGCCCTTCCAAGGGAGTCCCCAGGGCCACACCTGCATCTTTCTCTCAGAAATGCTCACTCTCTTTGCCTCGACCTCACTGTCAAATCACAGCACAGACCTGGACAGCCCTGGTGTGAAGTCCGGGCTCAGTGGATCCAAAGTCTTTCCTTCAATATGACAGTGACAGCAATAAGGTCAAACCTTGGGGTCCCCTGGGAGAGAAGTGCAGACAGACTTGACCCAAACGCTGAGAGAGGTGAGGTGAGAGCTCAGGAGGAACATGCCTGTCATCACACTAGGAGAAAACAAGACCAGGGTAAGTGAAGGGAGATGGAGACAGTCAGCAGGAGAGGGAAGGGGCGGGGCACAGGCAGGGCAGGGCCTTTGTGTAAAGGAACTGATATCTGGTCCCATCTTAGAGACACGGTGGACCTGATGGCAGAAAAGGGCAAGTCATGGAGACAGTACAGGCCCCTAACTGTGCAGAGACACACTTGAGCTACTAGGAGATGGTGGAGCTCTCAAGAGTTAGGATTACGTGTGTGTGGAGGGGGGGATGGCAGGTCCTCCCACCCTGCAGGCCAAGATGTCCTGTCAGTGTCAGGCAGAAGGATGCACAGTTGCGTCCTGGCAGTCCAGCTTCAATGGACAGACCACCCTCCTCTCTGACACAAGGAGCTTGAACTGGACAGTGATTGATCCTGGAACCAGAGGGATCAAGAGAGCCTGGGAGAGCAAGGAACTGGCAGAGTATTTCAGAAAGATCTCAGTGGGAGATTGCTCTCACTGGCTTAGGGAATTTGTAGAATATGGGGAGAAAATGCTGGAACCCTTTGGTAACTGAGCAATAGGGTGCAGGACGTGGTAGCTCTCTTTAATGGTCTAATGCCTTCCCTGTGTGTGTGTGAGTATGTTTGTGAATTTGAAAATGTAATGGATGCATAGACTGGTTGTTTTTCTGGTGGACTTCCTGTCTGGAGAGTCAGTGACTGCCATATGATTTCCCAGCATCCTCCTTTCCCATCCCACCTCCCTCAGCACAGGAGTCCCCTTCTGCAATTAACCACTGATCCAGTCGCCCTGGACTGCCAGATGGTCCCCAAATCTCTGAGCAGCATTGTGCTTCCAGGCCTTCTCTTCTTCCTCTGTTATAGTCTTTCTTTGACCACCTAAAATGTCACTTCTTATGGAGCCTTCATCCCTTCCTCAGACAGAATGAAGCACCTCTAGTTCTGTCAGCCTCAAAGAGGTCTACCCACATAAACATGTCCAACTGTGTGATAATCAGATGACCAACTGCTGTCTCCCTCAGTAGAGATATGAGCTCCATGAGGACAGGGCACAACCCCTGTTCATCTTTAGACCACAGGACCTGGTAGAGTGGCTGTCACATAAGTCAGTAAATATGGCGTTGACATGTGCTGACTGGGGGATGTAGATACTGAGGAAGGTATAGTTTTAGGTTGGACAAGGTTTTTCCTCATTCCCTTTGTTCCAGTGCCATCATTAAAGGCCCCAGATACCCAACAGTCTTCACTCATCCAGTTAATTGCATGGATCTTCCCAGTGATCGTCATGTGCTCAGTCTTAATTGTCATCATCTTGAAAGTAAACAGGAGATCAGGTACCATGGAAGGTGAGAAGCAGGCTGGCCTGGCCATTGGGCAGGATGTAGTCTGGTAAGGATGTGGGAGAGGTGAGCCCTGGTCTCACCTGTGCCCTGATCCATCTCTACATGGAAATGATGCCCTTTCTTAGTGCTGAGCCCCCCCACTCCACAGTAGGGCTGGAAGTACTCTGTGCTTGGGGAGACAAGGTATTTACAGGCAACGCCACAGTGCTGCGAGGGGAGGGGCAAACCGAGTCCCTGCTCCTGTGTGGGGCAGGGGCCAAGATCTAGAAGGCCTGGCATGGGTGCAGTCCAGTCCCAATGCAAGCCAGGACTTGCACTAACTTTTGATGAAAAACTACTTGCTCTCTGAGGAGAGCATGATTTAGTGCAGCAACTTGCCTAATGTCATAACAGCTTTTCCATTACCTGATGATTCTTCTCTGAACTTTGAGAGGGTGACAACATCAAACCAGCCCTTAATGGCAAAAATAGTCTCCTGATAACAGTCTGCCTTCCAATACAATTATTGTCTTCTGCTCAGACATGGGTTCACCAGGAAGCTGAAGATCTTAACTCCAGAACCCATCACCTATGCAAGGTCCCTCCATGGCCCTTAAACAGGCCTCTGTGTTGACTTGGTAATTCTGAAACCTTTGCAGTCGTAAGAGATTTACTCACAATCAGTTAGGACTGTTAGTTTTACTCTGACTCTCTTTCCGTCAGGCTTCCCTGTGTCAGGTGGAATTGGAGTGGCAGCTGGCATTTTCTATTCAATTAAGAGGAAGATAGTTAGGGAGGTTATTTTCTTTTGTTTGTTTGTTTCTTTGTTTTTGGTTTAATGTGCTCACACTGTCATGTAGGAAATGATTCCACCCTTTCAGTCGCCATAAAGAATACCGGGGATCAGTCTGTCTCGTGCTGTGTGGGGTGTGGTGGCAGCAGGGACACAGGGAGTGTTACACCTAGACTGGGGCAGGGCAGTGGCGTGGTGGGTGCAGGTCTGTCCCAGGGAAGGGGATCCCGTCCACAGAGCTGTGGGCACAGGGCTCTGGCTTTAGCCGCTGCTGGAAGGAGACTGAGAAGGGCTTCACTGGCCAGCCCAGCAGGCCGAGGTCAGGCTGCATTCCCAGTAGGAGCAGGAGGAAGGCAGGACACCCGCTTTAGACACTAGGAGTCAGTGGTGAGGATTAAAGGAGGCTGGGCCCCCATGGGCCCCTGGGGCTTGTGCACTCAGCCTGCTTCTTTCTGGCTCCCTGAGCCTGCTGCTGAAGGGCTACACACATTTACCAATGTACCAAATCACAATGTTCAAGCCTCCAATCAAAAGATTTCTAGACGTGCTAAAAAGCAAGAAAAGGTGATTAATAATGAGGAGAAAAATGAACCGATAGACACCGACTCAGAAATCAAGAACACGTGGTAAAGATAGTCCCACGCAAACCATGATGTTCAACACTCTCCGTAAACCTACAAGGGAGGAAAATGATTTTCTCTCCGCCCTTTTGACCCAGGTGACAAAAGACAGATTAACAAGAGAAACACAAACAGAAGTTTATTAACACGTATACCTCTAATACAGATGAGAGATACTCTAGAATTCAGGATTAAATATCTTAATAGGGAAAGGTGGGGCGAAAGGTGGGGGTGTTGTAGGCCTCTTAGAAGAAGGCAAATGATTTTTAGGAAAAATAAATGGGCTTTTAGAAAAATAGATGAGAAGTAACGTGTTTCCCCAAAAATAAGATCTAGCCGGACAATCAGCTCTAATGTATCTTATGGAGCAAAACTTAAGATAAGACCCGGTCTTATTTTACTATAATATAAGACCGGGTATAATATAATGTAATATAATATAATATAATATAATATAATATAATATAATATAATATAATATAATAATTATATGGGTCTTATATTAATTTTTGCTCCAAAAGACACAGTAGAGCAGATTGTGCAGCTAGGTCTTATTTCTCTGGCAAACGGGGCTTAAAAGTGTGCCAAAGTCTGTCTGGGTGTTGTGGCAACTTCTCTCCTATCATGAGTCAGTCCTCTCTGGTTGATGAAACTCCCAGGGAGGGAATGACAACCGAGTTCCTTTTGAGGACTGTCTTTAGGCTAAAACAGAAATCTTCTCTGCTTGGCTGTTTTTCAATGTCTACAACTCAAAATAATCAGTCTGTGAAAGCAGATGTTTGGGGGAGGTATATTCTGCTACCCTTCACACCATATACAAAAATTAACTCAAAATGGATTATACGTATTCATATATGTGAAATAAAATTATGAAAGATTACAAGAAAACATAGGAGTAAATCTTTGTGAACTTGTTTGGCAAAACCTTCTTAAATACACCAATAGCACAAAAGACAAAATAACAGTAGATAAATTGACTTCTCCAAAACTTAAAACATTTGTACTTCAAAGGACACAATCAAGTGAAAACACACTTATAGAATGAGACAAAATATTTTCCAATCATATCTCTGGTGAGGGACTGGTATCCAGAATATATAAAGAGCTTTTACACTCAATAATATAATGATATATGAACCAATTTAATAATAGACATTTCTCCAAAGAGGAATACAAATGGCCAATAAACACATGAAAAGATGCTCATATCATCAGCCATCAGGCAAATGCAGATCAAAACCACAAACAGATGCCACTTCACACACACTAGATGGTGATCAACACAGGACAGCAAACAGGTGTTAGGGAGTCTGTGGAGAAACTGAAGCCCTCCTGGATGGCTGGGGCAGAGGGTATGGAGATGGACAGTCAGATACTGAGTGGACTGCAAAGATCACAACACTCACTATCCAGCCTTTGTAGAAAAGGTTTGCAGCCTCCTTCCTAATCTGTGACCTTTATGTACTGCTGCCTCCTAGTGGGTAGAAAAAGTGGATTTGGGCCAAAGTGCGGAATGAGGCGCCCTCCTTACCATCCTTCCCAGGCTCATACTTTGGGAAATTGTGCTTCCTGTCCCTCCTACTCTAGGTTCCCTGGGCCAGGTGCAGAGGCTTTTACTGAGGTGAGTCCTCAGGAAAGGGGGATGAGGGGCCACTGGTGGAGGAAGTGATTAGGGTCACTTCACAGGTGGGAAGGTGTTAGAACACTGGAGTATTTGAACACCAACGAACTGGGTAATAAAACATGGTGAGCTGGGGTGGGGAGCAGTGAGTGGTGAGGGGAAGTGGCTGATATGTGTCTGGTGAAGTGAACCCCTGGGGCTGCAGGTCAGGTGATCTGCTGGCAAAGCGAGCTGGGAAGTTGAAGGGTGCAGGGCAGTGTGTATGATGAAGGGTTTGTGTGGGCAAGTCATTTGAGCAGAGTAGGCAAAAGGATTGTTTGTGGGTGACTGTGGACTGAGACCCTGGGGGTACCCCCCGTCCTGATTCCTCGGTTGCCAGTAGTTTGGGCTTCCAGGTCCCCAGAAGTGGGTGGTGGCAGGGAATCGGGTGTGGTGGCTGCCCCGGAGGTGGAAAACGTGCTCTCAGAGCACCTGTTCAAATTGCCGCGCGATCGTAGCGCAGGGTGGTGTCCCGCCGTGCGCAAGAGGCGGGGCGCGGGAAGAGGCGGGGCGCGGGGCGGAGGCCCGGCACCCAGCAAAAGTGCCGGACGCTGGCCTGTGGAAGGCTGGTGGTGGTCGAAAGTTGGACGCCTTTGACCGTCTGTGCCCGGAGGTGGTGGTCACCCGCGCGAAGTGAGGTGCAGCGGGGAGAGGCGGGACCGGCCGTGCTCTCACCAATGTTCCCTTAGAAGTTCTGAGCGCGGCCCATCCCATCCCCTTTATTGGCCCGGATCGTTCGCCCCGCACTTTTTCGTCTAAGTGGAGCTCCGCGCCTGCAGAACGACAACCGGCTCCGAAGAAAAGGCGGTGGGAGGAAAGGCTCCCTGGCACTTTTCCGCTGCCTGCGCTGACAGGCGATGGTGCGAACTGGTGGCTCTAAGGGCCTTGTGCCCCTGATCTTGCTTCTGCTGCGGGACTGCATGTGGGCAGCGCCCAGTCCCTGGAAGTGCGGCGGTGAGTTGGGAATGGAACATGCAGGGGGGCGTTGCGGTGAGGGGGTAGGAGGGAGGCGGGGGGGGGGGCATTAAGACGGGGGATGTGGATGCGGTGCCCACGGGAGTTCACCAACCTTCCCGCTGGCGCCGCCGCCCCCTCCTCAATCCTCTCCGAGCTCGTTTCAACCTCGCGGGCTTACGGGGCCGGTTGTCGCCATCCCGGCAAGAAACGGAACCAAAACGAGGCGGTTGGGAGAAAAAGTGATGTTGGTCAAATTGGAGGATGAGGGGTGGATACGCGGCGGGGAGAAGAAGGGAAGGACAGAGGGCGCAGCAGGACTCTCTGCTGAAGCACCCACCCCCCAGCCCGCGCTTCTGGGAGTGGGAGCATGAGTCACGGACTCACGGTGTCAGCGCGGGCATTTCCGCAGGGTCGCGTACAAGAATAAACATATGCCCCTACTGTGCACACACAGCTTTCCCACACAAACCCTTCATCATTCCCAGTGCCGTCCACCCTTGAACTGAGCGGGTTCTGCCAGCTGATCTGACCCAGCCTTGCAGCCGCAGGCTCTCCTTGCTGTCTACTCCCCTCAGGACTGCTCCCCAGAGAGCTGTCTTATTACCCAGTGCTATGGGGTTTGAAGAACTCCAGTGCTGCCAACACCTCCCACGGGTGAAGTGACCCTAACCACTTCCTCCACCAAGTGGCCCCTCATCCCCCTTTCCTGAGGACACACCCCTAGCAAAAGCCTCTGCACCTGGCCCAGGGAACCTAGAGTAGGAGGGACAGGAAGCACACTTTCCCAAAGTTCACACTGACATTGATGGCAAGGAAGTGATCTCACACCATCCACCCTTAGGTCCCAAGCCCATATTTTCTACCTGCTGAGGAAGCAGCAGCATGTGAGGCTCATTCATTACACAGCAGCAAAGGGCAGGCAGATAGTGAATGTTGTGATTTTTCCAGGCCAGTTAGTGCCTGTCTCTGTGTGTGCTACACACCTCACCTCTGTGGGGCAGAAGCAGCCAGACAACATGCAAAAGAATTGGGGTCCAGAATTATACTTTCCTATACTGCTGACCCCATGTTTAGGGTATATAGTGTGTCCCAGATATGGGTGACCCTGTCCCTTAGGGAATTATCTCTCAGGGAGCCTCCTCTGTGTGTCAAAAACCAGAAACGTGCCCTATATTACCTGTGGCTTTGTGTAGAGTGACTGTGGGTCCTACAGGTATGGGCCACTGCCCCCCTCCTTTCTGTAGACTGGATTCCTTGGTACAAGGGGTCCATTGAGACACTACATGAGGCCATAGGTGTGACCTGAGGGTCGTGCTGGTGCAACATTTCTGGTGTTAAGATCAGGGCCTGCTTCTGCATCTCACTTGTTTGTTCCCTGTGACCCTGCTCATTTCAATACCTGAAAAAATCACTTCTTTCTTATAACCACTGGGCCTATCTGACCTGATGACGCTCGTGGTGGGTACTCTGATATCTCGTAGCCAGACGCCTCATCTCTACCAGGTCCTAGCACTTTACCAAGAGGCTCTTTAAATGGTGTGGATGTCCCTGCTGCAAGGGGCATGGCCTTGCTTCTGACCCTATGGGTCTGTGATGTGATTCTCCCATTAAGATGCCATGAAGTCCACATGGCACCTTTTCCTAACTCAGATACTTCTAGTATCATAGATCCTGCATGGTCATTGGGCGCTAGTGGCAGGTCCAGCCACACTCATTCATTCATGTATCGTCTATGGCTTCTTTCCTGCTACAAGAGCAGGGGTGAGCAGTTGCAGAGCCTACAGTCTGCAGACCCTAAAACATTTAGTAGCTAGACTTTTACATAGTGTCTTCAGACCACACTGTTATTACATGGCTTCAGGGTTGGTAGGGATCATGCCCCTGTATCCTTTACGCTTTGAAGGTTCCTATTCATGTCCGTCATTTTATCCAGGATAAAATACTGTTTTAACGTTCTATTGACAGAATGGGAAGACAGTTTGAGATGATTGTACTTAAATTTCCCATCTACGGTAACCGTCAGCCCACAAGTGATTTACTAATTACAAAGATTTTCCATTCTTGTTACATACCTGGGGAATGTGAAATGACCATTGTATGGATCTATGGACCAATAACACCTCTGTACACAGGACGTGGGACAGGTTTTTGTTTATTACCTGGTCTCATCCCAGGCACTCCTTCAAGAAAAGGGGGGCCAGGATGATGCTTCTGATTCCCAGGGATGATGACAACTCACACATTAGGTCCCATATGAACTACTGGGGGGTTCTCCTTCCCTGTGCACACTTACCCAAGTCAAAGTCCTCATGGCTCTTTAAGGAAGGCTGGAGGGAATCACTGCACTTGCTGTGACCTTGGAAGGTCCTTCCTCATTGAACCTGGCATCTCATTCTAGTAATGAGTTACAGGTCTGAGAAATGGTTCAGTTAAGGAAACTGGGCAAAGGATCCAATCTTGTTGGGAGGCTGCTTTACCTCCTAATCAGTTACCTTGTGTTTTGTCTTTGTTTTGTTACTTAAATCAGGCAGGAAGTATCCAGGTTGGTGCTCATGCCTTTTGCCTGTACGGTCACCCTGGTCTATGAGCCATAGTCACTGCTGTCTGTGGTTGAGGCCCTGGCTGGATTTCTGAACTTCTGATTTTGATCATCATGCCTACTTGCTCCTGACATAGAGCATTTCCACCTGTCATCCATTATTTCAACATTTTCCATCCCCATTACTACTAGAACCCATATTGGGGAACACCAACTCCTACCACCATCCTGACCTTCAACAAAGGTCACTATTGAGCCTTTTGAGAATTCTGGGTCTCTTGTCACCCATGTTTTGCTCCTAGGCTTGATAAACAAGAGTTTATCTTCAGGCTTTCCCATGGAGCATGGTTGACTGGACACTTGTCTGCCTTTTCCTATTATAGCCTCTCTGGCATATTCACTTCTCTGAGCCATTTGATCCCTTCCTCCACCACCTGCCTCAGAGTTCTGCCTTTTCTGTTTTATGCAGTGCAGCCACGCTTTTGGCCGGGCTTACAGGACCCATCCTAGTAACAGATTAGCACCACCTGCCAGGGCTGTGCTAAGTCCTGTGACCCAGGATTGTCAGTGATTCCTTCTCCACCTTTGGGATCTGTCCATGTCCTCACCACACTCTACCATGATACAGCTTCCCCAGGAGCAGCTTCCTACATGCTTTCCCTCTCCCCTCTCCCCGCAGGACACTGGGCTCACTTCTGACAATCCTCTGGCATCTAGGCCTTTCCTCCATAGCCACCTGGCACGTCCCTGCGGTGGTTATGGGCTGATTCGTGCTGGGTGTCAGCCTGGTAGACAGAGGGGACATATCCAGAGATGTGTGGTTTCTTGCCAAGCAGAGGCCTCCTGGTTCTCCTCAATCAAGGGAGGGGCACTAGCCTTTAGCTGTGAAGTTGGGGCCCGAACAGGGGTAGCTCTTGTTCTGCATGCCCTGCCTTTGGGGGTATTCTCTTGCTGTCACACAGATCATGGAGGGGGTGCCTTGGATCTTTTATTTCCAACCCCACCCTGTGTTTTTCTTTCACAGAAGATCACTCTCTTCACTATGATTTCAACATCACTACTAACAGACAACCATCGTGTAAAGGCCAAGTGGATGAAAAGATTTTTCTTTTTTATGAGTGTGGCAGCAAGAAGGTTGTACCTATGAATCTCCTGGGAGAGGATGTTAATGCCACAAAAGTCTGCAATGAACAGACTGATACGCTGTGTCATGTGGGGGACTTGCTCAAACAGCGACTGCCTGACATCAAACTGGAGAAATACCCAGACAGTGGTAAGTTGGAAAAGTCCAAATGCAGGAGAGAATAGATTGTGGGGTTTTCTGCATTTATTGTATTCATGTGAAAAAGAAAGTGGGTATTGGTTCTTCCCAAGTAACCCAGCAAAAAGTCAGGGAGACCAGGATCAGATAGAAGAGTCCAGGTGAGACAGACACCAGGTGGGGGCCAAGGACCTGTCAAGACCAGAGGCTGACCTCTTTCCCATGGGGCTGTGGGGTAGGTCCTCTCACCCTGCAGGTCAGGATGATGTGTGAGTGTAAAGCCAATGGACGCGCCAGTGCATCCTGGGAGTTCAGCTTCAATGGACAGAGATACCTTCTCTTTGACTCGGAGACCAGAAGGTATACAGCAGATCATCCTGAAGGCAAACCGATAAAACAGAAGTGGGAGGATGACAAGGAATTGACAGATTATTTCGCAAAGATCTCAATGGGAGACTGCCAGGAATGGCTTCCAGTCTTGGTGCACTGGAAGAAACGGGTAGACACAACAGGTAAGAGAGAAAGCAGGAATGAAGTGGTTGTTCTCTTGAGATGAGATCGATCTACCCTTGTGTGAGTGTGTTGAGTATGTGTGTGTATGTGTGTGTGTGTGGTTTGAAAAAGGATCCATCCTCAGTGAGTCTTCCTGGGAGCATAATAGCCATAGGTGTGTTCTGCCATGCTTCCTTTCCCTTCATACCTCGTGATGTCTCTTCCTCACTGCACATATCTTTGGTCATTCACAGTGGATTTCTTGCTGGCCCCAAACAGGAGGGCATCATTCTGTTTCCAGAACTTTTTCTTGTACTGCTCCCTCTCCTTACCATCACTTTTCCTTTTCACCTGGTGTATTTCTGTAAATTCTTCAATACCAGCTCAACTATCAGCTCCTGAGAGGACTTCTCTACCATCTTCCTCATGTGTCACCTCCTCTTCTGTCACAGCAGCAGTGACTGGTCATATTGTAACTCTTGCTTCCCCCATCAGCTGTATGAATCCCTGGAGGACAGGGCACACCCCTTCTTCCCTTCCTGCCTCAGGACCTTTCATACTATGTTTCCCGGAAAAATAAGACCTAGCTGGACAATCGGCTCTAATGCATCTTTTGGAGCAAAAATTGATATCAGGCCCAGTCTTATATTATATTATGTTAGATAAGACCTGGTCTTATATTATCGTAAAATAAGATCAGGTCTTATATTAATTTTTGCTCCAAAAGACACATCAGAGCTGATTGTCCAGCTATGTCTTATTTTCAGGGAAACATTGTAGCAGCTGCCATTTAGTAGGTGAGAAACTGTCTGCATTGCAGTATTACCCGGGGTAGTAGGAGCTGAGGCGATGTCTCCCCATTTTGGTGCCTGGACAAGGGCTGTCATGCTTGTGTTTCCATTGCAGCCCCCACAACAGTGGTCCCAAACACAGCTCCACCAAACAAGGCCACAGCCACAGCCCATTCCAAGGCCTCGACCATCACGCCTATTGGTTGGATCCTCCCTCTCTTCCTTACCTGCTGGATCATAATGTATGTCCTTTAGGTCACAAGGTAAGTCCTTTAAAGTAACAAGTACTAATGGCTTGTGAGTGGGAATGAGGGGCAGATGGCCTGGAGTGAGGATGGGGAAGGGTGAATTCCCAGCCCGACTCCTTCGACCTCATTTAACCTTTTCATCATGGAAATGAGACAGGAGAGTAACACCTCATATCGCCTGATGGCAATCATTGGGACAGCTCAGCCTTGAGTTCTGGCATCTCCTCACTGTCAGTGCCAGTGGAAAGGGAGGGGCCCACACTAAGGCTCAAGGTCTTTAGTCATTTCAGTCCTGAATCAGATTCTCTGTTTGGGAGAGCCTGTTTGGGTCCAATGTGGGTGGTGTGGGGACAGCAGGGACACATGGCGTGGGCAACACTCACATTCGGGTGAGAGCAGCATGGTGGCTCCATGTGATGTGTCCAAGGTAAGGGGGCTCATCCAGGGGGCTAAGAGGAGAGGGACCGGGGTCTCATCCCAGGAAGAGGGAGGGAGGCCTTTCAGACCCAACTCAGACGGGTAGAGTTCAGGGCTGTGTCCCCACAGAAAGTGGCTTCGGGGACAGCAGATAAGGCAGAAGGCAAACAGTAGGGAAAGTGCAGGACGAGGTTAGAAGGAAGGCAATTCTCCGTGCACACCTGGGATTCCTGGCTGAGCCCTGCGCAATCACCTGACAGCCAGCCTCCTGCAGACTCAGATCCTGAGCCACTGAGGGCCCCTGCCTTGAGCAGAGGTAACTGAGGAGATAGGTGGGGCTGAGCTGCTGTTTCTCACAGGTGACCCTGACCTGGGTGGATGGGGCAGGGCTGGGACTGTCATACTGAGAGCTCTGTGTGCTTTAGCTAAGAGGCTGGTAGGGAAGGGAAAAGAAGGATGCTTGTCTGTTACCCTCCCCAGGCTAGAGGTGTCAGGATACAGGGCCTCCTCTCCATCAAACCTCCCACCAGGTCTTAGGCTCTCCCATCACAGGCAGAATCAGTCATTTATGTTAGTGACGTATTTCGCTCAGTCACCTCTGCTCAAGGCAGGGGCCCCTCAGTGGCTCAGGACCTGAGTGAGGGGAGCAGATGATTCATTACTCGCTTTAGTCCTGAGCCCAAGAGCTCTAGAGCAGGGACTGGAGCTGACTCTCTATGCGCAAAGGGAAGTAAAGGTTGCTACAGGCTGCTGGTCCCAGGGCAGGGGTGGCAGGTGCAGGGTAATACATGACTTTGTGAGTGGAGGGCTCAAGATGGGGAGTGATTGGGGTGCGGTAACCACAGGAGAACCGACCCTGGATATCCTCAGCCACTAGGACCATCACTTGTTCTTTTCTGCAGGCTGACGATGCTACCAGGAAATCCAGGATAGTGGGTCTATCTCAGCGATTCCGCCCTTGGTTGGAGGCCTTTGGATGACCTGCTGTTCATTTTCAGACCACGGTGATAGAGCAGATGCAACATTTCATGTCCTTTATTGCATTTGCTGATTATCCTATTCAGTGCTTTTTTTAAAAAAACACATTAAGCACCCCAATAAATTTAATTTAAAAAAAAAAAAAACACATTAAGTCACATTTTGTTGACTAAGGGATGAAATTGTTACATTTAAACTGTAATTGCTTGAATAAGAAATCTCAACAAAAACGACATTTTCTGTCTTCTCCTTTCTGGAGAATCAGATGCATCTCTGCTTCCTGACTGGTTCTTACAAATGATATCGCAAAAAAATATCATGTGAGGTTATAGAAACTCAGGAGATCTGTCTGTGTCCTTAGGACAATCTTATTGTAGTCAAACACAGGAACATTATATTTATGATTGTTTCCTTTAGTGACTTATTTCGCTATAAAGATATGTAAGTAAATACCTTTATATTCGAAAAACTTTAATTACTTTGGAGTTTTGTTTTATAATGCAGTAAACAATTCAGGGCTTTTCACTATTCCTCCATGGTATGGGGTAAATATTACCAGTGATTCTGCTAGGTTTCTGTGGAAACAGATTTTAAGGATCACTCTTAACTTTATAGGTATCCTGTGTCAGTCTCAAACATTATTCTGATACTCTGGATGCAAACAAATACCCTGGGACTTAAGCAATGACAATTTTTCTGATTTCGCCCCATTCCCCCACCCCAGCAGTGACTTTCCCGTGAAGCCCTCCCCCACACACTCCCCTTTTCAGTGAGAAGAAAATCTTCACCACAGAATCATCTCTACTTCTCAAAGTTGTTTTATTTCCCCATGGACAAAGGGTCAGTATTCAGAATATAGTATAATGAACTCCTACAAATAAATAAGGATAAGTCTAATACTCCTCAAGTTAGGCAAATACTTTCTGCTCTTCACCGATGGTGAACACACTTGTGGAAAGACTGAATGTGTCCCACATCATCAAGATAAAGCAAAAGAACAATGGGATACCCTGATACGCCCATCACACTGACAAAATGTCAGTATCTCTGTAAGAAGTGGTGCCCAGGAGATGGAAAACAGGAGTCCTGACATTGTTAGTAGCAGTGAGAATTGAATCATGTCTATCTCACCTCATCCCGACAGGGGATGAGGGTTTAGCCTACAGAAGTGCCAGTGTTGGTCCCAGGCTGGTAAGCATGGGTCAAAAACATGTAGATATTAGGGTGTTTGTTTTAGTTAGTGTCACAGCAAAAAAATGAACAATAAGATATCTTACTGAAGAACAATATCTTTTCAGTGTTGTTAAAAGATTTCTGTTTCTCCCTACTTCAGGCAAAGTAATCCCAACTATTTAAAAAGAAACAACCAAAATGCCCAATGAAAAACTTTTAAACCTTTCCCATATATATTTTTAGGACTACTAGTTAATATACAATTACAGTGTCCACATAATCTAAATTCACATACATTTAAAAATTAAACAGATCACTAAAAAGGGCTAATAAAAACCATAACCCACATCTTCAGCACATCAAGGAAATGAAAAATACCTAAATCCATCAGCTCTTTGACTCTAAAGGACATTATCAGAACAACTGTTAAAACTTGAATGGGGTCTGAGGATTACACGACACTAAAGTGATGTGAAATCTATCTTTGGGATTACATTCTGGTGATTTGGGAGTGTTCAGTTTGTGGGAGATACATACTAAAGTATATGGCATCAGAGGACATCACAACAAATGGGGGATATGAGTGTGACAGCACTGTCATAAGGTTCAGGAAAAGAAGTACTCTGTACAGTACTCACAACTTCTGTATCAGTTTACGATTTTTTCAAAAGTTTTTATAGTTATTAAAAGAATTTAAGAAAACATAATTTTCAGAATTTCGTGTTAGAAGTAAAATAGCTCAACAAATGCAATACAGACCCTGATGCTTCGTCATAGGCCGGTCCTTCCCCTTGTTCCCGTCTCACCCTTCTGTGCTCCAGCCTTTGTCAGCTTCTCCCTCTTCTACCTCATCAGCATGGCACCATGGCACCATGGGCCCTGCAGCATATACCAGGCCTGGAATGGGAGGTGTGCAAACTCCCTGTTATATGTCCTGCCCATCACTGTGATGCAGGGGCTTCCAGGTAACCAAGTCAGAGAAGAGGGCTTAGCAGCTCTGAGGTAGATGGAGCCTCTAAGCCGAGTGTGTGTGTATGTGTGTGTGTGTGTGTGTGTGTGTGTGTGTGTGTGTGTGTTTTCCTACTGGTTTTCTTGCCTGAAACTCATGACTGCCAGGGATTTCCCACATAGCCTCCCTCTCTGTCCCACGTCACCTCCTGAAATCTCTTCTTCTCCAATACTCTAAGGATAGGTCACTAGCCAGTCTGCTGGCCTGTGCCATCATGTCTCTAAGCTTCTGTTCTGGAACATTCCTCCGTCGAGTATCTGGTTACCACTGAACTATAGCCTATGGGCTATGAAAGCTGGGCACAAATATCACCACCTGTTGTCTTTCTTTCCCACCTGTTTGACTCAGGGTTCTCCAGAGAGACAGACCACCATGATGTAGGTAGATAGACACATAGCTACTTAGATAGATATAGATTGGTTTATTGATTGATTAATTATAAATTTGGCTCACGTGATTATGGAGGCTGTCAAGTCTAAAACCTGCAGTGCAGGCCGGCATCCTGGAGCCCAGGAGAGCCAGCGGTGCACGTGAAGTGTGAAGACAGTCTGCTGGAGAATTCCCTCTTCTGTAGGTGGTCAGTCTTACTGTTCTCTTCAGGCCTTCGACTGATTTGACAAGGCCTACCAGCAGGATGGGGGCAATCTCTTTACTCAAATCTCACCCATTTATGACACGTCCACAGGCTAAATTAATCATCTCCTCTCCCCCACCCCGTGTCCCAACACCCAGGTCCACAGTAAGGATATCACACCTGGTGAGAGGTGCTTGTACAGTGGTGTGCTCCACCGGTCATGTGGTCATTGGAAATACAATGTGTCCCTTTGTCACTTTTGTAAACAGAGTCTAATACATGCTGTTGCTCGATAATCTGTCATGAATTGAATTACATTGGGGAAGCTGAGGGAAGGTTCTCCTCATGTATGGGGCTCACTTATACCACAACCATCTGTGGCAAACCATCCCTGATTCCCGGGCTGTAACCCCACCTCCACTCAGTTTATCACTATGATCACTCTGGGCATCCCCAACATGTTGCCCCAAATGGATCTTTGACTTGGTCCTTGGAAAGGCAGCAGGTATTGTGGGCAGAAATGAGATGGGAATTAGAGGCTGCTGAGGAGACCTTAGCCTGGGGTGAGGACTGGAGAACCCAAGTCCCACTGAGCCTCCAGCCAATGGGCCTTTTCTCCATTAAATGAGCAAAGGAGACTAGGAACTCCTCTTCCACACATTTTCCATGTGAAGACCATGAGCTCAAGTGACAATAAGTCTCCACTGTCCTGTGGGCAGGTGGAGGAGGCCTGTGCCTGGACACAGGTCCTGTCTCTACTTGAACCCAGGGACATAGGATAGCAGCAAAGTCTGTGAATTAACAGGTTTAAAGGACATAGAAGGCTCTGGACTGATTCACTAGAGTTATGTAGGAACGGCTGGTACTGGGTGGTTTGGAAGATAAGAGACTCACAGAGGGTGGACAGGATTTAGGCTTGGGTTTGGCCAGATCTCAGTTGGCCCAGGTGATCTGCGTGTGGGAAGAGACTTCCATGCATAAGGATGGGAGTCAGGAACCCAGGTTTAATCTCTGGGAGGAGGTAACCAGGAAGGGCCTCGTAGGCTCAACCCATGAGGCTGGGTTAAGTAGGCAAGTGACAGAAGAACACAAGGAAGGCAGAAGGCTGGCATTAGAGACCGACAGGAAGGCCAGGGGGAAGGAGGATGGACCTCTGTGGACACCTGGGCATCCCTGACTCACCCCCAGCGCATGCTCCCGGTTCCCAGACTCCCAGCAGATCACAGGAGCTGGTGCAACTGGCTCCTGATTTTAATGGATGTGGACTCTATAGTCCCAGAAACAGGAATCATGTATCTGGATGAAATTCTGGCTGATGGGTCTATGCTAGTTTCTGCATCCATTTCCCCAGTTGTAACATAGGAAACTCTACCTCAGAGAATGAAAAGAGATTAAGTGAGGAGATCACGCCAGTAATCCTGAGCTTGCATGTGCTGAGGACTCAACACAGGTCTCCTAATTGTTCAGCCTTCCCAGAAGCCATGGGCCAGGGTCTCTCCTGATGAGAGGGATGGGCCATGCACTGCAGGCCATAGTACTTCTTCTGTCGTTTGAGGTGTCTTTGAAAATGCAGAAATAAAACCACAGACAAAGACCCACTGATCAGGAATCAGGAGAGTTTCTCAGAGTCAAGAGGTGATGGTTTTGTTCTTCGTTATGATGATTATTCCCAGAGAAGCTGATGTTAGTTAAATGCTGGTTAGATGCTCATGAATGACTGAATGAAAGAGACAAGTGTGAACATGAAAAGGCCCAAGAGGCTAAAACTAAAACCAGAGGTTTGCAGTTCTGGAACTTTAAGTGCCAGGTGACCCTCATCGGAGGCTTCTAGGTGGCACTGTGGGTGTTTTGGAGTCTTTGCAGGAAAATTTGGAAACAAATCTGACCTCAATACTGCAATTTTGTCAAAGAGGAATTACTTTGGTTAACAAAAGGCCTTGGGCTCTGCTGGGACAGAAAGTATGAAAAAAACCTGGTGGATGACATAACTGCTAAAGGCAGTCTTGGTTCACTTTCATTAAGGAAGTACCTTGAGATAAAATGGTGAGTTTTAAGAAAATGAATCGTTGTGAAACCGGAAAGGAGAGAGAAAAGGAAATTGGCCCGGAGAATGGGGTAGAGAGACACGGAGGGCTGACTCGAGAAGAAAATGAACTTTTCGTGCACTTAGCCTCCAGGAGCAAGTTGGGGAGGGTCACGGGCAAGGACTACACTGGGGTTTCATTTCCTCCTCGGACCGTGTGGACACGACTCTGGGCCACAGCAGGGTCGCCTCGGGGCTCCAGGTCCCGACAGCCCGACTGTATGGGGTGGCGCTGGACGGTGAGTTAGTCGATGGACGCTGCGGGGCGAGACCGGCGTTAAGATCCGGATGTGGACTGGGTTCCCACCGGGGTTGGGGAACCTGCCTTCCGGGTGGCGCCGCCGCCCCAGCTCAGTCCCCTAGCGGCCTCGTTTCCTCTCTGCCACCGGCGAGGCGTAGGTTGTCACCCACCACAGGGAAGGGGAGGGTCTGAAAAGAGGCCACAAAGGAGAAAAAGTAATGTTTTCAGGTGGGATGGGAGGGAGAGAGTGTGCAGCGAGAAATCTGCGGGAGCACCAAGACCCGTAACCCTGCCCCTTCCCCCTCCCCCTCCTCTGCCTTCCCCCTCCCATCCCCGCCCCTTCTCCCCGTCCCCTTCACATCCTGCACTTCCGGGAGGTGGGAGCCTCAGCCTCAGGTTCCCGAGAGCCAGGACAGGGGCGTTTAGACACGGTCACTACCCGAATAACCGCACGCCCCTACTCTGCTCATACAACTTTTCTACAAAAACCATCATACCACTGCTCTCCACCCTTGAACTTCCCAGCACCCTCTCTAGGGGATCATCAAACCCGCAGCTCTAGGTGCTCACTTTACCAGATAGGTCTCAGCCACTTCCCCTCATGAGTCACAGCTCCTCTATCCAGCTCAGCACGTTCCTTCACTGTCCATTTCATGCATTTCACCCTGTCTCCATGGAGCCCAGGGCCTCCAGCACCTTTCCATCTCTAAGAGGCCCTAACCCTTCCTCCACCGAATGGCACCTTATCCCTCTGCCCTGAGGACACACCCAGTAAAAGCCTCCAAACCTGCCCCACAGAACCTAGAGTAAGAGGGACAGGAAGCCCAGTTTCCCAAAGTATGACCCTGGGAATGATGGTAAATTGGGGCACTCTGACTGTACCCTTTGGTCCCAACCACATTTCTACCTACTGGGGAGACAGCACCATATAAAGGTCATAGATTTAGGCAGGAGATGGCAAACTTTTTCTATAAAGGATAGTGTCGTGCAGGAGACCCTGCTCACTGTGCCATTTGTCATGCAGGGCAGCCTGCGGGGTCTCAGCTCCTGCTCCCCACATAAGAACGCAGGATGTGGTGAGGCCATAAAGGAACACCCAGGGAGCCATAGGTAGGGGAATCATACCTCTATAGTCTTACTGGACGCTGGGCGAGACACACACAGTAGTAGCCACACAAGCCGATCCGCAGTCCGCCATTCATTTCTCTACCTGCCAACCAACCAACCAATCAACGCAGCCCCGCAGTTACATCAGTAGCCAACTGGCTAACAGGTCACAGCTGATCGCCAACCAATCACAGTTGACCGTCATTCACTACCGGAGCCAGCACCTCCCCATGCGAGGCCTAGAGCCTGGAAACTGCTCTCTGGGACTCTGTCCCCACAGACAGATTGTGAATATTTTTGTCTTTACAGAGCTCTTGGTATCTATCTCTGTATCAGCTATGCACTCTACATTTGTGGTGCAAAAGCAGAAAAGACAACATGCAAACGAATGGTGAACCAGATTTGGCCACTGTTCTAGGTGGCTGACCCCCGATTTAGGGTATATAGGGTGTCCCAGATATGGGTGACCCTCTGCCCTAGGGAAGCAACTCCCAGGAGACTTCTCTGTGTGTTGAAGAGCCAGATCCCTGCCGTGTCCTTCCCATGGCTTCTGGGTGGCGTGAATGTCAGAGGATATAGGTCCCACAGGTATGGGCCACTGCTCTTTTCCTTTCGAAGACTGGATTCCTTGGCCCAAGGGGCCCTTGAGACACTGCATGAAGCCACAGGTGTGACCTGAGGGTCGTGCTGGTGCCACATTTCTGGTGTCAAGATGAGGGCCACCTGCTTCTGCACCTCATTTGTTCCCTGCTCATGCCAATTCCAGAAAAATCACTTGTGTCTTATGACCTCTGGGCCTCTCTGACCCAAGGACTTAGTGTGCCCACCTCATGATGGGCAGCTCTGACATCCCATGGCCAGAGGCCTTGTCTCTACCAGGCCCCAGGACAAAACCAGGAGCCACTTTCAAATGTATGGATGTCCCTGCTACAGGTGGCATGGCCCTGCTCCTGACCTAGGGGTCTGTGATGTGATTCTCCACTTAAGATGCCGTGAAGTCCACATAGCACCTTGTCCTACCACAGATACCTCCAGTGTCATAGGTTTGTGGAGCATGAGCCCTAGTGGCAAGTCCAGCCACATTCATTTATTCACGTATTGTGTACAGATACTTTTGTTCTGCAGCAGAGCTAAGTAGCTGCCAAAGGCTTAGGATCTGCAAAGCCTAAAATATTTAACAGACACCCATTTACAGAAAGTCTGCAGACCAGGCTGCTATTAGATGGAGATAGGATAAGGCCTCTGCCCCTGCATCCTTTAAGATTAGGGTTGCTTCTAATCTCTGTCATGTCACCCAGGATATGATACTGTTTTATCATTCTCCTTGGAGAAAAGGGAGGACACTATGAGAAGGAAGTACTTGTACTTTCCTACTATGGTAGCTGTCACCCCACAGCTAATTCACTAACTACAACGATTTTCCATTCCTGATATGAAAAGATCACTGTTGGGCCTGGGGACCCAGTGACACCTCTAATGAGCAGGACCTGGGACAGTGTCCATTCATCATCCCCCCCACCCCCAATGCACCACTTTAATAATGGAAGAGCCATGATGACGCTTCGGAATCCCAGAGATGATGTCAATCACACACTAGGTCCCACCTGCCTCAGAAGTTCTGGATTATCTACTCTATGCACTGTTGCTATCCTTTTTCCCAAAGTCCCAAGACCCATCCTAGTAGCAGGTAAGTATCATCTCCCAGGGGCGTGCTAACTCCCGGACCCATAATTGTCAACTCTCCCTTCTCCAACTTTGGGTTCTCTCTCACACCACACCCACCATCATCCATTTTCCTCAAGAGCAGCCCTGACACACTCTCCCTTCTCCCATAGGGCACGGGCGAGTTTCTGACAATCCTCGGGCATCTAGACCACTTTCCCCTATCCAGCCTGGCACGTCCCTGCAATGGGTATGGGCTGACTCATGCTGGATATTGGCCTTGTGGACAGAGGGGACATACCTGGGCATGTGTGGCTTCTTCCAGGCAGAGGCGTCCTGGTCCTCCTCAAGCAAGGGAGAGGCACTAGCCTTTACTGGTGAAGGGAGGGGCCAGGCAGGGTCAGTCCTTGCTCTGCCAGCCCAGCCATCATGGGATTCTCTGCTGTCTCAGAGTTGGGGGAGGGTGTACCCGGGGTCCTTTTTTTCCAACCGCAACCCTGACTTACATTTTTGCTTCACAGATGCTCCTTCACTTTGCTATAACTTCACCATCACTCCTAATGGACAACCATGGTGTGAGGTTCAAGGCCAGGTCAATGGAAACACATTTCTATATTCATCACTGTAGTAGTCAGAATGTCCAGCTATATGGTCCTCTGGGGATGAAGGTGAATGACCAAGGGCCTGAGAGAGGCAGAAACTCTGAAAGACCTGGTGGAAGAGTTCAAGACGAAACCGCTTGACCTTAAACTAGAGACTTTCACAACCATGGGTAAGTTTAGAAGACCCAGGGCAGAAGAACAGTTCTTGTAGAGTTAGAGAACAATTGTGTTTGTGTAAATATTGGAAGTTATTTGCACCCGTGAGGCCCAGAAGCCAAGGTGGACACAGAACACAGTGTAAGACCAGGGGTTAAGACAGGAGCAGCAATGCAGTGGATACCGGGTGGGGACAAAGGATCTGTGAAGACCCGAGGCTGAGCTGTGTCCCGTGATGGAGGCACAGACCCTCTCTCCCTGCCAGGCAGGACCATGTGTCTGTGGGAAGCCAATGGACGCATCAGCGGATTCTGGGTGTTTGGCTTTGAAGGACAGATAGGTCTCCTCTGACTTGGAGAACAGACACTGGACTCAGACTGATAAAGAGACATGGGACAATGACAGAGATGTGACAGCATCTCTCACAAAATCCCAAGTGTAGACCGTATTGTCTGACTTGAGGACTTTTGGTGTTCTGGAAAAGAATGCTGGAGATGCAGATAATTAAGCAGACGGTGACTTCTCTGGAAATTAGATGGACAAGCTGTGTGTGTGTGTGTGTGTGTGTGTGTGTGTGTGTGTGTGTGTGTGTGTGTTTGAAAAAGTGATCTACCCACAGTGAGTTCTTCTTGAGAGAACAATAGCCATGCATATGTTCTGCCATCCTTCCTTTCCCTTCTTACCTCTTGACATCTCTTCCTCACTGCACATACCGTTGGACCACTCACTGTGAATTTCTTGCTGGCCCCAAACATGAGGGCATCATTCTGTTTCCAGAACTTTTTCATGTTGTGTTCCTTCTTCTTAGCATCACTTTTCTTTTTTGTCTCACTCGGTCTATTTCTGGAACTCCTTCAAGACCATCTCAACTGTCAGCTCCTGAGAGGACTTCTCTACCACCTTCCTCATGTGTCACCTCCTCTTCTGTCATGGCAGGAATTACAGTTCATATTGTAACCCTTGCCTCCCCCATTAACTGTATGAGGTCCCTGAGGACAGTGTCCAGTCCCTCTCTCACCAGTCCAACCCCAGGGCCTGTCCCTACAGCTGCCACACACTAGAGGGGTAGAAACTGTCTGCATTGCAGGATTACCTGAGTTAGCAGGGACTGAAGAGGCATTTCCTGAGATTCAGGGTCTGGACAAGGCTGTCACTCTTGTACTTCCATTTCAGCCCCAGGTACAGCCTAATCCAAGGCCACATGCATCACACCCAGCTCAAGTTCCCTGAAATATCCTAACTTGCTCAGTCGTCCTTGGCGTCCTAGGCAGAGTGCTGTAGAGTATGCGCTACTTTGGGCAGAACTGAGAGTGAAACAAAGGGCAGAGAGCCTGGAGTGAGGACTGAAAATGTGAATTCCCAGCCAAACTCTGTACCATTGCCTGACCACCTCATCCTGGAAATTAGACCATGTGAATAAGACTGTATGAGTCAGGTTCTCCTGAGACCCAGAATCAAAAGGACATATAGAGCTAGAGGTAAAGTACAGGTAGACATGGAGATATGGTTATGGAAAAATGTTATGAGGGATTAACAATGAATTAGGTATCTGTGAACAAAAGCACCTTTCTGGGTGTGGTGGGATCTGGCACCATATGCTGAAGGACCCAGGAGAAATCTCACCCACCTGTGCATCTAGTAATAGGAAGACAGAACCCTGTTAAGGCTGAGGAATCTGCCAACATACCACTCTCTGAAGTCAGGGAGGGAAAAAAAAGAAAACCTGAAAAGTGCTGACCTGTGCACATACCAATGGAGGAGAGAATTTACAGAAGTCCAGCATTCCCTAGAGGGGATTTCATCACCCATGGGTCCTTCAAAGGTCCCTGGCAGGTGTGTGGGGGGATTGGGAGTGCAGCCAATCTTGGGGGCTGCTGTTTCCTGGGGGTGGTAGCCAGTGAGTCAGTGTGTTTGAGGTGGCAGGCCTTAGCCTTAGGCAGTACCTTGAGTCCACATGAAGACAAAGAGAACAGTAAAGGTAACTACATAATAAGTATGAAAGATAGCACATATGTAGGTATATTCCCTGTGTGATTGAAAATACAACTGCATTAGCAAACATACAAAATCCATTTGATGGGTTTATAATGTATAAACATGAAATTTGTATGATAAGAACAGCGCAAAGAGGGGGAGGGTAACAAAGTTATATTGGAAGAAAAACTGGTATTATTCTGAGCTAGGTTGTTTTAGGTTAAGATGCTAATTGCAATCCCCAGGGCAGCTGGTTAAGAAAAAGATTCAAAAGAATATAGAAAAAGAAACAAGGGAATAAAAATAGTTAAGATGCACGTGGTTTGTTGTGCTTAAGACCTGTGAGATATCCAAATGGCCAAAGACAAACTTCAGATCACTACGCACATTTGGATACAAAGTTCTAAAGAGCAAGTCCCAAACAGAATGAACAAAAGTTTAATTAATTACCTACAAAATGTAATTTATGTGATTGTTTAAGTGCTGGATGTAGTATTTATAAAAGGGCATTCCATTTGACAGTACTGTGTAGGTTGGATATTCTCCTTTTGTAATAATCCCAAATTTACAGAACGATTGCCAAGAAATTATAGTTTACCATAAATAAATGATTTACAGATAACCAAATAATTTTTGCTTCTGTTTTATGTTCTGACCGATGTAAAATATACATAGAGTAAAAGTGTATAAATACAATCATCTTAATTCTCCAGCTTGATGATTTTTTTCCTCATTTTTTAGCCAAATAATTTCAAAATAAAAACTCTAAATATTCTTACAAATTTTACAGCAAAAATTCAATAGTGTCTCCTTTAAAATGCTGATATGTTACACGTGTGGGGTCTCCAAATGACTTAGAGACCGTATGTATCTATCCTAAAGAAGTTAAAAGTAGCCCTTATGTTTTAATGTCTTTAGATCACTGTGCTCCTTCACTGCTATTTGCATTACGTGTCAATAAATATGTTGTTCAAAAGTCCTAGAGCCAGCCTCCCACCAGGTAACCTGTCTCCTGAAACACCCCAGTATTTCTCAGCATGTGCTCCATAGACTTCCTGCATCACAATCTCTCAGGAAGATGTCAAACATTGATTTTTTTTCTCCCCAGAATCTCTTCAGTCGGTTAGGAGCTGAACTCTGAACTGATCCCTGAGGAGAGCCTCCTAGGGGAGCCTGGAGGAAATGCTTGTAGAAACAGCCTTTCCCTTCCCCCAGTCATATTGCCAAGCTCCCTATGGGGAGGTAAGGAGGTGAAGTGGGAGCGAAACTCTGCCTTTCCAGGCCTGGCCTCAGGGTTGAGGAGAATATAATTGCTTAGAGTCTCTGGGCAAAGTGTCAGGAGCAAAACCCAGCCTAGCCCCGATGGGCATGGATGGACCCGCCTGCCCCACCGGGCAGCTGCCAAACCTCTGTGATCAAGGCCTGGACAAGTCAGAGGGAGCAGGTCTCCACCCACTGCCCTCTAGCAACGTTCCCTCCCTCCTGCTCCTCCATTATGTCCTCCCTTTTCATATCGAACCTCCACGGTCACAGACACACGGGTCTTTCCCCATCACACATGTACCCCTCACTTCTCTGTGTCCCCCACACTGACTGTCCATCTCCATACCCTCTGCTCCAGCCATCCAGGAGGGCTCTGGTTTCTCCACAGGCGCCCTAACATCTGTTTCCTGTCCTGTGATGATCGCCATCTAGTGTGTGTGAAGTGGCATCTCTTTGTGGTTTTGATCTGCATTTGCCTGATGGCTGATGATAGGAGCATCTTTTCATGTGTTTATTGGCCATTTGTATTCCTCTTGGGAGAAATGTTTGTTTTTAAATTGGATTATTTATCATTATCTTATTGAGTGTAATAGTTCTTTATATATTCTGGATACCAGTCCCTTGCCAGAGATATGATTGGAAAATATTTTCTCTCATTCTGTTGGTAATCTTTTTACTTTTTTGATAGTGTCCTTTGAAGCACAAACGTTTTAAGTTTTGGAGAAGTCATATTAATGTACTTTTTCTTCTGTCATTTGTGCTATTGGTGTATTTAAAAAGGTTTTGCCAAACAAGGTCACAAAGATTTACTCCTATGTTTTCTTTTAATCCTTTCATAATTTTATTTCACATACATATGATGCCTGACAATTAAGTTCGCGAACTTGTTGCAATGATATTGCTAACCTTTTGATATCAGAGGGATTATTCATTATGAATTTGTACCAACTGGACAAACAGTTAACCAAGTTTACTATTTGGAGGTGCTGAAAAGGTTGCGTGAAAATGTTAGACGACCTGAACTTTTCACCAACAATTCATGGCTCTTGTATCACGACAATGCACCAGCTCACACGGCACTGTCTGTGAGGGAGTTTTTAGCCAGTAAACAAATAACTGTATTGGAACACCCTCCCTACTCACCTTATCTGGCCCCCAATGACTTCTTTCTTTACCTGAAGATAAAGGAAATACTGAAAGGGAGACATTTTGATGATATTCAGGACATTGAGGGTAATATAATGACAACTCTGATGGCCATTCTAGAAAAAGTTCCAAAATTGCTTTGAAGGGTGGACTAGGTGCTGGCGTCTGTGCATATCTTCCCAAAGGGAGTGCTTTGAAGGTGACCATAGTGATATTCAGCAATAGGTATGTAGCACTTTTTCTAGGATGAGTTCTCAAACTCAATTTTCGGACCTCGTATGTATATTATAATCCATTTTGAGTTAATTTTTGTGTATGGTGTGAAGGGTATCAGAATATGCCACCCAAAATATTCTGCTTTGACACACTGATTATTTTGAGCTATAGGTTTGTGAAAAAGAACCAAAGCAGGAGAGGCTCTCTGGATACTCCCTGTGTTTGCCTAACACAGATCCTCCAAAAGGAGCTCAGTTGTCAGCAGTCTCCTTCCTGTGAGTTTTGTCAACCAGGGGGGACTGACTCATCACAGGAGAGGGATAAGAAGTTGGCACAACTTCCAGCCTGATGTTGCCACTATCATACTTCTCATCTATTTTTCTAAGGGCACATTTATCTTTCCTAAAGATCATTACTCTCCCCTAAGAGGCCTATAACCCCTCCTTCCCTATTAAGATATTTCATCCCGAATTCTAAGCTAACTTGGGAATATCTCTCCTCTTTATTAGAGGTATACATGTTAATAAACTTCTGTCTGTGTTTCTCTTGTTAATCTGTCTTTTGTCACCTGGGTCAAAAGGGCGGAGAGAAAATCATTTTTCCTCCCTTGTAGGTGTAAGGAGAGGGTTGAACATCATGGTTTGCGTGGGACTATCTTTACCACGTGTTCTTGATTTCTGAGTCGGTGTCTATCGAGTCATTTTTCTCCTCATTATTAATCACCTTTTCTTGCTTTTTAGCACGTCTAGAAATCTTTTGATTGGAGGCTTGAACATTGTGACTTGGTACATTGGTAAATGTGTGTAGCCCTTCAGCAGCAGGCTCAGGGAGCCAGAAAGAAGCAGGCTGAGTGCACAAGCCCCAGGGGCCCATGGGGGCCCAGCCTCCTTTAATCCTCACCACTGACTCCTAGTGTCTAAAGCTGGTGTCCTGCCTTCCTCCTGCTCCTACTGGGAATGCAGCCTGACCTCGGCCTGCTGGGCTGGCCAGTGAAGCCCTTCTCAGTCTCCTTCCAGCAGCGGCTAAAGCCAGAGCCCTGTGCCCACGGCTCTGTGGACGGGATCCCCTTCCCTGGGACAGACCTGCACCCACCACGCCACTGCCCTGCCCCAGTCTAGGTGTAACACTCCCTGTGTCCCTGCTGCCTCCACACCCCTCCACCACCACCACCACCAGATGGTCCCTCAAAGCAGTGAGCCTGGTCTGACTGAAGCTATATCTGCAAGCATGTTTGCATACTATTACTTGGTAAGCTCACTCTTCACCTCAGGGTCCAGCTTTGGCATAGAAGTAAGTCTGAGCCTTGTTGCTGCGTCCTCCCTTTCCCATTGCTCTAGAACAGTGAGGCTTAGAGCTGAGGTTGCCCACATCAAAATTACTCTGTTATAGGAGGGTCTTCCTTCAGGAGAAGGCTCAGTGATGGGACAGAAGTAAAACTCAGAGTCTCACATTTCCGTGAATCTTAAACAAGGTGCTAATCTCCAACAGGAAGGGGTCCCTCCCCCTCTTGTCCCTCCTACCCTCACTCTACAGTCCCTGCTGTCCTCTGTCCTCCTAATGACTGTGACCCAATTAAAATTAGGCAAGAGGAGATTGCTGAGATTACTCACTTCATAAACCTGGTGTAGATGGTGGAAGTGTGGATGGTAGTATTGAAAAGGAAACAAAAAATGAAAATCTAGACCTGCATCCTGAGAAGATGCTGTACACAGATCCTGCTGCCTTCAGGTTAATAAAAATTTTAACTCTTTCCACATTACTGATCTCTAACATGAATAGCCACTAACCATTTTCTGGGACACAAAGGTGGGTGAGGGATGGTCCCTTTCCTGAGGGAGATCATGAATCTTCCAGGGAGAAACTCATAACTCATTAGGACATAATGGAATACTGCTTCTGTGGTCAGAGCTTTCAAAGCTTAGGAGGGGTGACATCCTGTCTGGAGAAGGTGGAAAGTGTTCATAGCAGGTGATTTTTGAGTTGGGTCTGAAGGATTATTACAACTTGACTAATGAGAAAGGAAGTTCTAGGCAGGGGCATGCGCATGAACCAAAAGTCCACATATGTAACAGTGCACTTAGATTTCAGGCTTTCCAGGTGGCTTGTCCATTGTGATTGGGGTAGGGGATCTGCCTGCACTGAGGAAGTGATATGGGACAGGCTGGATGTGTGGGAAATTCCTTTGGCAGTTACTGATTCCCTTGGCAAAAAGTCTACCAGGAAATCAGTCTCTCTCTCTCTCTCTCTCTCTCTCTCTCTCTCTCTCTCTCTCTCTCTCTCTCTCTCTCTCTCCCTTTTTCTCTCTCTGTCACACACACTTGTAAATACACCCAGGGAAGGCATTAGAGCTCTTCTCAATAGAGCTACCTGATCCTTCCTACCTTGAAATTACCTGTCAGCTCCAGAATTTTCTTCCAGCTCCTCAAGAATCCTCCTTTTGAGACCATCCTAAATAGTCAACTCTCTGCCATTCTTCCACTTCTGTTTATTCCATCTGGCTAAACCTTTCCCCAATGTCCAGTGGATTTTAACCGAGTCAAAGATGACACGAATCTATGCATAAAAGCTGAACTTCCAGAATCCATGCTGTGTCCACCTGCTTTGATGTCACAAAGCATGTTGATTTGGATGTGGGAAGACCTTCCCCCCAAAAGGCCACTCAGCAGAATCCTCATGGCCCAACATGTTCTTATGCTTCCTGAGCCCTGAGCAGCTTATGTCTTCCCTCTGTGGGCATTCAAGGTCCTCCTCTGTCTTCTACGTCCTGCCATTATTGCCAGTTTGGTTTCCTGGGCCTCTGGGATTGGGCCACATTTGCTTTTACACAGAACAGCAGAAGCCACCTGTCCCCCAACAACATCTATTCTCCTTTCCCCTGATGGTCTTCAGACCCTGGTTCCCATCCCATTATTTCTTGGCCCACAATTCTCCGGTTTAATGTCAGTCAGGATCACCCTGAGGCCTTGCCCCACTTCTCCCCTAGAGTTTGGATTTGTTCTCACCACTCCTTTGTGGCATTCATCTTGTCCTCCAGGAGAACCAAGGGTTAGGACCTGCAGTCACTCTCATAACGAGGAAAGGCTTTTAATCCACTGCCTCCTGCGGAGCCCTCTAAGTCACACCAGGGCTAGACTGAGATGTGACAGTGAAATTGTAGTGAAGGCAGTAAGAGTCTGTGAGAGAAAATCTCAGGTAACAGCTGCAGTGCTACAGACTTAATATTTGTGTGCTCCCAAAATCATATCTTTAACCCTAACCCCCAATGTGATGGTATCTGAACATGGGGCCTTTGGGAACTTGCTAATGGGGTAAATGCCTGTATAGAGAAGACCCTGAGTTCCCTGGACCCTTTCACAATGTGATGGCACAGTGAGACAATCGCTGTCTATAAACCAGGAAACAGGCTCTAACTAGACACATGCCAGAGCCTTGATCTTGGACTGCAAAAACTCCAGAACTGTAGGAAATAAATGTCTGTTGTTTTTAAGCCATCCTGTCTATGGTAGTTTGTTGTAGCAACCGACTAAGGAAGGGAGCTATCAGAATCCTAGTCTCTGTGATATCAGGTACGTTCCTCTGAAAGGCAGGACTAGCAGACAGGGGAGTCCGCAGACCTAGGGTCCTTTCTCCCCAAGCCTCACTGTTGTCTCCATTTAATCACCTGATGTCTGTAAGTTACGCAGGTGTCCACATGGACGCTACTGAGAACTTTCGGAGTGTACATAGGATGCCAGTACAGCAGACCTAACAAATATTTGGGAGAGGCATCCACTATGTTGAGAGAATAGTGTCAAGTGCAGACAGTTACAAAAAATATGTGATCCTGTCTAAGCTCTAGCTGTTAAATAATAATAAACCATCCCGCCCAAAGTAAACATATGATATGATAAAGTACCCAGGATAGGGTGGGTGGAGTCTGGCCAAGAAAGCACTATAGGCCTGCGAGCATAGACAGGGAGGCGGAGTTGAGGTTTTAAAAAGACCTACCAGGCAGCCCCAGCCTGTCTCAGCCCCAGCTCAGGGCCGGGATCCCGTGCTTCTGCTGTTGCTGTGGCTGCTGCTCCTGGAGGGCGCCTGGGATGCACTTGGCCATGAATGTCTAAGGGTAGGGACCTGCGGCCTCCCTACCTCTCCCCTACACCCTGCTAATTGAGGTCCAGAGCTGCTGGTTTCTCTCTTTGGGCTGGGGGTGCAGAGGGTGAGCATGGGGCCAGAGAGCTGAGAATACCTTGGAATGAGGGCTATGGAGGAAAGAAAAGAGAAGATGCGGGGAAGCGGTGGGATGCAAGCCTGGAGAAGAGGGCGGGCCAGAGTACTTGGTGCTAGGGCAGGGTTGAGGGGGCGCCTTTTTGTCTCCCCTACCTTTTTCCAGCACCCCTTACCCCACCCCCCGACTATCACTGCCTCCCCCATCTCTCTCCAATCCTGCGCCCCTCTACTCTAGTGACCTCTGCCAGGCTTCCTAAACTTACATCCTCCTACCCCACCCCCTCTCCACCCACTTTCAGCACACTCTCCTCACTCAAGAGCACATTTACATCCCACCCTCCCCGCTGGTGTTTTACCCCCTCTACCCCCACCCCCATACCAGCAGGGGTCATTGGTAGAGTGGAGAGGATTAAAGGATGTGATTGCTCAATCTCCAGACAGTCCAGAAACAGAGGAGGAAAGCCCAGCTAGCTCAGCTGCTGGTATGGGTGGGGCTCAAGTGAAAGCAAACTTCTGTGGCACCACCTGGCAACTGACACACATCAGTCATCCTTGGGTGAGGTTTCTTGAAAGGAAAGCTAAAAAAAAAAAAAAGAAAGAAAGAAAAACAAAACGGAAGAGTATGTCCCTCCCTCCTTTGTTCCATTATAATTCAAGGCCATTTGCAATGAAGGCCCAGACAAACAGAGGGAGATCATGCTACTCACACGTCTTTAGCTAAATTCCTTACACTCTATTGTCATCCATAATGGCTCCCACACTCCCCATATACACTTCACTTCCCACACTTAAACTTCCAGTCAGACACATGTGCACCCCCTCACACTCCACACTTCGCACCGTCATCACACTGCTGCTGACTCTCCATCTGCATACTGTGTACTCCAAACCCTTCAGATATACACGTCCCCTACATTTTTCATGTTTCTTCTTCACACGGCTTTGTCACACATACACATCACCCCCTCACAAAACCTTCCCATATGAAAGATCCCCTCGCAGCCCCTTCACCACTCCGCACCCTCCGCACATCTCCCCTACCATACACACTTCTTCCGGACACAAGGCCCCACATGCCTGCCACACACACACTCCACCCTCTACAAAGACACACTGGCTTCCCGCTCCACGCGTACCCTTGCTTCCTCTCACTATTGTTATGCGCACTTCTTCAACAGAAAGTCCTACCCACCTCCTACAAAATTCTTCCACACAGAAGATTCCAGCCTACTTCCACTGTAATCTCCAAAAACACTCCTCTCACAGACATTTCCCTGACACACACGTCCTCATACACACATGGTGCCCCCCCAACTGCACCTTACTCCCACATTCCCCAAACTACACTACATACCCCCTTCCATCCTGTGCTTACCTGTCCAGTCATCGATGCAGACGTCTCACAAGACACCTCTGGCGAACACCACATACTCACACCACACACATTCCACACACACACACAAACGCACCAAAACTCCCCAAAGTTCTCACTCAAGTTTTACTTGCCCCCCTGGCCCCACTAACACACTCTCCCTGTTGCTTGCTCACTCTCCTCACACTCACCCTTCCACAGGAACAAATAAATTAGTGTCACTGCAACACATAGTCTGCTCTCTTCTGCCCTCCTCCCCTCATGGACACTGTCTCTATGTCTGTCTATTTGTCTCTCTCACAGACACCCTGTCCAGTCCTCCCCAAGACAGGGATCCTTTTGGCAGCCTCAGAGCCTTCACTTCAGGGTGGTTCTGCAAGGAAGCTGCTGCCAGGAGCTCTACACCAGGGCTGAGCCAGGAATGATTAGATGTTTACCTAGAACCCTAGAACAATGCCTCCTCCTTTTTGATGTTCCAGCCCTGTCTCTAAAGCTGCTCACCAAATCACTCTCTCACTGGCAGTACAGCCCTGAGCCCACCCTAGACGTTAGAGACAGTCACATCCTGCCCAGCTGCCTCCTTCTAGTCCCCGGCAAGGGACTCTCTTCCCAACAAATAGATCACGTGGCACAGCTCTCCCACTCACATCAGAATACTGTCCACCTCTTACGATTCTCAGCACCCGCCACATGACCCCTGCTGGGGAAAGACGCTAATCTGGAACAGGCCAGAATTTCCTATACCCACTTCTACACAAAATTTCACAGGGTTCCCCCAGCTCCAAATCATGAAGGACCCCAAGTCTTAGTGTAGACTTTTTGCCCAAGGGCCCACGACAGTGTGTACCTTTGTAACTCAGAGCTTATCCTACTTACCTGATAACTATATAAAGTAGGAGATCTTAGTCAACTTTTCTCAGCTCTGTGGTGAGAGGGCTGAGCAGAGTGTGAGTGCAGCAATCTGGATGGAGGTAAAGACTACACCGTGCCTTAAAGGGGGAAGTTTAATATAAAGAAGTATTAAACCATGCAAAAGAGTGACTACAAGACACAAGGAGATGCTACGTGGTTCCCTAGGGTTGAGGACAAACTTGGAAGGGGACCCCTCCCCAGGCTGTGGTTCAGACCTTATTGGAAAAGCTGTCATTCAGTTCACTGGATAGCAGAGAAGTTCTCTCTGGTTCGCCTGAGCTGGAGCTGATCTGCCCTTACAGGGAAACAAGAAGGAACCTTCTAAAGTGCAGGCAGGCACAAGCGAGAAGCAAGTTGGGGCATGTTCTCTTTCTTATTAATGTAGGGGATGGACCCACATTTTTTTCTTTTTTCAGTTTATGTTCTCTAAAGACTAAGGGTCGTCACATGGTTGTGATCGAGGCCTCTACTTGATGTCTGGTGGGAGGGCTGATGACCTTCCAATGCCTGATTTCTGTGAAAACACTGGGTTGTTGTCCTGCTCTCAGCTGGCCTCAAGCTCCTACTTTGTCTGAATTCTTCTTCTTACTGTGTGTCACTGAGCCTAGCTCTTCTCTTTTCTCAACTCCATTACCATTACCATCCACAAATGGAACATCAGCTCATTTACTGAGTCATCACACCGGACCCGTTTCATTTAAACAAACAAAACAAAATGCCTGACCCCAAATATGTGTGTGTGCAGCCAACTTTACCAGGTTTAAGGGTTACATGGTGGTGATACAAAGGATTAAAAAATCGGTTATTAGTTGGACTAATTGCTTACCTCTTTTTGGACTAGACATAAAATATCCATTATTTGACTGCATCCCTCACCTATTTCCCAGTCCTGTTTCTCAGCCACCATCGTCGCTAGCCTGGATTATTGCAGTCCTGTCCCATCTGGTTTCCCTGTGTCTACTATTGCTTCTAATGTATCTATTGACAGAATAGTGGCCAAAATGATTCTTTTTAAAATTAAATTCATTAGAGTAACATTGGTTCATAAGATTATATAAGTTTCAAGAGTAGGGTTCTATAATACATCATTAATATATTGCATTGTGTGCTCCCCACCCAAATTCTAGTCTCACTGCCATCCATTCTTTTTAGTTTGTCATTCCCTGACAGGACTATTTAAAAGTGCAATATCCCTGCCTGCCCAGGCAGTCCTGAACTTCTTATTCTGAACATTATTTGCCCTAAAACAATGACCACTTTAAAACATATTCTATAATGCGCTTATTTACACATTTTGTGTGTGTGTCTCCTATTAGAGTGACAATTCCATGAAGCCAAAGATTTTGTCTTGTTTGAAGCACTTGAAACTGGGCTTAGTACAAAGCAGGCAGTTAATAACGAAACTACACTGTTCGTTATGCATTATTGACGTGTGTTGTAACTCAGGACCAGGGCTGAGTATTTTCTTAGTATAAAAAAGACTGTCTACATATGTCTCCAAGGTCTGGACTTCATTGCTTTTGAAATGTAAATACCTAGGGAAAAGCACCTCCCAGTCTTCCAGGCACCTAGGGACCTAGTTTAAGTTATAACCTCTTAGTCTCTCAGATCAGTACAATTAGCTAGACAAATGGCTACGGACCTCATTCACACAGTATGCAAGAGTGAAATGCTTTTAGGGGAAGTAAGCAAGCATGACCTATCTGTATGTTACATACATTTCTAGAGCTTTTTACAAGAGCACTCAGAAGTCCTAGGCAGTTATATTCCCCACACTTTCACGTAGAGAGAAGTACGTTAATTGCTAGCATTTCAAAGCGGGAACATCCATTGTGCTGACTTACTGTGTATCAGTCACCAAGGTACACAGCTACACGTTGCAATGTAATATTAAATGTCCTACGTCTCCTGGCCATATGAGTAGTGAAATATGTGGGAAGTGAAAGCAAAATACAGTTTGAAAAGTAGGAAGCCTGAAACTTGCCTGGAAAAATTCTTCTAAGAATTAAGTGATTCTCTTTGTTCTTCTCACAGCCTAAAAGTATTGTGCTAGTATTGTATTGCTACGTAACAAATGACCACAAATCTAATGGCTTAAACCATACCCGTTTATTGGCTCAAAGTTCTGTAGGTCAGCAATCTGGCTTGATGTGGCTGGTTTCTCTCCTCAGGGTCTCACCAGGCTACAGTCAAAGTACTGACCAGGCTGCAAACTCATCTTGACTAGAGAAAGATCTGTTTCCAAGCTCATTCAGGTTTTTAGTAGAATTCCCTTCCTTGCAGTTGTAGGACTGAAGACTGTAGGATATCCCTATTTTCTTGCTGGCTGTTGGCAACAGTTTGTTCACAGTTATGAGAGATTGCTGTACTTCCTTGCCACAGGGTCCCCTTCATCTTCAAAGCCAGCCAACAGACTCTCCCTCACCTGAGTCTATCTTACACTCTGAATCTCTCTCACCAGGAAAAGCCCATGCTTTGACGGCTCATCGGATTAGGTCAGGTCTACCAAGCATCATATCCCTTTCTTAATGTCCCCCGTGCCATATAATGTAACCTCATCACAGGAATGATACCCCATCATATAGGTAAGTTCCTCCCACACATAAGGAAGAGCATTATACAAGAATGTGGCCCCTTGAAGATCATCTTAGAGTTCTGCCTGGCAGGTGTGATGGGTAAGCGAGATGGGTGCGAGAGTGGGTGGGAACTGCCTGTGCCTGTCACTGACTGACTCCCAGAGAGAAAGCACCAGGGAAGCTTTCCTCTTTTGCTTACTCCCTCACCCTTCCTTTTCTACCATGTTTATTCACCTGTCAGCTCCACCATTTTCTGCCAAACTACCCAGGTTATTATTTGCAAGCATCTTTTAAGACAGTAGTGATTTCCATGGCATAATAAACCTACCATTAATTTTCCTGTATCAAATGGAGTAGGAATTACCTTTTAGTTACACGATTATGCAAGTATCCTTGTGCCAACTAATGATTAGTATATCCTTCACGGATATTTCTCACCACAGGTGTGAAATTTCTATTAGGTGTGAAATTTCTAGCTGCACTAGGGTCTATTTCTAGGCTCTCTTTTTCTGCTCCATTGGTCTATTCTTTCTGTATCTACATTAGTACTTCACTGTTTTAAATACCATATATTAAAATAAGTTTTAATATCAATCTGATGGTTTTTCACAAACACACATGTGTAATCACCACTTGAACTCCCCCCCACCCCAACTCAGGTTCAAGCTGTTGTTTCTCAGTCTAGTTGTGTAGGACACAGCTCTCCCTGGCCAATGTTGGTATTATGAGCCTTGCGCTCCATCCGGCTGAGGCAGTTGATCGCCGGCAGCTCATAGCAGCCCATGGCAGCCCTGTCGCTTTTCATAATCTTAACTGTAGAGGGTGCAGCTCACTGGCCCATGTGGGAATCAAACCGGCGACCTCAGCGTTAGGAGCGCAGCTCTCCAACCACCTGGGCCACCGGGCCACCCTGGCAATTATTCTTCTAACTTGTATTATCATGAACTAGTTTGACCTGATCTTGACACCAGAAATGCGGCACCAGCACCCTCAGGTCACACCATGGCTTCATGCAGTGCCTCTCTTGGCCCTCTTGGACTAAGAAATCCAGTGTACAGAAAGGAGGGGGACAGTGGCCCATACCTGTGGGACCCACAGCCTTTCACATTATCTCCACCCAGAAGCCACAGGAAGGACAGGGCACATTTCTGGCTCTACAACACAGAGAGAGGGCTCCCTCAAAGATAATTCCCTAGGGGACGGGGGCACCCACCTCTGGGACACCCTGTATACCTTAAATTTGCGATCAGCCAACCAGGATTGTGGCCAAATCTAGTTCCCCATTCTTTTGCATGTTGTCTTTGGCTGCTTCTGCATCATAAACATGGAGGTGTGTAGTATATACAGAGGCAGATACCAAGAGCTCTGTAAAGACAAAAGTATTCACAATCTGCCCTTTATAGAAAAAGTTTACCATCTCCTGCCTAAATCTATGAACTTTATATGGTGCTGTCTCCCCAGTAGGTAGAAATGTGGTTGGGACCAAAGGGTACAGTCAGAGTGCCCCAATTTACCATCATTCCCAGGGTCATACTTTGGGAAACTGGGCTTCCTGTCCCTCTTACTCTAGGTTCTGTGGGGCAGGTTTGGAGGCTTTTACTGGGTGTGTCCTCAGGGCAGAGGGATAAGGTGCCATTCGGTGGAGGAAGGGTTAGGGCCACTTAGAGATGGGAAGGTGCTGGAGGCCCTGGGCTCCATGGAGACAGGGTGAAATGCATGAAATGGACAGTGAAGGAACGTGCTGCGCTGGATAGAGGAGCAGTGACTCATGAGGGGAAGTGGCTGAGAGGTGTATGGTGAAGTGAGAACTAGAGCTGCAGGTTTGGTAATCCTCTGAGAGAACATCGTGGAGCGTTCTACGGTGCAGCACAGTGGGGCTGACAGGGGGATTGCACAGGAAAGTCCTGTGAGCAGAGTAGGGGCCTGAGGTTGTCTGAGGGTCAGGTCTACACCCCAGGTCCCTGAGACACTAGCTGCCACTCCCAGAGGGGCGGGCTGGGGACTGGGGCAGGGGTGGGGCTTTCAAAGAAATTCCTGGCGTGCTCTCTTTGCCCCCATCCCACTTAAAAGCATTACTTTTTCGCCCAAACCTCCTCTTTTTTGTTACTCTCCTTGCCCAGTGGTGGGCTGCACCCAACCCCGCGGTCCTAGCCAAGGACGAGGATACTCCATGGGGGGGTTTGAAGAGGGAGCGGCCAGTGCCACCGGTCAGGAAGGTTCCAGAACCCTCGTGGGCACCCCGTCCCTGTCCTGGTCTTATACTACCCCCTCGCTACCCTCTCCTCTTCCCCTCAACCGTTCCACTGCAGGTTACGTCCTGAGCTCGCTGCCGAGCTCCACCCAGGGACGACAGTCCGGTAGCAGAAGCGGGACCTGGGGTGAAGACTGAACTTGGCACACCCAGCTCGCGACCTTGCGACCTGGAGCCTGTAGGCGACTACTGTGGCGCAGAGCCGAGTCCATACTGTCTCAGCAGGGAATGAATTCCGAGCGTCGTCCCAGCCGAGCCCCTCCGGCCTATGCCGCCTCCTCCCCCCTTGCTCCTAGGGACGAAGTGCCCGAAAATTTGAATTCTTTCTCCTCGTGCCACTCAGTCTTCCTTTCTCCACCCCATTCTCCGGGCATCTATCTTGTCCCCTTTCCCTCGATTTCACAATCATTCCTCTTTTTCTTAAAAGCCTCGTGATTTTCCTCCCCGAAATCCTTTCTGTTTTAATGAAAGGGGCGGAAGACAGCCCTTAGCAGTCCTGTCACCCACGATGTGTTTTCTAGTAGCTTCTATCCCAGGGGAGTCCAAGACCTTTTGTTAACCAAAGTAATTCCTCTTTGGATAAATTTGGGGTACTGGGGTCGAAATTTATATTTCAAGTTTTTCCTGTGCCACAGTGCCACCTGGTGGCCCTGATAAGTGTCACCACCTGTCATTACTTAAGGCTTCCAGGACTGCAAATGGCGGTTTTAGCTTCTTTGGCCTTTTCAGGCTCACCCTTGTCTCATTCATTCATTCATTCATTCATTCATGCAGCATCCCACCAGCATTTAAGTAACTGTTGGGTTCCTCTGGGAATAATCATTGTAATCAAGAGTGAAAGCATCGCCTCTTGAGTCTGAGAAGCTCTGTTGATTCTTAGTGAGTCCTGCCTATGGTTTTATTTCTGCACTTTTGAAAACACCTAAAGTGAAAGAGGAAATACTCTGGAGTGCAGTGCATCACCCATCCCTCTGTCGTGCGGGAGACCCTGCTCGCTGTGCCATTTGTCGTGCGCGGAGGCCTTCTCGCAGTGCCATCTTTCAGGCGGGGCGGCCTGCGGGGTCTCTGCTCCTGCTCCCCACACAAGAATGCAGGATATGGTGAGGCCGAAAAGGAACACCCATGGAGCCATAGGTAGGGGAGTCATACCACTATGGTCTCACTGGAGGCTGGGCCCACCGGACGCCGACCTGCCGTCTGCTTTTCCGCCAACCGACCGACGACTCTTCTCCACTCTCTCCTCTGTTCCTCTCTCTCGGCTCGCCTCTTCTGCTCTCCTCGGCCCTCCTCTTCCGCTCTCTTCGGCTCTGCTCAGCTCTGCTCGGCTCCTTGGCAATCCTTCGTAGCCGCAGCAGTTATACCAGCGGCCAGTCGGCTAACCGGCCACAGCCGACAGCCAATCAGCCACAGCCGACGGCCATTCACCACCCGAGCCAGCACCCTTCCACGTGAGGCCGAGAGCCTGTAAACTACTTTCTGGGGCTCTGTCCCCACACCCTCTCATCAGGAGAGACCCTGGCCCATGGCTTCTGGGAAGGCTGAACAATTAGGAGATCTGTGTCGAGTCCTCAGCACCTGCAAGCTCAGGATTACTGGCGTGATCTCAATATTTAATCCCTTTTCATTCAGTGACGTAGCATTTCCTATATTACAAATGTGGAAATGGATGCATGGAAAGATGTAGAAACTAGCACAGACCCATCAGCCAGAATTTCATCCAGATACGTGATTCCTGTTTCTGGGACCATGATCTAGAGTTCACATCCATTCAAATCACTTCAGGAGCCTGTTACACCAGCTCCTGTGATCTGCTGGGAGTCTGGGAACTGGGAGCATGCGCTGGGGGTGAGTCAGGGATGACCAGGTGTCCACAGAGGTCCATCCTCCTTCCCCCTGGCCTTCCTGCCAGTCTCTAATGCCAGCCTTCTGCCTTCCTCGTTTTCTCCTGTCACTTGCCTACTTAACCCAGCCTCATGGGTTGAGCCTACGAGGCCCTTCCTAGTTACCTCCTCCCAGAGATTAAACCCGGGATCCTGACCCCCATCCTTATGCATGGAAGTCTCTTCCCACACGCAGATCACCTGGACCCACCAAGATCTGGCCAAACCCAAGCCTAAATCCTGCCTTATTGTCACGTAAGCTCATTGTCTTCAGATGAAGAATGTGTGAAAGAGGAGTTCTTAGTGCACTTTGTTCATTTAATGGAGAAAAGGCCCGTTGGATGGAAGCACAGCGAGATTTTGGGGCTCTCCAGCCCTCACACCAGGCTAGGATCTCTCCAGCAGCCAGTGGCTACAGGACTCCAACCTAATATCTGCCCATAATACCGGCTGCTTTTACAAGGACCAAGTCAAAGATCCACTAGGGCCAACATGTTGGGGATGCCCAGAGTGATCATAATGATAAACTGAGTGGAGGTGGGGTTACAGCCTGGGAATCAGGGATGGTTTGCCACAGATGGTTGTGGTATAAGGGAGCCCCATACATGAGGAGAACCTTCCCTCAGCTTCCCCAATGTAATTCAATTCATGACAGATTATCGAGCAACAGCATGTATTAGACTCTGTTTACAAAAGTGACAAAAGGACACATTGTATTTCCAATGACCACATGACCAGTGGAGCACACCACTGTACAAGCCCCTCTCACCAGGTGTGATATCCTTACTGTGGACCTGGGTGTTGGGACACGGGGTGGGGGAGAGGAGATGATTAATTTAGCCTGTGGACGTGTCATAAATGGGTGAGCTTTGAGTAAAAAGATTGCCCCCATCCTGCTGGTAGGCCTTGTCAAATCAGTCGAAGGCCTGAAGAGAACAGTAAGACTGACCACCTACAGAAGAGGGAATTCTCCAGCAGACTGTCTTCACACTTCACGTGCACCGCTGGCTCTCCTGAGCTCCAGGATGCCAGCCTACACTGCAGGTTTTAGACTTGACAGCCTCCATAATCACGTGAGCCAATACTTTATAATATATCTGTCTGTTTATCTATCTATCTCTTTGTCCACATCATCATGGTATGTCTCTCTGGAGTACTGAAACAAGAGGGAAAGGGAGACTTAACAGGAGGTGATATTTGTGCCCAGCTTTCCAGATTCCAGGCTCTTGGCCAGTAAGAACCAGATACTGACAGAGGAATGGGCCACAACAGAAAGCCTAGAGGTGCGATGGTGGGAACCAGCCGACTGGCCAGTGGCCAGACTTTAGAGTAATAAAGAGGAAGTAATAAAATAAAGTAATAAAGAGGAATTGGAGAGGAAGAAATTTCAGGAGGTGACATGGGACAGAGAGGGAGACTATGTGGGAAAGGCCTGGCAGTCATGAGTTTCAAGAAGAAAAGTCATTAGGAACACACACACACATACACACAGGGCTTAGAGGGTTCATCTACCTCAGAGCTGCTAAGCCCTCTTCTCTGACTTGGTTACCTGGAAGCTCCTGCATCACAGTGATGGGCAGGACCTATAACAGTGAATTTGCACACCTCCCATTCCAGGCCTGGTATATGCTGCAGGGCCCATGGTGCCATGCTGATGAGGTAGAGGAGGGAGAAGCTGATGAAGGTTGGAGCACAGAAGGATGAGAAGGGAATATAAAAGGGGGGACCTGGTTTTATACAAGGAGCAACATGTGATAGAGACATGGGAGGCTTAAAATTTTTTTAAGTATCTGTTGTATTTATTGACATATTTCCCTACTGACATCAAATTCTGCATTTTTTTTTCCTAAATTCTCATTTTTAACAACTTTCTCAAAAATTTTAAAACAAGTGAAAACTTACAAAAACATTGCACGTGCATTAAGAAACTTCCATTCCTGAGCTATGTGTGAGTCAGCTGTCACCTGATATCCCATCACTGCTGCATACTCTAGTGTATTTCTTAAAAACCGGGCACAATCTCTAATATCATCCCAATCATCAAAATGACTTATCATTGATACATTAGCGCCAGCACTTCCTTAGTCCCCATCAATGTCCTCTATTCACCAATGACATTCAGGAAAAGGGCCTGAAGGACTGAGGTATTTGTATCTCCCTGTAATGCTAAGGATGTAGTTTATGAGTGTTTTATTTGCCAATTTTGTGATTTGTATGCTTTTTAAAGATGTGTGGAGAGATTTGTATGTAGATGGTCACTGTCCTTGTGGGTCACCCAGAAGTCATCATTAATATATCTGAAAGATTTAAATTTTTTCATTTCAGCCTTTTGGTTTCATTTTTGACAATGGTTCAGATTACCTAGACTGCCAGGTAGAGAGAAATAGAACTCTTTTACCAACAATTTTCAGTAGATTTTCCCTTTGCTGGATAATTGGCTTGTTGCTAATTTTTTACTATGAAAAGAATGGTACACTGAAAAACTATATCTCTACATGCTATTAGGTCCATGTTTGTGAAACTGAAACTAATGCTCAGATTGCCATGGTGTAAGATGAGCATATTGTCAACAATACTAGATATTGTTAAATTATGTTTCACAGCGCTGATTCCATTCATACGCATACCAACCATGCGAGAGAATTCCCGCTATTTCATTTCCTCTCCAGTGGTTAAGGTTGATATATTTTAAATGATTAGACAATTTCATGGGTGTGTAGCGGTGTCTCTTGTACTTTTCATTTGTATTATCTTGATTATTTGTAAGATTTTAATCTCTTCAGTAGTGTAATTTCCACCCATGAACGCCTCACATCCTTTGTTCTGTATCTCAGAAGAATTTGTCAGGTTCTAATTTATTCATAGGAGCTCTTTACATATTCTAGATACTAGTCCTTTGTCATAAAAGGATTAAATGACATTGAGAAGAAGAAATGTTTGTTACTTCTCACTGAAGGAGGTGAGTCAGTGGGAAGGGATCACAGGAAAGTCACTGCTGGGATAGAAGGCGCTGGGCAAAATCAGAAAAATCGTCATTATTTAAGATCCATATTATTTTTTTAATCCAGTTATCAGGATAAAACTGAGATGGACTTCTTACTGGTTAAGAGTAGTCCTTAAATTCTGTTTCTATAGCAATCTAGCAGAATCCCTGGTTTTATTTACTTCATGATGTGAAAGAGTAATGATCACCAAAAATTCTGTGCATTATAAAACAAAATTTGTAAATAATTGTTTTTACACTATAGATATGTAGATTAAATAGCATTACATAGTGGAAAATTTCTCAAAGAAACAATAAAATATAACGTTTTGTCTTTTTAAAAGACAGTGAGTTTCAACCAGGACACAGGAGGAATCCCTGAGGTTCTGCAGTCTCTTATGGTGTTTTATTATCAATATTATTTGCAAAAACAAGGTCCTAGTGCAGACTTGTATCTCATTTTCCACAACCAAAGGAGAAGATACAAAAATGTTCTCTCTGCTAAAGTGTCTTGCTCAAGTAGTTAAAAAGCTAAGTGCAGAAATTCTAACAATTAACACCAAGATAAAAAGGAACCAAATTAATTCAAGTGCAGACGTGGGGCCGGCCTGGTGGCTCAAGCAGTTGGAGCTCCGTACTTCTAACACCAAAGGCTGCCAGTTCAATTCCTACATGAGCCAGTGGGCTCTCAACCACAAGTTAGCCAGTTCAACTCCTCGAGTCCCTCAGGGACAGTGGGCTGCGTCCCCTGCAACTAAGATTGAACACGGCACCTTGAGCTGAGCTGCCGCTGAGCTCCAGGATGGCTCAGTTGGTTGGAGTGTGCCCTGTTCAACCACAAGGTTGCTGGTTTGACTCCCGCAAGGGATGGTGGGCTGTGCCCCCGGCAACTAGCAATGGCAACTGGACCTGGAGCTGAGCTCCATCCTCTACAACTAAGACTGAAAGGACAACAACTTGATTTGGAAAAAGTCCTGGAAATACACAGTGTTCTCCAATAAAGTCCTGTTCCCCTTCCCCAATAAAATCTTTAAAAAAAGAAAAGAAAGTACAGACGTGACTTATCACCAAATGGAAAGAGGACATGAAATTTGCATCTACTGCATCATTGTCATCATGACCTTCCGGAGGGCTCTCCATTTGCTGGATGATTGCAGCTCCTGAGAGTCAACAGATGATCATCTATACATGGAAAGGCAGCCAACCCAAAGGGACAGCTGCTGAACTAGACCACACTCTCAGGAGCTTGAGCAGCAGCATCTGCCATCAAAAAAGAGACAGGTATTTGTCCTAGTGGCCAATGAAATCCTGGGTTAGTTCCCCAGGGGCTCCTGACGCCAATCACTTCCCATCTCAGCGCCCCACCTGACTGAGAGTCCTCTATTTCCCCTCAGTCCTTACCCCACCATGGGCCCTGCAGCATATACCAATGTCCTCCCTTCATTATCACATGACAGAGTCAGGCCCAGGCCCTGCTACAGACTGACGGGGCTCAGGAGTCAAGGTGCAAGTGCACTGGACTACTCCCTCTACTGAAGTCCTGATTCTAAAGCACCCCTGGGGAGCCCTGTCCAAAGAGAGGGGCGTGGATCCTAGTTCCCCTAGCATTGGGGAGGGTGCAGGCAAAGATCCTTCTTTCCCCTCCTCTCTCATGTTCTCCTCACCCTGGTAACAGCACACGAGCTCTGAGAATGACTGTGTGCTCTGCCACATCCATTCCTCGTCCAGCTCAGAAGTGGGCAACAGCAGCTCAGCCCTGTTATCACGCAATAGCCTAGTCGTCTGTCCCCTTATGCCTTTCCCTAAAAGAAAGAAGAGTCTGTGAGATTGTCCCTTTCAGGGACCTTGCTTTACCTTTATGCTTACACTTCATGCCTCTCTGTTTGGCCCCCAAAAGATGGTTGGTCAGCCAATGATGGGTAAGATTTCTCATGGGAGAAACAACCTAAGCCAGGCAGAACCGTGTGGGGACCACCAGGAGAACTCACGGGGTTGATAGAGGTGGGCACAGCCCCCCACCTTCCCCCGGCTAAGGAGAGCTTCTGCCTCTGTGGCTAGATTCCTTCCCACAACCTGCTTGGGAAGTGAGCCAATGATGTAATAACATCAGTTCTCCTTCCATTCTTAACAATAAGTTTTAGCATGAAGGATTTGTCCCTGGGGAGGCACATAGCATAATTGTTAAGACATCATAGGACTTTCTATTCCGGCTGTTTGCAGGCAAGGGTGATTGATTTGAGTCAGTTTTCTGATATGATGTATGAGACTCACAGACTGTGGAAAAGACAATGTTACTTCCTTGTATGATTATCAATAAAAGCCACAAGACGGCCCGATCCTTTGAGACTGTGAAACCCTTGGCCCTCTGTGCATTAACTTTATTTGACTTCTTGTTTCTTTGTTAAACCCAACGCCGCCCCTTCTCGTTCCCTCACTGCCCGTGTGCACTGGACATGACACAGCCCCACTATTTTCCCAGTCACCTCTGCTCAAGGCAGGGGACCCCCGTGGCTCAGGATCTGGAGTCTGCAGGAGGCTGGATGCCCGGTGATCACACCAGGGCTCAGCCAGGAATCCTAGGTGTGCACGGAGAACTGCCTTCTTCTAACCACATCTTGCACAGTCTTACTGTTCACTCTCTGCCTAATTGGCCATCCTGAAGCCACTTTCTGTGGTAATGCAGTCCTGAACTCCAGGCTTTTCAGTAGGGTCTGCAAGGCCTTCCAGCCCTTTTCCTGGGATTAGACACTGGCCCCTCTCCTCTTAGCCCCCTGGATGAGCCCCCTTACCTTGGACACATCACATGGAGCCACCATGCTGCTCACAGCTGAATGTGAGGACTGTACATGGTATATGTTCCTGCTGTCCCCACACACCCTTATAGGCTCAAACAAACTCTCCCAAACAGAAACTCTGCATCAGGACTAAAATCTATAACCCTTTATCATCAACAGGCCTTAAACCTTGCTTTGGGACCCTCCCTTTCCACTGGCACTAACAATAAGGAGATATCAGAACTCGGGGCTAGGCTGTCCCAGTGATTGCCATCAGGCCATATGAGGTCTTACTCTCCTGGTCTCATTACCATGATGACAAGGTTCAGTGAGGCAACAGGGGTCGGGCTGGGAATTCAGCCCTCCCCATCCTCACTCCAGGCCATCTGCCCCTCATTCCCACTCAATTCTGCCCTCAGTACCTGGTAATTGTAAATGAAACAGGATGCCAATTGTGATCAAGCAGGGGAGGAAGACAACAGAGAAGATACAGCTGGTGGTTGTGGCTTTGGATTGGGTTGTGGCTGGGACCACAGTTGGTGGGGCTGCAATGGAATGAAACACAAGAGTGAAAGCTCTTGTCCAAACCTCCTCAGCACCTGCTGCCCCAGGTAATCCTACCACGCAGACATTTTCTACCCCTCTATGTGTGGCAGCCACTATGATAGATTCTAGGTTTGGAAGGAAAAGAGGAGATGGGCCTGTGTTCCTGGGGCTCGTACAGCCAATGAGGGAAGTTAGAATATGAGCAGTCACTGTGCTGTGACAGAGGTGACACACGAGGAGGGAAGGGGGTAGAGAAGTCCTCTCAGGAGCTGACAATTGAGGTGGTATGGAAGGATTTATAGAAATAGACCAGGTGAGATGGGAAAGAAACGTGATGCTAAGAAGAGAAACAGTACAAAGAAACGGTTTGGACACAGAATGATGCCCTCATATTTGGGGTCAGTAAGAAATCCACAGTGAGTGGTCCAAAGTCATGTACAGTGAGGAAGAGATGTCAGGAGGTGAGAAGGAAAAGGAAGGATGGTAGGACATAGTCATGGCCATTATTTGCCCAAGAAGAATCCACAGTGGATGGATCACTCTCAAACACACACACACACACACACACACACACACACACACACACACTTGGTAAGTCAATCTCATCAAAAGAGAACTACCATGTCATCCCTCTCCTCTCGCTAACCTGTTGTTGGCAGCTCTTCCTTTCAGTATACCAAGAATTCATCACGCCATTCCTTGCAGACGCTCACTGGGATACTGGTGGAGGTCATGGTCAAATCCTTGTCATGCTCCCACTTCTCTTTCATCCGTTCGCCTCCAGGATGATCGACTGTATACTTTCTGTTCTCCAAGTCAAAGAGGAGGAATCTCTGTCCATCGAAACCAAACTCCCAGGACCCACTGATGGATCCATTGGCTTCCCACGGACACATGAACCTGCCCTGCAGGGAGAAAAAATCTGCAGCCCACCATGAAAAAGACATCAGCCTCTGCTCTTCACAGATCCTTTGACCCCACCTGGTATCCAGCCCTCTGCTGTGCTCCAAATTCTTGGTCCTCCCCTCTCCTCTGTGTCATGGCCCTCTTGGGTGGCAGCAACATCTAATATTTACATAAACACAAAGCTCCCTAACCCTCCATCTGTTCTACTTCTGCCCTGAGCCTTTCAAACTTACCTATGGTTGTAATAATCTCTGGTTTAATGTCAGGCAGTGCCTTTTTGAGCTCTTCCGTCAGGTCTTTCAGAGTTTCTGTCTGTGTTTTCCAGGCACCTGTGGCATTCACCTTCATCCCCAGAGGACCGATGGGTTCAGCCATCTTGCTACTACAGGTATAAATAAGAAATGTGTTTCCATTGACCTGGCCTTGAACCTCACACCATGGTTGTCTATTAGGAGTGATGGTGAAGTTGTAGCAAAGAGAGGGAGCATCTGTGAAGGAAAAACACAGGTGATGGTTGGGGTTGGAAAAAAAGGACCCATAAGCATCTCTCCCCCATCTCTGTGATGGCAAGAGAATCCCAACTGATGGCTGGACTGGCAGAGCAAGGATTGACCCTGCATGGCGCCTCCCTTCACCAGTTGAAGGCCAGCACCCCTCCCTTGCTTGAGGAGTTCCAGGAGGCCTCTGCTTGGTAAGAAGCCACACATTCCCAGATATGTCCCTTCTGCCCACCAGGCCAATACCCACCATCAGTCAGCCCATAACCATTGCAGGGACAGGCCAGGCTGGATAGGGGGAAAAAATAGTCTAGGTGGCAGAGGATTGTCACAAACTAGCCTGTACCCTGCAGGGAGAAGGTAGATTGTCAGGGGGCTACTCTTGAAGAAGCTGGATGACAGTGGGTGCAGGGTGAGGACAGGACCCACCATTGGAGAAGGAAGAGTTGACATGTGTCACGGAATTTAGCACGGCCCCTGGGAGATGGTGCTAACCTGCTATCAGGATGGGTTTTGGGACTTTGGGAAAAGGAATGGCTACACTGTATGGCATAAAATAGCAGGAACTTCCTAGGCAGACAGTACAGGGAGGGATTAAAAGGCTCCAAGAAACACATATGTCAGAATGGATATAGTATGAAAAGCTAGGACGAAAAAACAGAAACGGTTCACAAACTATGCTCCATGGGAAGGCCTGGAGGACCCTCTGTTTATCAAACTTATAAAGAATGCATGATGATGATGGGGTTCAAGTCAGCCCCCCCCCCAAAACGTGCCACTTCGGCGTATCAAATATTTCTAGTTAAAGTTACTTAAGAAACGGCAGTACACTGTGACCTGCCTTTGTCCCCCTGAAAACAGGAAAGAAACTTCCCATGTGAAAGATACCCTCCCTGTCCAGGAGGTAGACAGACATCTTTAGCAACACAAATTGGGAAGTGAGAAGCCTGTATAAATAAACCTTCTTATTTCCTTTTTTTTTTTTTAAGATTTTTTCTTTATTGGGAAAGGGGAACAGGACTTTATTGGGTAACTGTATACTTCCAGGCCTTTTTTCCAAGTAAGTTGTAGTCCTTTCAATATTAGTTGTGAAGGGCACAGCTCAGCTCCAGGTCCAGTTGCCATTTCTAGTTGCTGGGGGCACAGCCCACCATCCTTTGCCCGTGTGGGAATCGAACTGGCAGCCTTCAGAGTTAGGAGCATGGAGCTCTAACGGCCTGAGCCACCGATCCAACCCTGAAACCTTCTTATTTCTTAACTAATTTACTATTCCAAAGCGAAACTCCTGTTTCAATTTTTCAAAAATTTGTTTCTTTGTCTAAAAGGTATAAAAGCTGCCTACTTCCCTCAATTCAGAGAGTCTTATATTTCTATGGGTCTGAAGAAAGAAGTGATTTTTCAGTCATGGAAATGACCACGGTCACGGGGAACAAATGAGATGCAGAAGCAGCTGGCCCTGATCTTAACACCAAATATGTTGCACCTGCATGACACTCAGGTCACACCTATGGCTTCATGCTGTGTCAAAGGCCCCCTTGGACCAAGGAATCCAGTCTACAGAAAGGAGAGGGGGGCAGTGGCCCAACTGAGTGGGGCCCACACCCTCTCACAGTCACTCCACCCAGAAGCCACAGGCAGGACAGGGCAGGTTTATGGCTTTTGACACACAGAGGAGGCTCCCTGAGAGATAATTCCCTAAGGGACAGGGGCACCCATATCTGGGACACCCTATATACCCTAAACATGGGGTCAGCAGTATAGGAAAGTATAATTCTGGACCCCAATTCTTTTGCATGTTGTCTGGCTGCTTCTGCCCCACAGAGGTGAGGTGTGTAGCACACACAGAGACAGGCACTAACTGGCCTGGAAAGATCACAATATTCACTATCTGCCTGTGCTTTGCTGCTGTGTAATGAATGAGCCTCACATGCTGCTGCTTCCTCAGCAGGTAGAAAATATGGGCTTGGGACCTAAGGGTGGAGTGAGATGCCTTTCCTTACCGTGATGCCCAAGGCCACACTGTGGGAAAGTGTGCTTCCTGTCCCTCCTACTCTAGGTTCCCTGGGCCAGGTGCAGAGGCTTTTACTGAGGTGAGTCCTCAGGAAAGGGGGATGAGGGGCCACTTGGTGGAGGAAGTGGTTAGGGTCACTTCAGAGATGGGAACGTCTTGGAGGCCCTGGAGTTCTTGGGACTCCCAAAGAATTGGGAATAAAGCCAGTATGGACTGGGGTGGGGAGGAGTGATTGGTGAGGGGAAGTGGCAGGGGAAGTGAATGCCTGGGGCTGCCGGTTAGGTGATCTGCTGGCAGAGCTGCTGGAACGTTCAAGGGTTGAGAGCAGTGGGGTGGCTTGCGTGGGGAAGTCGAGTGTGCACATGTGGTTTTCCTGCGGTAGCCACCCTGGGGGAAGGGCCCTTTGAGACGCCTGGGGACCTGAGGCGAGACTCTGGCTCCCAGTTCCCCAGAAGCGGGCTGGAGACTGACGCCTGGAGTTGGGGGTAGGGAGGGAAGGGGTTGCTGCACAAGAATTTACCGCGGCACCTTCTCTTTCTCCTTCCCTACCCTCCCGCCCCCCCACCCCGCACTTTGGCCCAGAATTAGGTTTTCGCCCAAGTCGCCTCAGTTTTAATCCTTTCGTTGCCTGGAAGGCGACAAACAGCCCCGGATGCCTCCCAGGCAGAAACTAGCCGGTAGAGAGGAAGGCGACGCCACCTGGAGTGAAGGTTGACAAATCCCAATGGGCTCGGGGTCTCCGTCCGGGGTCTCAATGCTCCCCAGCCCGCCCCGCCCCTGCCTCCCCCCTCAGCCCCTCCCCCACACCCCCACAGCCCGTACCTTCTCCCCTTCACACGCCCATAGGTTCCATCCCTAACTCACCCCTGCTGGCCGCCAAGGGACGCTCCGCTGCCCAGGGACACTCGCGCAGCAGTAGGACCAGGAAAACAAGACAAGACTTGGAGCCCGCAGATCGCACCATGGCGACAAGCAGTCAAGAAGGCGAATCTAAAGAGGCGGAGAGGCGTGTCTGCAGAGAGATCCAGGAAAGAGTTTCCTCCTACCGCCGTTTCTCTCGGGCTGGTTGTCGCTCTGCTGGCGCGAGGAGAGACAACTACAGGAGGTGACTTGAACGGGAAAGCATTGCCGGCGAATGGCCGGCGGAGGACGACAGATCAAGATAAAAATCACGGGAAAATTCGCTTACGCAAGCGACCCGCCGCCTGGTGGGGAGCTTGCCCGACAGATGCAGGCTATTGGGCGGCAGGGGGCGGCCACGCCCCGCAATACGTCCCCTTTGACTTCTGTTATCTGCGGTAAGACCTCAACCGCGGAAACAGCACCTGATCACCTCCTCAGCCCACTCCCCTGCCACCACCTAAGCATGAAGCCGCTTCTGGAAAGCGTCTGGCATCGGAGAAGTCAGGACAGGGGGTGGTCCTGCAGGGTCTCAACCCACAGTCACCTACAAACAATCCCTTCGCCCTACACTGCTCAAACATGAGGTCTGACAAGTTAGCGAACTTGTACCGCTGTTGCTAACCTTTTTTGTTATTAGAGGGATTATTCATTATGAATTTGTACCAACTAGATAAGCAGTTAACCAAGTTTACTATGTGGAAGTGCTGAAAAGGCTGCAAGAAAAAGTTAGTTGACCTAAACTTTTCGCCAACAATTGATGGCTCTTGCATCACGACAATGCACCAGCTCACACGGCACTGTCTGTGAGGGAGTTTTTAGCCAGTAAACAAATAACTGTATTGGCACACCCTCCCTACTCACCATATCGGGCCCCCAATGACTTCTTTCTTTACCTGAAGATAAAGGAAATATTGAAAGGAAGACATTTTGATGACATTCAGGACATCAAGGGTGATACGACAGCTCTGATGGCAATTCCAGAAAGACCCAAAATTGCTTTGAAGGGTGGACTAGGCGCTGGCGTTGGTGCATAGCTTCCCAAGGGGAGTACTTGGAAGGTGACAGTAGTGATATTCAGCAATGAGCTATGTAGCACTTTTTCTAGGGTGAGTTTGTGATCTTAATTGTCTGATCTCGTGCTTTCCCACTTAAAAGCTCCATCATCTCCACTGCCCTCCATCCTCGAACTTCCCAGCATGCTCTGCCAGCAGATCACCTGACCTGCAGCCCCTGGCGCTCACTTCACCAGACACATCTCACTTGCGTTCAAGACTCAAGACTCCCCACTCCAGCTCACCATGTTTTATTACCCATTTCTTTGCAGTTCAAATATGCCAGTGCCTCCAAAAGTTTTCCATCTTTGAAAAGACCTAATCACTTCCTCCACCAAGTGGCACCTTATCCCTCTTGCCTGACACACCCCAGAAAAAGCCTCTGCACCTGGCGCAGGGAACCTAGAGTGGGAGGGACAGGAAGCACTTTTTTTCAAATTATGAGCCTGGGAATGATGGTAAGGAAGGGCACTCTCACTCTACCCTTTGGCCCAAACCCACCTTTTCTACTCACTGAGGAGGCAGCAGCACATAAAGGTCATAGATTTAGGCAGGAGGCTGTGAACCTTTTCTACAAAGGGCGGATAGTGAATGCTGTCATCTTTGCAGTCCACTCAGCATCTGCCTCTGTATGCACTGCACACCTTCACCTTCCAATACGAAAGAGGCAAAGACAACACACGAACGAATAGGGAAACCAGATTTGTACACTTTCCTAGACTGCAGACCCTAGATTTAGGGCATATAGGGTGTTCCAGATATAGGAGCCCCTGACCCCTAGGAAATCAGCTCCCAAGGAGCCTCCTCTGTTTGTTGAAGAACCAGAAACACATCCTATCCTTCCCATGGCTTCTAGGTGGAGTGAATGTCACAGGTATGGGCCACTGCACCATCCTTTCCATAGGCTGGATTCCTTGGCACAAGTTGGCCTTTGAGACACTGCATGAAGCCATAGGTGTGACCTGAGGGTCGTGCTGGTGCAACATTTCTGGTGTCAAGATCAGGGCCACCTGCTTCTGCATCTTATTTCTTCCCGTGACCCTGCTCATTTCAGTGGCCAAAGAATCACTTCTATCTTATGGTCACTGGGCCTTTCTGTCCTAATTACACTCATGATGGGGACCTCTGGTTTCTCATAACCAGAGGCCTCATCTCTACTAGGCCCAGTACTTTACCAGGAGCCTCTATAAATGTGTGGATGTCCCTGCTGGAAGTGGCATGGCCTTGCTTCCCAACTCTAGGGGTCTGTGCTGTGATTCTCCAGTAGGAATGCCATCAAGTCCCCATAGCAACCTTGTCCTACTACAGCTACCTCTAGTACCATAGGGCTGCTGGGTCTTATGGCCCAAGAACAAAGTCCAGCCACAGTATTGTCTATGACTTCAACAGCAGGGTTGAGTCATTACAACAGAGATCTTTGGTCTGTAAAGTCTGGAGTATTTAATATATACCCATTTATAGAAGGTCTTTGGACCAGCCTGGCAATTAAATACTGATAGGAAAGGGATCGCATCCCTGCATCTTTACAGAGGTTTAGGGAAGGCCAGAAGGAATCACAGCACTTGCTGTCACATTGAAGGGTCCTTCCTCATTGCAACCTGGCATCTCCTTCTAGTGAGGGGCTCCAGATCCAATGAGTGGCTCAGTTCTGGAAACTGGACAAAGGATCCAGTCTTCTTGTTGGGAGGCTGCTTTACCTCCTAGTCATTCATCCTTGTGCTTTATCTTTGTTGTTATTATTTAAATCCAGGGGTCTCTCTGTTGGCTGTCCATCCATTTTGCCTCTTCTGTCACAGCAGCAGTGGTGACTGGATGTACTGTAATCCTTGCTTCCCTTATTAGTTGTATTAGCCCCAAGGAGACAGGCTGTCTCCTTTCTTTGTTCCAACCCCAAGATGTGCCCCAGTGGCTGCCACAAGTAGAGGGGTAGAAACTGTCTGCATTTTATGATTATGTGGGGCCACAGGATTGAGGAAGCATCTCCTTATATTTAGTGTCTGGACAAGGCTGTCACCCTTGGTGTTTCCAATGCAGCCCCACCAACCACTTCCTCAGCCACAGCCCCATTTACCACAGCCCAAGTCACAGCGCCATCCAAGGCTACGACCATCACGCCCATGGCCTGGATCGTCCCTCTGATCCTCACCTGCTCAATCAAAATTGGCATCCTAGGTGAGCCTTTTACAGTAACAGATACTGAGGGCACAAATGAGTGGGAATGAGGGGCAGAGGGCCTAGAGTGAGGATGGGGAAGGGTGAATTCCCAGCCCGACCTCTTCCCCCTCACTGAACCTCTCATCATGGAAATGAGACAGGGGAATGAGACCTCATATCGCCGATAGCAATTATTGGGACAGCTCAGCCCTGAGTTGTGTTATTTCCTCACTGTTAGTGCCAGTGGGAAAGGGAGGAGCTTGTTGATGATAAAGAGATTCAGGAATTTCAGTCCTGAATCAGATTCTCTGGGAGAGTCTGTTTGGGTTCAGTGTGGGTGGTGTGGGGACAGCAGGGACACATGGCGTGGGCAGCACTCACATTCGGGTGAGAGCAGCATGGTGGCTCCATGTGATGTGTCCAAGGTAAGGGGGCTCATCCAGGGGTCTAAGAGGAGAGGGACCAGGGTCTCATCCCAGGAAAAGGAAGGGAAGGCCTTTCAGATCCAACTAAGACGGGTAGAGTTCAGGGCTGTGTCCCCACAAAAAGTGGCTTCGGGGACAGCAGATAAGGAAGAAGGCAAACAGTAGGGAAAGTGCAGGATGAGGTTAGAAGGAAGGCAATTCTCCGTGCACACCTGGGATTCCTGGCTGAGCCCTGCGCAATCACCTGACAGCCAGCCTCCTGCAGACTCAGATCCTGAGCCCCTGAGGGCCCCTGCCTTGAGCAGAGGTGACTGAGGAGATAGGTGGGGCTGAGCTGCTGTTTCTCACAGCTGACCCTGACCTGGGTGGATGGGGCAGGGCTGGGACTGTCATACTGAGAGCTCTGTGTACTTTAGCTAAGAGGCTGGTAGGCAAGGGAAAAGAAGGATGCTTGTCTGTTACCCTCCCCAGGCTAGAGGTGTCAGGATACAGGGCCTCCTCTCCATCAAACTTCCCACCAGGTCTTAGGCTCTCCCATCACAGGCAGAATCAGTGATTTATGTTAGTGACGTATTTCTCTCAGTCACCTCTGCTCAAGGCAGGGGCCCCTCAGTGGCTCAGGACCTGAGTGAGGGGAGCAGATGATTCATTACTCGCTTTAGTCCAGAGCCCAAAAGCTCTATAGCAGGGACTGGAGCTGACTCTCTATGCGCAAAGGGAGGTAAAGGTTGCTACAGGCTGCTGGTCCCAGGGCAGGGGTGGCAGGTGCAGGGTAATACATGACTTTGTGAGTGGAGGGCTCAAGATGGGGAGTGATTGGGGTGCGGTAGCCCCAGGAGAACCGACCCTGGATATCCTCAGCCACTAGTACCATCACTTGTTCTTTTCTGCAGGCTGACGATGCTACCAGGAAGCCCAGGATAGTGGGTCTATCTCAGCGATTCCACTTTTGGTTGGAGGCCTTTGGATGACCTGCTGTTCATTTTCAGACCACGGTGATAGAGCAGATGCAACATTTCATGTCTTTTATTGCATTTGCTGATTATCCTATTCAGTGCTTTTTTTTAAAAAAAACACATTAAGTCACATTTTGTTGGTACTAAGGGATGAAATTGTTACATTTAAACTGTAATTGCTTGAATAAGAAATCTCAACAAAAACGACATTTTCTGTCTTCTCCTTTCTGGAGAATCAGATGCATCTCTGCTTCCTGACTGGTTCTTACAAATGATATCGCCAAAAAATATCATGTGAGGTTATAGAAACTCAGGAGATCTGTCTGTGTCCTAGAACAATCTTATTGTAGTCAAACACAGGAACATTATATTTATGATTGTTTCCTTTAGTGACTTATTTCGCTATAAAGATGTGTAAGTAAATACCTTTATATTCGAAAAACTTTAATTACTTTGGAGTTTTGTTTTATAATGCAGTAAACAATTCAGGGCATTTCACTATTCCTCCATGGTATGGGGTAAATATTACCAGTGATTCTGCTAGGTTTCTTGTGGAAACAGATTTTAAGGATCACTCTTAACTTTATAGGTATCCTGTGTCAGTCTCAAACATTATTCTGATACTCTGGATGCAAACAAATACCCTGGGACTTAAGCAATGACAATTTTTCTGATTTCGCCCCATTCCCCCACCCCAGCAGTGACTTTCCCGTGAAGCCCTCCCCCACACACTCCCCTTTTCAGTGAGAAGAAAATCTTCACCACAGAATCATCTCTACTTCTCAAAGTTGTTTTATTTCCCCATGGACAAAGGGTCAGTATTCGGAATATAGTATAATGAACTCCTACAAATAAATAAGGATAAGTCTAATACTCCTCAAGTTAGGCAAATACTTTATGCTCTTCACCGATGGTGAACACACTTGTGGAAAGACTGAATGTGTCCCACGTCATCAAGATAAAGCAAAAGAACAATGGGATGCCCTGATACGCCCATCACACTGACAAAATGTCAGTATCTCTGTAAGAAGTGGTGCCCAGGAGATGAAAAACAGGAGTCCTGACATTGTTAGTAGCAGTGAGAATTGAATCATGTCTATCTCACCTCATCCCGACAGGGGATGAGGGTTTAGCCTACAGAAGTGCCAGTGTTGGTCCCAGGCTGGTAAGCATGGGTCAAAAACATGTAGATATTGGGGTGTTTGTTTTAGTTAGTGTCACAGCAAAAAAATGAACAATAAGATATCTTACTGAAGAACAATATCTTTTCAGTGTTGTTAAAAGATTTCTGTTTCTCCCTACTTCAGGCAAAGTAATCCCAACTATTTAAAAAGAAACAACCAAAATGCCCAACAAAAAACTTTTAAACCTTTCCCATATATATTTTTAGGACTACTGGTTAATATACAATTATAGTGTCCACATAATCTAAATTCACATACATTTAAAAATTAAACAGATCACTAAAAAGGGCTAATAAAAACCATAACCCACATCTTCAGCACATCAAGGAAATGAAAAATACCTAAATCCATCAGCTCTTTGACCCTAAAGGACATTATCAGAACAACTGTTGAAACTTGAATGGGGTCTGAGGATTACACAGCAGTCAAGTGATGTGAAATCTATCTTTGGGATTACATTCTGGTGATTTGGGAGTGTTCAGTTTGTGGGAGATACATGCTAAAGTACATGGCATCAGAGGACATCACAACAAATGGGGGATATGAGTGTGACAGCACTGTCATAAGGTTCAGGAAAAGAAGTACTCTGTACAGTAGTCACAACTTCTGTATCAGTTTACAAATTTTTCAAAAGTTTTTATAGTTATTAAAAGAATTTAAGAAAACATAATTTTCAGAATTTCGTGTTAGAAGTAAAATAGCTCAACAAATGCAATACGGACCCTGATGTTTCGTCATAGGCCGGTCCTTCCCCTTGTTCCCGTCTCACCCTTCTGTGCTCCAGCCTTCGTCAGCTTCTCCCTCCTCTACCTCATCAGCATGGCAGCCCAGGCCTGGAATGGGAGGTGTGCAAACTCCCTGTTATATGTCCTGCCCAGCACTGTGATGCAGGAGCTTCCAGGTAACCAAGTCAGAGAAGAGGGCTTAGCAGCTCTGAGGTAGCTAGAACCTCTAAGCCAAGTGTGTGTGTGTGTGTGTGTGTGTGTGTGTGTGTGTGTGTGTGTGTGTTCCTACTGGCTTTCCTGCCTGAAACTCATGACTGCCAGGGATTTCCCACATAGCCTCCCTCTCCGTCCCACGTCACCTCATGAAATCTCTTCTTCTCCAATACTCTAAGGTCAGGTCACTAGCCAATCTGCTGGTCCATGCCATCATGTCTCTAAGCTTCTGTTCTGGAACATTCCTCCATCAAGTATCTTGTTATCACTGAACTATAGCCTATCGGCCATGAAAACTGGGCACAAATATCACCACCGGTTGTCTTCCTTTCCCACCTGTTTGACTCAGGGTTCTCCAGAGAGACAGACCACCATGATGTAGGTAGATAGACACATAGGTGCTTAGATAGATATAGATTTGATTGATTGATTGATTGATTGATTATAAATTTGGCTCACGTGATTATGGAGGCTGTCAAGTCTAAAACCTGCAGTGCAGGCCGGCATCCTGGAGCCCAGGAGAGCCAGCGGTGCACGTGAAGTGTGAAGACAGTCTGCTGGAGAATTCCCTCTTCTGTAGGTGGTCAGTCTTACTGTTCTCTTCAGGCCTTCGACTGATTTGACAAGGCCTACCAGCAGGATGGGGGCAATCTTTTTACTCAAATCTCACCCATTTATGACACGTCCACAGGCTAAATTAATCATCTCCTCTCCCCCACCCCGTGTCCCAACACCCAGGTCCACAGTAAGGATATCACACCTGGTGAGAGGTGCTTGTACAGTGGTGTGCTCCACCGGTCATGTGGTCATTGGAAATACAATGTGTCCCTTTGTCACTTTTGTAAACAGAGTCTAATACATGCTGTTGCTCAATCATCTGTCATGAATTGAATTACATTGGGGAAGCTGAGGGAAGGTTCTCCTCATGTATGGGGCTCACTTATACCACAACCATCTGTGGCAAACCATCCCTGATTCCCGGGCTGTAACCCCACCTCCACTCAGTTTATCACTATGATCACTCTGGGCATCCCCAACATGTTGCCCCAATGGATCTTTGACTTGGTCCTTGGAAAGGCAGCAGGTATTGTGGGCAGAAATGAGATGGGAATTAGAGGCTGCTGAGGAGACCTTAGCCTGGGGTGAGGACTGGAGAACCCAAGTCCCACTGAGCCTCCAGCCAATGGGCCTTTTCTCCATTGAATGAACGAAGTACACTAAGAACTAACTCCTCTTCCACACATTTTCCATGTGAAGATGATCAGCTCAAGTGACAGTATTGATAATGTATAAAGATAAAATTTGTATGATAATAACAGCACAAAGAGGGGGAGAGTGACAAAGTTATATTGGAAGAAAATTGGTATGAATCTGAACTAGATTATTTAAGGTTAAGAGGCTAATGGTAATCTCCCAGGCAACTAGTTAAGAAAAAGATTCAAAATAATACAGAAAAAGAAACAAGGAAGTAGAAAGAGTTAAGACGGAAGTGGTTAATTGTGTCTAAGACCTGTGAGATATGAAGGATGAGGGAAGTGGAATTGGCCGAGGACAAACTTCAGATCACTACGCACATTTGGATACGAAGTTCTGAAGAGCAAGGCCCAAAACAGAAATGAACAAAAGTTTAATTAATTACCTACAGAATGTAATTTATGAGATTCTTTAAGTGCTGGATTTAGTGTTTATAAAAGGTCATTCCATTTGACAGTACTGTGTAGGTTAGATAGTCTCACTTTGCAATTATCCCAAATATACAGAATGATTGCCATGAAATTGTAGTTTACCATAAATATATGATTTATAGGTAACCAAATAATTTTTGCTTCTGGATTTGTTTTTTATCGAGGCAAATATATAATGATTAAAAGTGGGTAAGAACAATAATCTTAAATTTCCAGGTTGATGAATTTTTCCTTATGTTTTAGCCAAATAATTTCAAGAAAAAAAATTCAAATATTCTTGCAAAATTTACAGCAAAAGTTGAATATAGTATCTCCTTTAAAAAGGTGACATGATATACATGTGGAGTCTCCAAATGACTTAGAGAGAATTATATAATTGCTTAGAATCACTGGGCAAAGTGTCAGGAGCAAAACCCAGCCTAGTCCCGATGGGCATGGATGGACCCGCCTGCCCCACCGGGCAGCTGCCAAACCTCTGTGATCAAGGCCTGGACAAGTCAGAGGGAGCAGGTCTCCACCCACTGCCCTCTAGCAACGTTCCCTCCCTGCTGCTCCTCCATTATGTCCTCCCTTTTCATATCGAACCTCCACGGTCACAGACACACGGGTCTTTCCCCATCACACATGTACCCCTCACTTCTCTCTGTCCCCCACACTGACTGTCCATCTCCATACCCTCTGCCCCAGCCATCCAGGAGGGCTCCGGTTTCTCCACAGGCTCCCTAACATCTGTTTCCTGTCCTGTGATGATCGCCATCTAGTGTGTGTGAAGTGGCATCTCTTTGTGGTTTTGATCTGCATTTGCCTGATGGCTGATGATAGGAGCATCTTTTCATGTGTTTATTGGCCATCTGTATTCCTCTTGGGAGAAACGTTTGTTTTTAAATTGGATTATTTATCAGTATATTATTGAGTGTAATAGTTCTTTATATATTCTGGATACCAGTCCCTTGCCAGAGATATGATTGGAAAATATTTTCTCTCCTTCTATAAGTTGTGTTTTCACTTTCTTGAGGGTGTCTTTTGAAGTACAAATGTCCTAAGTTTTGGAAAAGTCAATTTATCTACTTTTTTTTTGTCATTTGTGCTACTAGTGTATTTAAGAAGGTTTTGCCAAACAAGTTCACAAAGATTTACTCCTATCTTTTCTTTTTTTTAGTATGTTTTCTTCTAATCTTTCATAGTTTTATTTCACATATATGAATATGTATAATCCATTTTGAGTTAACTTTTGTGTATAGTGTGAAGGATAGCAGAATATGCCACCCTCAAATATCTGCTTTCACACACTGATTATTTTGAGTTGTAGACATGTGAAAACAGCCAAGCAGGAGAAGACTTCTGTTTTAGCCTAAAGACAGTCCTCAAAAGGAACTCAGTTGTCATTCCCTCCCTGGGAGTTTCATCAACCAGGGAGGACTGACTCATCACAGGAGAAAAGTTGCCACAACACCCAGACAGACTTTGGCACACTTTCGTGTCATTTTCCCCTGAAAATGTGACCTAGCCGAACAATCACCTGTCCTGCGTCTTTTGGAGAAAAATTAATATAAGACCCGGTATTATATTATATTAATTATATTATATTAATTATATTATATTATATTATACTATACTATACTATACTATACTATACTATACTATACTATATTATATTATATTATATTATATTATATTATGTTATATAAGACCCGGTCATATATTATAGTAAAATAAGACCGGGTCTTATCTTAATTTTTGCCCCATAAGATGCATTAGAGCTGATTGTCCGGCTAGGTCTTATTTTTGGGGAAACATGGTACTTCTCATCTATTTATCTAAAAGCCCATTTATCTTTACTAAAAATCATTTGCCCTCCTGTAAGAGGCCTACAACACCCCCACCCTTTGCCCACCTTTCCCTATTAAGATATTTAATCCTGAATTCTAGAGTATCTCTCATCTGTATTAGAGGTATACGTGTTAATAAACTTCTGTCTGTGTTTCTCTTGTTAATCTGTCTTTTGTCACCTGGGTCAAAAGGGCGGAGAGAAAGTCATTTTCTTCCCTTGTAGGTGTAAGGAGAGCCTTGAACTTCATGGTTTGCGTGGGACTATCTTTACCACGTGTTCTTGATTTCTGAGTCGGTGTCTATCGAGTCATTTTTCTCCTCATTATTAATCACCTTTTCTTGCTTTTTAGCACGTCTAGAAATCTTTTGATTGGAGGCTTGAACATTGTGATTTGGTACATTGGTAAATGTGTGTAGCCCTTCAGCAGCAGGCTCAGGGAGCCAGAAAGAAGCAGGCTGAGTGCACAAGCCCCAGGGGTCCATGGGGGCCCAGCCTCCTTTAATCCTCACCACTGACTCCTAGTGTCTAAAGCTGGTGTCCTGCCTTCCTGCTGCTCCTACTGGGAATGCAGCCTGACCTCGGCCTGCTGGGCTGGCCAGTGAAGCCCTTCTCAGTCTCCTTCCAGCAGGAGCTAAAGCCAGAGCCCTGTGCCCACAGCTCTGTGAATGGGATCCCCTTCCCTGGGACAGACCTGCACCCACCACGCCACTGCCCTGCCCCAGTCTAGGTGTAACACTCCCTGTGTCCCTGCTGCCTCCACACACAGCACGAGACAGAGTGATCCCTGGTATGTTTTAGGCAACTGAAAGGATGGAATCATTTCCTACATGACAGTGTGAACACATTAATATATTTTATTAAACAAAAAAACAAACAAACAAACAAAAAAATCCTTCCTAACTATTCTTCCTCTTAATTGAATAGAAAATGCCAGCTGCCACTCCAATTCCACCTGACACAGGGAAATCTGACGGAAAGAGAGTCAGAGTAAAACTAACAGTCCTAACTGATTGTGAGTAAATCTCTTACGACTGCAAAGGTTTCAAAATGACCAAGTCAACACAGAGGCCTTTTCAAGGGCCATGGAGGGAGCTTGCACAGGTGACGGGTTCTGGAGTTAAGATCTTCAGCTTCTTGGTGAACCCATGACTGAGAAGAAGATAATATATTGTGTTGGAAGCCAGACTGTCACCAGGGGACTGTTTTTGCCATCAAGGTGTGATTTGACATTGTCACCTTCTCAAAGTCCAGAGAAGAAACATCAGGTAATGGAAGAGCTGTTATGACATTGGGAAAGTTGCTGCACTAAATCATGCTCTCCTCAGAGACCAAAGTATTTGTTCATCAAAAGTTGGTGCAAGTCCTGGCTTGTATTGGGACTAAACTGCACCCACGCCAGGCCTTCTAGATCTTGGCCCCTGCCCCACACAGGAGCAGGGACTCGGTTTGCCCCTCCCCTCGCAGCACTGTGGCGTTGCCTGTAAATACCTTGTTTCCCCAAGCACAGAGTACCCCCAGCCCTACTGTGGAGTATGGGGGCTCAGCACTAAGAAAGGGCATCATTTCCATGTAGAGATGGATCAGGGCACAGGTGAGACCAGGGCTCACCTCTCCCACGTCCTTACCAGACTACATCCTGCCCAATGGCCAGGCCAGCCTGCTTCTCACCTTCCATGGTACCTGATCTCCTGCTTACTTTCAAGATGATGACAATTAAGACTGAGCACATGACGATCACTGGGAAAATCCATGCAATTAACTGGATGAGTGAAGACTGCTGGGTATCTGAGGCCTTTAATGATGGCACTGGAACAAAGGGAATGAGGAAAAACCTTGTAAAACCAAAAAATACACCTTTCTCAGCACCTACTTCCCCCAGGCAGCACATGTCATCCAGTCATCACTACATTTCCTGACTTACTGTGTGACAGCCCACTATTAGGTAGTGTGGTCTGAAGATGTACAGGGGTTGTGCCCTGTCCTTATGGAGTTCATATTTCTACTGAGGGAGACAGCAGTTGGTCATCTGATTATCACACAGTTGGTCACGTTCATGTGTATAGACCTCTTTAAGGCTGATAGAACTAGAGGTGTTTAATTCTATCTGAGGAAGGGATGAAGGCTCCATAAGAAGTGATATTCGATCTGGTTGAATAACTGTAACAGACGAAGAAGAGAAGGCCTGGAAGCACAATAGTGCATAGAGATTTGGGGACCATCTAACAGTCCAGGGCGACTGGATCAGTGGTTAATTGGAGAAGGGGACTCCTGTGCTGAGGCAGGTGGGATGGGAAAGGAGGATGCTGGGAAATCATATGGCAGTCACTGACTTTCCAAATAAAAAGTCCACCAGAAAATCAACCAGTCTATCTATACATTAAATTATCAAATTTACAGACATATTCATCTCACAGAGTTGGCATTAGACCTTCAAAGAGAGCTACGAGGTTGTCCACCTCCCTGATCAGATACCTGAGGGTTCCAGCATTTTCTCCACATATTCTACGAATTCCCTAAACCAGTGAGAGCTTAGGGAAGAGCTTAGGGAGAGCAATCTCCCACTGAGATCTTTCTGAAATACTCGGCCACTTCCTTATTGTTCTCCCAGTCTTCTTTGATTTCTCTAACTCTAGGATCAATCACTGTCCAGTTCAATTTCTTTGTCAGAGTGGAGGGTGCTCTGTCCATTGAAGCTGGACTTCTAGGACTCACATGTGTATCCTTCTGTCTGACACTGACAGGACATCTTGGCCTGCAGGGTGGGAGGACCTGCCATCCCACACACAGACGTCATCCTCTCTCTTGAGCTCAACCATCTCCTAGTAGCTCAAGTGTGTCTCTGCACAGTTAGGGGCCTCTATTATTTTCATGACTTGCCCTTTCTTGCCATCAGGTCCACTGTGTCTCTGAGGTGGGACCAGAGTTCAGTTCCTTTACACAAAGGCCCTGCCCTGCCTGTGCCCCGCCCCTTCCCTCTCCTGCTGACTGTCTCCATCTCCCTTCACTTACCTTGGTCTTGTTTTCCCCCAGTTTGTTGACAGGCATGTTCCTCCTGAGCTCTCACCTCACTTCTCAGCGTTTGGGTCAATTCTGTCCACACTTCTCTCCCAGGGGACCCCAAGGTTTGACCTTGTTGCTGTCACTGTCATACTGAAGGAAAGGCTTTTGGATCCACTGAGCCCGGACTCCACACCAGGGCTGTCCACGTCTGTGCTGTGATTTGACAGTGAGGCTGAGGCAAAGAGAGTGAGCACCTGTGAGTGAAAGATGCAGGTGTGGCCCTGGGGACTCCCTCTGAATGGCCTGGCCGCTGAGAGGGGTCTGCATTTCATCCCCCACCACCTTCTGCATCCTTAGTTCTGTCTCACCTTTAACTGTCTGAGGTAGTAAAGTACTTTGATGTGACCATGGACCCCGGCTGCACATACTGTTACCAGGTGGATTCATCTGACAGTTGTTTTTAATGACATCTACCAAGGTTTGAGGTACAAAATTCAAGAAAGTGTCTGTCCCCCTGGGACTCATATTGTAGATAAACACACAGGACTTTCAACAGAAGTGAGGAAAGACCCCATAGGACACATGCCAAATTCACGATGGGTCCTGGGTATTCAGGAAAGGCTTCCTGGAAGAGGAGCTGGGACCTGGCAGGAGAGGGATAGTTGTGACATGTGAGCACAGAACCACGCACAGTGCCTTAGGCTAGGGTTCCTGGTATACTGGGGTAAGTACCATCCTGGGATCCAGTTTAGCTATTTTTACAGAAACACAATTGCTTCCTAAGCAGACAACAACTGTTCTTCCACCCTGGGCCTTTCAAACTTACCAGTGGTTGTAGAAATCTCTGGTTTTATGTCAAGCAGTTGCTTTTTGAGCTCTTTCATCGGGTCTTTCAAAGTTTCTGTCTGTCTCTCCCAGGCCTTTGAGCCATTCTCCTTCCTCCCCAGAGCACCAAGGAGTTTGACCTCCTTCCTAACACAGTGATCCTAGAAATGTGTTTCCATCGATCTGGCCTTGAACTTCATACCATGGTTTCCATCAGGAATGACAGTGAAGTTACAGCAAAGATAGATTATTTCAGGTCAGGGCTGACTGTGCGTAAAAGACTAAATGAACCCCTCCCCCATCTCTGTGACAGGAAGAAAATCCCCCTGATGGCAGGGCTGGCAGAGCAAGGACTGACCCTGTTCTTCCCCGACCTTCATCAGCTAAAGGCTAGTGCCCCTCCCTTGCTTGTGCAGGATCATGACGCCTCTGCCTGGCAAAAATAACACATCCCCAGATATGTGTCTTCTGTTCACCAGGCCAACACCCAACCTATTAGCATGAGTCACCCCGTGACCACTGCAGGGATGTGCCAGATGCCTATGGAAGAAAGGCCTAGATGCCAGAGGATTGTCAGAAATGAACCTAGTGTCCTGTGGGGGAGATGGAGAGCACATAGGGAGCTACTCCTGGGGAAGCTGTATCATAGTGGGGGTGTGGTGAGGAGAGGCGTGGGGGTGGGGGCAGGGTGAGGACACTGATAGATCCCAAAGTTGGAGAAGGCAGCATTGACAATCATGGGTCACAGGACTTCGCACAGCCCTGGGAGGTGGTGCTAACCTGATAAGATGGGTCTTACAAGCTTGGAAAAAAGCATGGCTACACTTTATAAAATAGAAAAGGCAGAACTCTGAGGCAGTAGGTGAAGGAAACGATCAAATGCCTCAGACAGGTGAATATGCCAGGGTAGCTATAATAGGAAAAAGCAGAAAAGTGTCCAGTCAACCATGCTCCATGGGAAAGCCTGAAGATAAACTCTTGTTTATCAAGCCTATGAGCAAGCATGGGTGAGAAAAGTGCCAGAATTCTCAAAAGGCTCAACGATGACCTTTGTTGAACATCAGGGTGGTGGTAGGAGTCGGTGTTCCCCAAAATGTGTTCTAGTTGTAATGAGGATGGAAAATGTCGAAATAATGGATGCCAGGTGGAAATGTTCTATGTCAGGAGCAAAGTAGGCATGATGGTCAAAATGATTAGAAATGGACATCACAGGAATGGTGGCAGCGAGGCGGACTTCTTAAGTTCTCCTCCGGAACTTACCACAAATTAAACATTTATAACCCATCAAAGGACTCTCTGCTCATCACAGAGAACAGCTAAGAGTTTCGTACTAGCATTACTTGAAGGTGGGCAATTTGGGTGAGCAGGGGAAGAGGGAAGGGAGTGGAGTGGTGACGCGCATCCACAGCTGCGGAGATGCAGGGGATCCCAGGATGGAACAGAGACCACAAAAGCCAGGAGGTGGGTTCTTTCCCTGCATCCCACAGCTGATCTCTCCTATGGAGAGAGCAGCATATCCAGCATTTGAGGCTGTAACCTCAGCTGAGACTTCCAGCAGGGCCATAGATTGGACGTAAGCTCCATACCTGGGCCCCGCCCCCCACTCTCCCAATCCTACCCCCACCTTTCCAGAGACTCAAGCTGGCCCCTGAACTGAGGAGTAGTGTCAGTTTACAGAGGAGCCATAGCGCTCAGGATCTGGGAAGACCCAGCTTACAGCTTTAACCCAGGGAAGAGGCTGGGAAGAGTGTGCCACTGCTGGGCTGGGAGAGAGAAGACCCCTCCATCCCCAGCCCCCACCCTTTCTGGCTGCCTAGCGCAGGGCAATTACAACTGCAAAGACACACCCAGGGGTCAGCAGCAAGTGGGAGACACAGCTCTGGACTTTCAGCGGCTCAGAAATCTCCCGCCGTCCACACACACACACACACACACACACACACACACACACGGAAGAAGTGCCCCAAGACTCAGGAGACCTGGGAACAGGGCTTCTTGTGTTGCTCTCAGTGCAGGCAAGAGCAGAAACTGCACTGACTTTGTAAAACCTACCATGCAGACCCCATAGCCCCACTCATCTAAAACTGCAGTCCCAGGGTCACTCTGGGCACCAGGTGACCGTGTCTGCCTGCACAATATGCAGAGGACTCTTGGGTACAGCAGAGGACAACCTGGAGATTACTTGGTGGGCTTAAGCCAAGACTGGCACTGCTTTTTTTGTTTTGATTTGTTCTCATATTTTTGATATTTTTGCCTGTACTGAGTGTGGGTTTTTGGTTGTTTTTACATGTGAATGTATTTGTTTTTTCTTTGGTGCTGTTGTTGTTGTTGTTCTGCTAGGTGATTTGCTTTGTTCTGAAATTGCCCTACCAGGGCCCAGCTCAAGAGGCACAAGATTCAACACACCCAGAGGCCAACTCCAGACCAACCCAGAGTACTACCGGGTTTGACCTATAAGTGACACACCCAGAGGGACTTCTCTACAGGCACAAGAGCCCATAGAGGCTAAGCCTCATCTAAGTGATCAACCCTCACCAACAGAACATCCTGCTATGGGCCGAGCCAAGTCTCACAGCTGGTCAGCCTAGGAGTCAAGCCCACCTATTCACAAGCCAAAAGCAATAAAAGATCAACTTTAACATGACAATATACACAACACAAGAGTTACCTTTGGAGCACACGCAGAGGAGAAGAACAAAGTAGTGCAAGTCAAATACAAAGGACACATACTACATAAAATAACCCAGCAAAAAGGAAGAACCATAGGGGATCTACCTAATACATTGAAACAAATACAGAGAGTCAGACAGAATGGGGAAACAAAGAAACATGTCCCAAATAAAAGAACAGAAGAAATCTCCGGAACTGGAACCAAATGAAATAGAGGTAACCAACCTATCAGAGACAGAGTTCAGAACACTGATGATAAGAATGTTTAAGGAGCTTAGAGACGACATAAAGAAGGAGAGAGAAATCATAATGAACAACCAGTTAGAACTAAAATAAACTAAAATAAAGAACACACTTGAAGGAATTACTAGCAGGTTAGATGAAGCAAAGGATCGAACAAACGACTTAGAAGACAAGTTAGCAGAGATCACCCAAAAGGAACAACAAAAATAAAAAAGAATGAAAAACAATGAAGATGGTTTAAGAGACCTCTGGGATAACATCAAGCGCAACAACATGCTTGATAGGAATACCAGAAGGTGAGAGGGAGCAAGGGATCGAGAACATATTTGAAGTAATAAAGTCCGAAAATTACCCTAACCTGGTGAAGGAAAATGGCATACAAGCCCAGGAAGTGTAGAGAGTTCCAACCAGGATAAACCCAAACAGGTCCACACCAAGACACATTATAGTTAAAATGGCAAAGGTTAAAGACAAAGAGAGAATCCTAAAAGCAGCAAGAGAAAGACAGTAGATTACATATAAGTAATCCTATCAGTCTATCAAATGACTTTTCTGCAGAAACATTGCAGGCCAGGAGGGAGCGGCAGGAGATACTCAAAATGATGGAAAACAAAGGCCTACAACCTAGATTGCTTTATCCAGCAAGGCTATCATTTAAAATTGAAGGAGAGATAAAGAGCTTCCCAGAAAAGAATGAGTTAAAGGAATTTATTACCATCAAGCCAGCATTTCAGGAAATATTAATAGGGCTTCTGTAAACAGAAGAAAGATGTAAACAATCTAACTACAAATTTTAAAAATGGCAATAACTATGTGCCTATCAATAATCACATTAAATGTAAATGGATTAAATGCTTCAATCAAGAGACATAGGGTGGCTGAGTGGACAAGGAAGCAAGAACCTTGTGTATGCTGTATACAAGAGACTCACCTCAGATCAAAAGACACACAGGCTGAAAGTGAAGGGTTGGAGTAAGATATTTCATGCAAATGGAAATGAGAAAAAAGCTGGAGTTGCAATACTTATTTCTGACAAAATAGACTTTAAAATGAAGAATATATTAAAAGACAAAGATGGGCACTGTATAATAATAAAGGCATTGATCCGACAAGAGGACATAACCCTAGTAAACATCTATGCACTCAACATAGGAGCACATAAATATATAAAACAGATATTGACTGACATACAGACAGAGCTCAATAGTAACACTATCATAGTAGGGGACTTCAACACACCTCTGACAACAAGGGACAGGTCTTCCAGGCAGAAAATCAATATGGAAAAAATGGCCTTAAATGACACATTGGACCACTTGGATTTAATAGACATTTTCAGAGCATTTCACCCCAAAGTTGCAGAATACACGTTCTTCTCAAGCACACATAAACCATTTTCCAAGATAGACCACATATTAGGCCGCAAAACAAGTCTTGATAAATTTAAGAAAATTGAAATTATACCAGTTGTCTTCTCTGACCACAGTGCTATTAAATTAGAAATGAACTACAGGAAAAAAACTGGAATACACACCAATTCATGGAGGCTGAATAATATGTTACTAAATAATGATTGGGTTAACCATGAGATTAAGGAAGAAATCAAAAGATATCTCGAGACAAACGAAAATGAAAACATGACGACCCAAAATCTATGGGATGCAGCGAAATCAGTCCTAACAGGGAAAATCATAGCATTGCAGGCCTACCTAAAGAAACATGAAAAATCACTAATCAACAGATTATCTTCACGCTTAAGGGATCTGGAAAAAGAACAGCAAAATAAGCCCAAAGGGAGTACAAGGAAGGAGATAATAAAGATCAGAGCGGAAATAAATGAAATAGAAACCGGAAAAACAATACAAAAGATCAATGAATCCAAGAGTTGGTTTTTACAGAAGATAAACAAAATTGACAAACCTTTAGCAAGACTCATCAAAAAAAAAGAGAGAACCCAAATTAATAAAATCAGAAATGAAAGTGACAACAGACACCATAGAATAGAAATACAAAAAAAAAAAAAAAATTTAAGAGCAACTATATGCCAACAAATTTGACAATCTGGAAGAAATGGACAATATTCTAGAAGTATACAACCTTCCAAGGCTACCTCAAGAAGAAACGGAAAACCTGAATAGACTGATAACCACCTGGGAAATTGAATCAGTAATCAACAATCTCCCAAAAAACAAAAGCCCTGGACCAGATGGCTTTACAACTGAATTTTACAAAACATTCAAAAAAGAATTATCACCTATTCTCCTGAAGCTCTTCCAAAAAATCCAGAAGGAGGGAAAGCTCCCAAACACTTTTTATGAGGCCATTATCACCCTGATCCCAAAATCAGACAAAGACACTACAAAAAAAGAAAACTACAGGCCAATATCTCTAATGAACATGATGCAAAAATCCTCAACAAAATATTAATGAACAGAATTCAGCAGTACATTAAAAAGATCATACACCATGATCCTGGTATGAAAGGTTGGTTCAACATCCGCAAATCAATTAATGTAATACACCGCATTAACAAAATGAAAAATAAAAATCACATGATCATATCAATAGACACAGAAAAAGCATTTGATAAAATCCAGCAGCCATTTATGATAAAAACCCTTAAGAAAGTGGGAATAGAGGGATCGTATCTCAACATAATAAAGGCCATATATGATAAGCCCAGAGCAAACATCATACTCAATGGGGAAAAGCTAAAAGCATTCCCCTTTAGATCAGGAACAAGGCAAGGTTGTCCATCTTCTCCACTTCTATTCAACATAGTGCTGGAAGTTCTAGTCACAGCAATCAGATAAGGAAAAGAAATAAAAGTCATCCAAATTGGTAAGGAGGAAGTAAAATTGTCATTATATGCTGATGACATGATACTATATAGAGAGAACACTAAAGATTCCACCAAGAAACTATTGGAGCTGATAAATGAATTTAGTAAAGTAGCAGGATACAAAATTAATATTCAGAAATCAGTTGCATTTGTATATACCAATAATAAAATATCAGAAGGAGAAATTAAGAAAATAATCCCATTTACAATTGCTTCAAAGACTATAAAATACCTGAGAATAAATTTAACCAAAGAAGTAAAAGCTCTGTACTCAGAAAATTATAAGACACTGAAGAGAGAAATTAAAGAAGATACAAATAGATGGAAACACATACCATGTTCATGGATAGGAAGAATTAATATCGTTAAAATGTCCATACTGCCGAAGGCAATATACATACTCAACGCAATTCCTATCAAACTACCAATGACGTTTTTCACAGAAATAGCACATATAATCCTAAAATTTATATGGAGCTATAAAAGACCTCGGATAGCTTTGGCAATCTTGAGAAACAAGAACAAAGTGGGAGGTATAACGATACCTAACATCAAATTATACTACAAGGCTACAGTAATCAAAACAGCATGGTACTGGCATAAAAACACACACATAAGTCAATGGAACAGAATAAAGTCCAGAAATAAATCCATGGCTATATGGTCATTTAATCTACGACAATGGAGGCAAGAATTTATGGTGGAGTAAAGACAGTCTGTTCAATAAGTGCTGGTGGGAAACCTGGACAGACACATACAAAAAAATGAAGCTGGACCACCTCCTTACACCATATACAAGAATAAATTCAAAATGGATTAAAGACTTAAATGTAAGATCTGAAAGCATAACATTCCTAGAAGAAAATATAGGAAGAAACTTTATAGACAATACCCGGAGTAAGATTTTTACTGATCTATCCCCTTGGGCAAGGGAAGTAAGAGAAAAACTAAACATGTGGGATTACATCAAACTAAAAAGTGTTTTTACAGCAAAGGAAACCATCAATAAAACAAAAAGGGATCCTATTGAATGGGAAAAGATATTGGCCAATGATATATCCAATAAGGGGTTAATATCCCAAATTTATTAAAAAAACAAAAAACAAAAACAAAACAAAAAACTCACTAACTCATTCAACTCAACTCCAAAAAAACAAACAACCCAATTAAAAAATGGGCAGAGGACATGAAGAGACATTTTTCTAAAAAGGACATATAGATGGCAAACAGACATATGAAAAAATGCTCAACCTCACGAACCATTAGAAAAATGCAAGTAAAAACCACAATGAGATACCACCTAACCCCAGTCAAAATGGCTATCATCAATAAATCAACAAATAAGACGTGCTGGCGAAGATGTGGAGAAAAGGAACCCTTGTGCACTGTTGGTGGGATTGCAGATTGGTGCAGCCACTATGGAAAACAGTATGGAGATATCTCAAAAATATGAAAATGGAACTACCTTAGGATCCAGCAATTCCACTCCTAGGTATCCATCCGGAGAAATCCAAAACTCTAATTCAAAAAATATTTATGCATCCATATGTTTATTGCAGCACTATACACAATAGCCATGTGTATATGGCTAGACATGGAAACAACCAAAATGTCCATCAGTAGATGACTGGATTAAGAAACTGTGGTACATTTATACAACGGAGTATTACCCAGCCATAAAGAAGAAAGAAATCTTACCATTTGCAACAACATGGAAGGACCTAGAGAACATTATGTTAAGTGAAATAAGTCAGACAGAGAAAGACAAATACCATATGATCTCACTTATGTGTGGAATCTAAAGAAAAAAATAAATGAAGGAACTAATCAGAAACAGTCTCAGAGAGAAAGGCAAAACTGAGGGTTGCTAGATGGGCGGGGTGGGGGGAATAAGGGAGAAGGTGAGGGGATTAGAAAGCACAATCGGTAACCACAAGACTGCCACAGCGTTACAAAAGTCAATCTGGGGAATGTCATCACTAATATTGTAAAGATTTTATAGGGTATCTGATGGACACTTGTCTCATTAGGGAGACCACCTCAGGGAAGATGTAGATGCCTGATCACTGCTCTGTACACCTGAAGCTGAAGCTGAACAATAATGAATGTCAACTACAATTTTATATATACATATATTTACAAGAAGCAGAGTACAGCATTAGGAATAGAGACAGTGGAAATGTAATGGCTGTGTGTGATGTCAGAGGGATAGTGGATGGGCGGAAGGGGGTTGTCACTGTGTGAGGGATATAAATGATAAATGTCTAACTATTACATTGTTTTGTGCACCTGAAACTAATAAAAAAATAAAACGAAAAAATGATTAGAAAAGTCAGAAATCCAGCCAGGGCCTCAACCACAGACAGCAATGACTATGGCTCATAGACCAGGGTGACCGTACAGGCAAAAGGCATGAGCACCAACCTGGATACTTCCTGCCTGATTTAAGTATCAAACCAAAGACAAAATACAAGGTAATGATTAGGAGATAAAGCAGCCTCCCAAAAAGAAGACTAGATCCTTTGCCCAGTTTCCAGAACTGAGCCATGTCTCAGACCTGGAACCCATTTTAGAAGGAGATGGATGCCAGGTTCCAATGAGGAGGGACCCTCCAAAGTCACAGCAAGTGCAGTGATTCCTTCCGGCCTTCCCCAAAGACCCATGTGGACTTTGGTTGGGTAGGTGTACACAGGGAAGCAGAAATCCCCCAGTAGTTCATATGAAATCTAGTGTGTGAGTTGTCATCATCCCTAGGGGTCAGAAGCATCATCCTGACCCCCCTTTTCTTGAAGGGGAACCTGGGGGTGGAGCCACGTAGTAAACAGACACCTGACCCACATCATGCACAGTGAGGTATTATTGGTTCATAGATCCACACTGTGGTTATTTCACATTCCCCAGATTTGTAACCGTAATAGAAAAACTTGTTTTTCTTTTATTAATTAAATTTATTGGGGTGACAATGGTTAGTAAAATTACATAGGTTTCAAGTGTACATACTATAATACATCATCATATATCACATTGTGTGTTCATCAACCAGAATCAGTTCTTCTTCCATCACCATATATTTGACGCCCTTCATCTTCTACCATCCCCTCCCCCGTAACCACTAAATTGTTGTCTGTATCTATGAGTGTTTCTCTCTTTGTTTGTCTTGTTCCTTTGTTGCTTTCAGTTTTGTACCCCACATGTGGGTGAAGTCAAACGCTTCTTAACTTTTCTCTCTGACTTATTTTGCTTAGCACAATAATCTCTCGATCCATCCATGGTGTTGCAAATGGAAGTATTTCATCTTTTCTTATAGCAGAGTAGTATTCCATTGTGTATATATACCACATCTTGTTTATCCAATCATCTACCAAAGGACGCTTTGGTTGTTTCCATGTCTTGGCCACTGTAAGTAATGCTGTAGTGAACAATCGGAGTAAATATATTTTTATGGATAAATGTTTTCAGATTTTTTGGGTAGTTGCCCAGGAGAATAATTGCTGGGTCATATGGTAATTCTAGTCTTAATTTTTTGAGGAATCTCCATACTGTTTTCCATAGTGGCTGTACCAATTTACATTCCCACTAACAGTGTATGAGGGTTCCTTTTTCTCCACAGCCTCTCCAAAGAAAATCTTTGTAATTAGTGAATCACTTGTGATCTGAGGGCTACCATAGTAGGGAAATTTAAGTACAATCATCTCAAACTGTCTTCCCTTTCTGCAAATAGAGTGTTAAAACAGTATTTTATCCTGGATAAAATGACAGACATGAGTAGGAACCTTAAACGCCTAAAGGATACAGGGGCATGATCCGTATCCTATAGCCATTTAATAACTGTGTGGTCAGAAGACTTTCTGTAAAAGGCTAGCTACTAAATATTTTAAGGTCTGCAGACCTTACATAGGTCTCTGCAACTGCTCACCTCTGCTGTTGTAGCAGGAAAGAAGCCATAGACGATACATGAATGAATGAGTGTGGCTGGACCTGCCACTAGCGCCCAATGACCATGCAGGATCTATGATACTAGAAGTATCTGAGGTAGGAAAAGGTGCTATGGGGACTTCATGGCGTCTAAATTGGAGAATAATCTCACAGACCCATAGGATCAGAAGTAAGGCCATGCCCTTTGCAGAAGGGAAATCCACACCATTTAAAGAGCCTCCTGGTAAAGTGCTAGGGCCTGGTAGACATGAGACGTCTGGCTATGAGATATCAGAGTGCCCACCATGAGCGTCATCAGGTTGGATAGGCCCAGTGGTCATAAGAAAGAAGTGATTTTTCATTCATTGAAATAATCAAGATCACGGGGAACAAATAAGGTGCAGAAGCAGGCCCTGATCTTGACACCAGAAATGTTATACCAGCAAGAGCCTCAGGTCACACCTATGGCTTCATTCAGTGTCTCAAAGGCCCCCTTGGACCAGGAATCCAGTCTTCAAATGGAGAGGAGAAGTGGCCCATACCTGTGGGACCACATCATTTCACATTCACTCCACCCAGAAGTCACAGGCAGGACAGGGCTTGTTTCTGGATTTCAACACACAGAGGAGGCTCCCTGCTCAATGATTCCCTAGTGGGCACCCATATCTGGGACACCCTGTATACCCAAAATCTTGGGTCAGCAGTCTAGGAAAGTGTACATGTCTGGTTTCCCTATTTGTTTGCATGTTGTTTGGCTCTTTTGCACTGCAAGGTGGAGGTGTGCAGTGCATACAGAGACAGATACTGAGTGGACTGCAAAGATGAAAATATTGACTTTCTGCCCTTTGTAGAAAAGGTTTGTAGCCTTCTGCCTAAATCTATCACCTTTATGTGCTGCTGCCTCCTAGGTAGGTAGAAAAGGCGGGTTTGGGCCAAAGGGTAGAGTAAGAGTGCCCTTCAGTCATTCCCAAGGTCATACTTTGGGAAAGTGTGCTTCCTCTCTCTCCTACTCTAGGTTCCCTGGGCCAGGTGCAGAGGCTTTTACTGAGGTGAGTCCTCAGGAAAGGGGGATGAGGGGCCACTGGTGGAAGAAGTGATTAGGGTCACTTCACAGGTGGGAAGGTGTTAGAACACTGGAGTATCTGAACACCAACGAACTGGGTAATAAAACGGTGAGCTGGGGTGGGGAGCAGTGAGTGGTGAGGGGAAGTGGCTGATATGTGTCTGGTGAAGTGAGAGCCAGGGGCTGCAGGTCAGGTGATCTGCTGGCAGAGCGAGCTGGGAAGTTGAAGGGTGCAGAGCAGTGTGGATGATGGAGGGTTTGTGTGGGCAAGTCTATGAGCAGAGTAGGCAAAAGGGTTGTTTGTGGGTGATTGTGGACTGAGACCCTGGGGGCACCCCCATGTCCTGACTCCTCGGTTGCCAGTAGTTTGGGCTTCCATGTCCCCAGAAGTGGGTGGTGGCAGGGAATCGGGTGTGGTGGCAGCCCAGGCCGTGGAGAAGCTGTGTCAAAGTGCAGCACGAATCAGAGAGCAGGGAAGAGGCGGGGCGTGAGGAAGTCACCGGCTCCCAGAAAAAGCGCCGCGAGCGGTCTTGGGGAAGGCCGGCCTTGGTGTAAAGTTGGTCACTTTTGACCCTCTGTCCCAGGAGGAAGTGGTCACCCGCGCGAAGTGAGTTGCAACTGATGGAGGCGTGACCGGCGCCGTGCTCTGACCAATGTTTCCTTAGAAGTTCTGAGCGCGGCCCATCCCATCCCCTTTATTAGCCCGGATCGTTCGCCCCGCACTGTTTCGCTAAGTGGAGCTCATCGCCTGCAGAGCGACAACCGGCTCCGAAGAAAAGGCGGTGGGAGGAAAGGCTCCCTGGCACTTTTCCGCTGCCTGCGCTGACAGGCGATGGTGAGAACTGGTGGCTCTAAGGGTCTCGCGCCCCTGATCTTGCTTCTGCTGCGGGACTGCATGTGGGCAGCGCCCAGTCCCTGGAAACGCGGCGGTGAGTTGGGAATGGAACATGCAGGGGGGCGTTGCGGTGAGGGGGTAGGAGGGAGGCGGTGGGGGGGGGACATTAAGACGGGGGATGGGGATGCGGTGCCCACGGGAGTTCACGAGCCTTCCCCGCCAGGTGGCGCCGCCGCCCCCTCCTCAATCCTCTCCGAGGGCTCGTTTCAGACTCGCGGGCTTACGGGGCCGGTTGTCGCCATCCCGGCAAGAAACGGGACCAAAACGAGGCGGTTTCAGAGGAAAAAGTGATGTTGGGCAAATTAGGGGGTGGGGAGGGAGCGCAACGGGGAAAAGAAGGGAAGGACAGAGGGCGCAGCAGGACACTCTGCTGAAGCACCCACCCCCCAGCCCGCGCTTCTGGGAGTGGGAGCGTGAGTCACGGACTCACGGTGTCAGCGCGGGCGTTTCCGCAGGGTCGCGTACAAGAATAAACATATGCCCCTACTGTGCACACACAGCTTTCCCACACAAACCCTTCATCATTCCCAGTGCCGTCCACCCTTGAACTGAGCGGGTTCTGCCAGCTGATCTGACCCAGCCTTGCAGCCGCAGGCTCTCCTTGCTGTCTACTCCCCTCAGGACTGCTCCCCAGAGAGCTGTCTTATTACCCAGTTCTATGGGGTTTGAAGAACTCCAGTGCTGCCAATACCTCCCACGGGTGAAGTGACCCTAACCATTTCCTCCACCAAGTGGCCCCTCATCCCCCTTTCCTGAGGACACACCCCTAGCAAAAGCCTCTGCACCTGGCCCAGGGAACCTAGAGTAGGAGGGACAGGAAGCACACTTTCCCACAGTGTGGCCCTGGGCATCACGGTAAGGAAAGGCATCTCACTCTACCCTTAGGTCCCAAGCCCATATTTTCTACCTGCTGAGGAAGCAGCAGCATGTGAGGCTCATTCATGACACAGCAGCAAAGGGCAGGCAGATAGTGAATGTTGTGATCTTTCCAGGCCAGTTAGTGCCTGTCTCTGTGTGTGCTACACACCTCACCTCTGTGGGGCAGAAGCAGCCAGACAACATGCAAAAGAATTGGGGTCCAGAATTATACTTTCCTATACTGCTGACCCCATATTTAGGGTATATAGGGTGTCCCAGATATGGGTGCCCCTGTCCCTTAGGGAATTATCTCTCAGGGAGCCTCCTCTGTGTGTCAAAAACCAGAAACCTGCCCTGTCCTGCCTGTGGCTTTGTGTAGAGTGACTGTGGGTCCTACAGGTATGGGCCACTGCCCCCCTCCTTTCTGTAGACTGGATTCCTTGGTCCAAGGGGGCCTTTGAGACACTGCATGAAGCCATAGGTGTGACCTGAGGGTCGTGCTGGTGCAACATTTCTGGTGTCAAGGTCAGGGCCAGCTGCTTCTGCATCTCATTTGTTCCCTGTGACCTTGATTTCAATGCCTCAAAAATGACTTTTCTTTTTTTTTTTTTTTTTTTTTTGATAATGACAACCGGGCCTATCTGATCTGATGACCCTCATGGTGGGCACTCTGATATCTCGTAGCCAGACGCCTCATCGCTACCAGGCCCTAGTACTTTACCAAGAGGCTCTTTAAATGGTGTGGATGTCCCTGCTGCAAGGGGCATGACCTTACTTCTGACCCTATGGATCTGTGATGTGATTCTCCCATTAAGATGCCATGAAGTCCACATGGCACCTTTTCCTACCTCAGATACTTCTAGTATCATAGATCCTGCATGGTCATTGGGCGCTAGTGGCAGGTCCAGCCACACTCATTCATTCGTGTATCATCTATGGCTTCTTTTCTGATACAACAGCAGAGGTGAGCAGTTATGGAGACCTATAGTCTGCAGACCTTAAAATATTTAGTAGCTAGCCTTTTACAGAAAGTCTTCAGGCCACACTGTTAGTAAATGGCAACTGGATAGGTATCATACCCCCATAACCATTAGGCTTTGAAGGTTCATACTCATGTCTGTCATTTTATCCAGGATAAAATACTGTTTCAACACTCTATTGACAAAAAGGGAAGATAGTTTGAGAAGATTGGACTTAAATTTCCCTTCTGTGGTAGCCCTCAGATCACAAGTGATTCACTAATTACAAAGATTTTCCATTCTTGTTACATACCTGAGGAATGTGAAATGACCACTGTGTGGATCTATGGACCAATAATAACACCTCTGTACACAGGACCTGGGACAGATTTTTGTTTGTTACCTGGCCCCACCCTAATGAAACCCTTAATGAAAAAGGGGGCCAGGTTGATGCTTCTGATCCCCAAGGATGTTGACAACTCACACACTGGGTCCCGTATGAATGTTGGGGTGTTTCTCCTTCCCCGTGCACACTTACCTGAGTCAAAGTCCACATGGCTCTTTGGGGAACGCTGGAGGGAATCGCTGCAATTGCTGTGACTTTGGAGGGTCCCTCCTCATTGGAACCTGGCATCCATCTCCTGCTAGTAATGGGTTCCAGGTCTGAGACGTGGCTCAGTTCTGGAAACTGGGCAAAGGATCTAGTCTTCTTTTTGGGAGGCTGCTTTACCTCCTAATCATTTACCTTGTTTTTTTGTCTTTGGTTTGATCACTTAAATCAAGCTGGAAGTATGCAGGTTGGTGCTCATGCTTTTTGCCTGTACGGTCACCCTGGTCTATGATCCATAGTCACTGCTGTCTGTGGTTGAGGCCCTGGCTGGATTTCTGACCTTCTGATTTTGATCATCGTGCCTACTTTGCTCCTGACATAGAGCATTTTTACCTGGCATCCATTATTTCAACATTTTCCATCCCCATTACTACTAGAACCCATTTTGGGGAACACCAACTCCTACCATCATCCTGACCTTCAACAAAGGTCACCATTAAGTCTTTTGAGAATTCTGGTGCTCTTGTCACCCATGCATTTCTCATATGCTTGATAAACAAGCGTTTATCTTCAGGCTTTCCCATGGAGCATGGTTGACTGGACACTTTTCTGCCTTTTCCTACTATAGCCACCCTGGCATATTCACTTCTCTGAGCCATTTGATCCCTTCCTCCACCACCTGCCTCAGAGTTCTGCCTTTTCTGTTTTATGCAGTGCAGCCACGCTTTTGGCCGGGCTTACAGGACCCATCCTAGTAACAGATTAGCACCACCTGCCAGGGCTGTGCTAAGTCCTGTGACCCAGGATTGTCAGTGGCTCCTTCTCCACCTTTGGGATCTGTCCATGTCCTCTCCATACCCCACCATGATACAGCTTCCCCAGGAGCAGCTCCCTACATGCTTTCCCTCTCCCCTCTCCCCGCAGGACACTGGGCTCACTTCTGACAATCCTCTGGCATCTAGGCCTTTCCTCCATAGCCACCTGGCACGTCCCTGCGGTGGTCATGGGCTGATTCGTGCTGGGTGTCAGCCTGGTAGACAGAGGGGACATATCCAGAGATGTGTGGTTTCTTGCCAAGCAGAGGCCTCCTGGTTCTCATCAATCAAGGGAGGGGCACTAGCCTTTAGCTGTGAAGTTGGGGCCCGAACAGGGGTAGCTCTTGTTCTGCATGCCCTGCCTTTGGGGGTATTCTCTTGCTGTCACACAGATCATGGAGGGGTTGCCTTGATCACTTATTTCCAACCCCATCCTGTGTTTTTCCTTCACAGAAGCTCACTCTCTTCACTATGATTTCAACATCACTACTAATAGACAACCATCGGGTAAAGGACAAGTGGATGAAAAGATTTTTCTTTATTATGACTGTGGGAGCAAAAAGGTTGTACCTATGAATCTCCTGAGAGAGGATGTCAATGCCACAAAAGTCTGGAATGAACAGACTGATACGCTGTGTCACATGGGGGACTTGCTCAAACAGCAACTGCCTGACATCAAACTGGAGAAATACCCAGACAGTGGTAAGTTGGAAAAGTCTAAACGCAGGAGAGAACAGATTGAGGGGTTTTCTGCATTTATTGTATTCATGTGAAAAAGAAAGTGGGTGTTGGTTCTTCCCAAGTAACCCAGCAAAAAAGTCAGGGAGACCAGGATCAGATAGAAGAGTCCAGGTGAGACAGACACCAGGTGGGGGCCAAGGACCTGTCAAGACCAGAGGCTGACCTCTTTCCCATGGGGCTGTGGGGTAGTTCCTCTCACCCTGCAGGTCAGGATGACGTGTGAGTGTAAAGCCAATGGACGCGCCAGTGCATCCTGGGAGTTCAGCTTCAATGGACAGAGATACCTTCTCTTTGACTCAGAGAACAGAAAGTATACAGCGGATCATCCTGAAGGCGAACAGATAAAAGAGAAGTGGAAGGATGACAAGGAATTGACGAATTCGTTCACAAAGATCTCAATGGGAGACTGCCAGGAATGGCTTCCAGTCTTGGTGCACTGGAAGAAACAGTTAGACACAACAGGTAAGAGAGAAAGCAGGAATGAAGTGGTTGTTCTCTTGAGATGAGATCGATCTACCCTTGTGTGAGTGTGTTGAGTATGTGTGTGTATGTGTGAGTGTGTGGTTTGAAAAAGGATCCATCCTCAGTGAGTCTTCCTGGGAGCATAATAGCCATAGGTGTGTTCTGCCATGCTTCCTTTCCCTTCACACCTCGTGACGTCTCTTCCTCACTGCACATATCTTTGGTCATTCACAGTGGATTTCTTGCTGGCCCCAAACAGGAGGGCATCTGTTTCCAGAACTTTTTCTTGTACTCCTTCCTCTCCTTACCATCACTTTTCTTTTTCCTCTCACCTGGTCTTTTTCTGTAAATCCTTCAATACCAGCTCAACTGTCAGCTCCTGAGAGGACTTCTCTACCATCTTCCTCATGTGTCACCTCCTCTTCTGTCACAGCAGCAGTGACTGGTCATATTGTAACTCTTGCTTCCCCCATCAGCTTTATGAGTCCCTGGAGGACAGGGCACACCCCTTCTTCCCTTCCTGCCTCAGGACCTTTCATACCATGTTTCCCCGAAAATAAGACCTATCTGGACAGTCAGCTTTAATACATCTTTTGGAGCAAAAATTAATATAAGGCCCAGTCTTATATTCTATTGTATTAGATAAGACCTGGTCTTATATTATAGGAAAACAAGACCGCGTCTCAGATTAATTTTTGGTCCAAAAGACACATTAGAGCTGATTTTCCGGCTAGGTCTTATTTTCAGGGATACAGGGTAGCAGCTGCCATTTAGTAGGTGAGAAACTGTCTGCATTGCAGTATTACCCGGGGTAGTAGGCTTGAGGGGATGTCTCCCCATTTTGGTGCCTGGACAAGGGCTGTCATGCTTGTGTTTCCATTGCAGCCCCCACAACAATGGTCCCAAACACAGCCCCACCAAACAAGGCCGCAGCCACAGCCCATTCCAAGGCCTCGACCATCACGCCTGTTGGCTGGATCCTCCCTCTCTTCCTTACCTGCTGGATCATAATGTATGTCCTTTAGGTCACAAGGTATGTCCTTTAAAGTAACAAGTACTAATGGCTTATGAGTGGGAATGAGGGGCAGATGGCCTGGAGTGAGGATGGGGAAGGGTGAATTCCCAGCTCGACCCCTGCCCCCTCACTGAACCTCTCATCATGGATATGAGACAGGAGAATAACACCTCGTGTTGCCTGATAGCAATCATTGGGACAGCTCAGCCTTGAATTCTGATATCTTCTCACTGTTAGTGCCAGTGGAAAGGGAGGGGCCCACACTAATGCTTAAGGTCTTGAGCCATTTCAGTCCTGACACGGATTCTCTGTTTGGGAGAGTCTGTTTGGGTCCAGTGTGGGTGGTGTGGGGACAGCAGGGACACATGGCGTGGGCAGCACTCACATTCGGGTGAGAGCAGCATGGTGGCTCCATGTGATGTGTCCAAGGTAAGGGGGGATCATCCAGGGGGCTAAGAGGAGAGGGACCGGGGTCTCATTCCAGGAAGAGGGAGGGAAGGCCTTTCAGACCTAACTCAAATGGGTAGAGTTCAGGGCTGTGTCCCCACAGAAAGTGGCTTCGGGGACAGCAGATAATGCAGAAAGCAAACAGTAGGGACTGTACAGGACGAGGTTAGAAGGAAGGCAGTTCTCCGTGCACACCTGGGATTCCTGTCTGAGCCCTGTGCAATCACCTGACAGCCAGCCTCCTGCAGACTCAGATCCTGAGCCACTGAGGGGCCCCTGCCTTGAGCAGAGGTGACTGGGGAGATAGGTGGGGCTGAGCTGCTGTTTCTTACAGCTGAGCCTGACCGGGGTGGATGGCGCAGGGCTGGGACTGTCATACTGAGAGCTCTGTGTACTTTAGCTAAGAGGGTGGTAGGCAAGGGAAAAGAAGGATGCTTGTCTGTTACCCTCCCCAGGCTAGAGGTGTCAGGATACAGGGCCTCCTCTCCATCAAACCTCCCACCAGGTCTTAGGCTCTCCCATCACAGGCAGAATCAGTGATTTATGTTAGTGACGTATTTCGCTCAGTCACCTCTGCTCAAGGCAGGGGCCCCTCAGTGGCTCAGGACCTGAGTGAGGGGAGCAGATGATTCATTACTCGCTTTAGTCCTGAGCCCAAGAGCTCTAGAGCAGGGACTGGAGCTGACTCTCTATGCGCAAAGGGAAGTAAAGGTTGCTACAGGCTGCTGGTCCCAGGGCAGGGGTGGCAGGTGCAGGGTAATACATGACTTTGTGAGTGGAGGGCTCAAGATGGGGAGTGATTGGGGTGCGGTAACCCCAGGAGAACCGACCCTGGATATCCTCAGCCACTAGGACCATCACTTGTTCTTTTCTGCAGGCTGACGATGCTACCAGGAAGCCCAGGATAGTGTGTCGATCTCAGCGAGTCTGCCCTTTGGTTGGAGGCCTTTGGACGACCTATTCATTTTATACCACCATCTGATCATGATGACACAGTGTATACATCTCATCTTCTTCATTGCATTTGTTGATTATCTTATTTAATGATTTTTTAAAAACATATTATGCCACTTTTCTTGGTTCTGAGGGATGAAATTCCTTCTTTTAAACTTTAATTGCTAGAATAAGAAATATCAACAAAGAGACCATTTTCCATCTCTTTTGTTTGTGGAAAATCATATACATCGTGTGTTTGTTTGTGGACATGATCTTGCTAACTACATACAGAGGGTACAAAAAAATGTATGAAAGTGGACACTTTGGTCGATGTTGCTCAAGCAGGGGTTCACCATAATCAGAAGTGTCTGGACACTGATGGTATCTACTTTGAGCACCTCTTGTAAGTGCAAAAATCAAATGTGACTGGTATTCATCTTTTGTTATCAGTATATAGTGGCTATTACAATATTAATACAGTTTTTCTTTCTTAAAATGTGTATACATTTTTTGATACCCTCTCTGTTTGTGTGTGTGTGTATACACATACACACACACACATACACACACACACATACACACACACACATATTATTGCCACGCAGCAGCCTACCCGTCTGTCTCCTCTTACCTGCCCCTAAAGAAAGGAGAGTCTGTGAGATGGATCCTTTCAGGGACTTTGCTTCACCTTTGTGCTTATACATTATGTCTCCCTGTTTGGCCCCAGAAAGATGGCTGGCTAGTCAAAGACGGGTACGACTCCCCACGGTGGCGGGGTGCAACCCAAGCCAGACACAACTATAGAGGTCGGCACAGCCCCCCACCTTCCCCCGGCTTAGGAGAGCCTCTGCCTCTGTGGCTGCATTCCTCCCCACAACCTGCAGGGGAAGTGACTCAATGATGTGCTCTCCATCTATTCATATGCATAAAGGTTTTGTCCCTTGGGGAAGTACTTATTCTGGGACTTATGGTTCAGCTGCCTGTAGACAAGGGTGATGGGCTTAAATCAGTTTCCTATTGTAATGCATGGGATTCACCGATCTTGAGATTGACAAGCTTTACTTCTTTTACTTCCACACCTAACTAATAAAAGCCATGTGTTGGCCTGACTTGGGGTTCAGTCCTTGAGGCTGCAGTCCCTTTGCCCCACTTGCACTCTATTCTTGTCTACTGTCTTTCTTAACCTGTGCCATCCTCCTCGCTTCCCACAACTCTTGTCATGCTGGATACGACAGGAATTCTTTCTGTGTCATCAGAAACAAACTTATTTTATGTTATTTTATTATTTTGTTTGCACTTTTGGCCATTTCTTTTTATTTACAGTTTGTGTTCAATGCAAATCAATTCTATAACATGAGAAGTTACTATGAATCAAAGCAGACATATGCAAACACAATATATAGTCCAAAATAGATGTACTGCATTCAGATATGAAACCAAAGAGAATGTTCGTTCACACACACAGGAGCTTAAGATCTGTTGGATATAGTGTTCCTGTGTAGGATTCTGAAAATGGAAAAAATGTGATGTGTTACCAAGACCACCGTGGCCATATTAGATACTGGAACATCTAAGTATCAGTGTGTGACTATACGAACAAAAGACTTTAGGGAGTGTCTATTTTTTAAAAGGTTTTGTGCATCAAGGCAGTTGTGAAAAGATTTACTTTCCAGAATCAAGCCACATTAGGCTTAGGATCAGGTTCTATCCCAACATATTGAACGATAACAGAAAGTGCTCCAAATGTGGCTATTCTGATTCATAGTTTTGTTTTGTTTTGTTGTTTGTTTGTTTAAAGTATATACAGAGAGACTATAAAAGTTTTTCTGAATTTCACTTAGGTAAGCTTCCAGTCTTCACATCTCAAATACCTGATTTACAGTTTTGGCTCATCACATATTTGCCTTTTCGAGTTTAAGATTTGTCAATTTTACATTCAAAACATACTATTTTTAAAATTATAAAAAGTATGCAACGTATGCAGAAATAAAAAGGATTTTAAAATTAGTTGACGTCAGTGTACTTCTACTCTTTGGAATTAGTTTAGCTAAATGAATCTGGTGCTCTTGAATTGGAATAAGTGATAAGTACACAAGCATAAATTACTCATTAGGCTTGGATTTGGGGTGCATTCCAATCCATCATTGCTCTGGCACATGTCAATAACTGTATAAAAAGTCAAGTGCAATGTCCAAAGGAAAGAGTTCAGTTCCCAAGAGAACAGTGATAGCTTAACAATGTAAAACTCGATCCAGAGTTACATTGGCATTAGTGCTGTGAAACATACCCTGAGGTTTTGCATGAACACCTGGAAGTTCCTTCGAATGTGCATGCAAATAGAATCACGGAAGCTTTTCACATTACCTAACGGTTTTATGGTCATATAGCTTTAATGAACCAAACGAAAACTGAATCTGCTCCAAATCCCATCCTCTAGCGCTAGATAAGATACAATCTATTCATTTTCAAGGTAGTTTTATCTGTCCATACTGCTTAAGCCACATTTAAGGAAATCATCTCTTAACTCATTTTGGATGTGTCTCTCTTCATCTTGTACATGAAGCTCCAGTAGATTTAATATTGGCAATCACGTAGTCAAGCCCCGCCCATGCTCTTCCAACCAATGAAATCTGAGATCCTCGACATTTTCTGTGTCAATAAAACAAGCTGTGGAATTAGTAGATTCGACGAAGACCTGTTTTTCCTTATCGCACTGGATGTCTGGACGCCATCTGGATTGCGTTCAGAAGACGGGGAAGTACAGATGTGTCTTGGTCTGAGAGTCTTAACAGTAGAGATGTGGGAGGGAGACCGAGATCAGGAAGAGACCGGCTGCTGACTGCGGAGCAGCGCCCCTTGCCTTGGTGGTGGCATTCGCTGGACTTGGGGCAGTGGAGGTGTTGTGGGAGGGGTTACTTGAAGGTGTTACAGCAGTTGTTTGGTTTGAAGAAATCTGCGTGGGTAGGAGCAGCTCCAGAAGCAGCTGTCCCAGTCCAGTCTGGCTACCATCGCTCTGCCCATGTCAGCTTGGTCCGTGGGTGGCACGTCTCACTGGATGGAGTGTGCATGGAGAACCGCTGGCTCAGGGCAGGTGCAGGCAAGGCCAACTGCACTCTATTTTAAACAGAATGAGTTACGTTTATGACTGTTTCCTTTAGGAACTTATTACCTTATAATGATACTTATATAAATACGTCTGTATTCTAAAATCTTAATTACTTTGGAGTTTTGTTTTCTAACCCAGTAGAGAATTCAGGGCATTTCACTATTCTTCAATGTTATGGAGTAAATATTATCAGTGATTCTGCCAGATTTCTTGTGGGCACAGTGATTTTAAGGATCACTCTTAAGTTAATCGGCATCATGTGTTGTTTTTAAACATTATCCTAATACTCTGGACGCAAATATTCCGGGACTTAAGCAATGACAATCTTTCTGATTTCACCCCGTTCCTCCACCCCAGCAGTGACTTTCCTGTGAAACCCCTCAGACACACACTCCTCTTTTCGGTGAGAAGTAAGTCTTGACCACAAAAGTATCTCTACTTCTCAAAGTTGTTCAAAAGGATCGCTATCCAGAATAAATAATGAACTCCTACAAATAAATAATAATTCTAATTCTCCTAAATTTGGGTGAATGCTTTGGGCTATTCACAGATGGTGAATAAGACTGTGAAAAGATTGAATGTGTTCCATAGCATCAAGATAAAGCAAAAGAACAATGGGATACCCTGACACACCCATCACAGTGTGGGGAGCCATGGTTTCTTGCAACCCTGAACCTTGCAGACTGGCTCGGTTTCTGCCCCCATAACATTGTCTCTGCCTTATCTGAGAGGCGCCTAACGGCTGCTGAGGAATGTGGTGGAAACGGCCAGTTCCCAGACACAGAAGACTAAGGGCTTTCTGGACAATTGGTAGGTTCTGTCTCCTTGAGATATTTACTTTTGTGAGTTTCAGTGACCTTGTATCTTCTATGTCAAAGTAAGGTTGAAGCTGGAAAGATTTACTTTCACTGAGATAATGCATATCTTCTTCGTTTAACTGCACGTACTCAAACTGTATATATTGGTTAGAGATAATAAACTCAGGGCTTCAGCATGACTGAAGACCGGCCGCATTAGCATTTGTGTGTGTCTTTTATTTCATTCCCACTCCCCCATTCAGGTACTGATCGACTCGTGGCGGCTGGCCCGTCACATCACAGTGACAAAATGTCAGTATCTCTGTAAGAAGAGGTGCACGGGAGATGGAAAACAGGAGTCCTAACATTTTTAGTAGGAATAAGAATTGTATCACTCCTTCCACGTCTATCTCACCACATCCCAACAGGGGATGAGGGTTTAGCCTACTACACAGAAGTCCCAGTGTTGTTCCCAGGCTGGTAAACAAGGCCAAAACGCATGTTGGTATCTGGTTGTTTATTCTAGTGTCATATATCTTTGCAAAAAATGAACAATAAGATTTCCTACAGAAGTCGAACGTATTTTTCAGTGTTGTTAAAATATTTCTGTTTCTCCCTACTTTGGGAAAAATAATCTGAAGTATCAAAAATGAAACAACCAAAATGCCAGATGGAAATTGTTTAAACCTTTCAACATACAGTTGAAGACTTCTGGTCAACACATAATAACAGTGGCCACATAAATCTCTCTACATACATTTAAAAATTAAAAGGGTCAGATAAAAAAAACATAACCCACATATTTAGCATAGAGGACATGAGAAATACCTAAATCCATCATTTGATTTGAGTCTAAAGGACATTATCGGAACAAGTGTTGAAACATGAATGGGGTTTGTGGATGCGATAGCAGTATAGTATTGATGTGGAATCTATTGTGGTGATTTGGAAAGTGTCCTGGTTTGCAGGAGACACTGAAGCGCTCACGCACACACACACACTCGTCCCTGCTGTCCCCACACCACCCACACTGAACCCAAACAGGCTCTCCCAAACAGAGAATCTGATTCAGGACTGAAATGACTAAAGACCTTGAGCCTTAGTGTGGGCCCCTCCCTTTCCACTGGCACTGACAGTGAGGAGATGCCAGAACTCAAGGCTGAGCTGTCCCAATGATTGCCATCAGGCGATATGAGGTGTTATTCTCCTGTCTCATGTCCATGATGAAAAGGTTAAGTGAGGTCGAAGGAGTCGGGCTGGGAATTCACCCTTCCCCATCCTCACTCCAGGCCATCTGCCCCTCATTCCCACTCACAAGCCATTAGTACTTGTTACTTTAAAGGACATACCTTGTGACCTAAAGGACATACATTATGATCCAGCAGGTAAGGAAGAGAGGGAGGATCCAACCAATAGGCGTGATGGTCGAGGCCTTGGAATGGGCTGTGGCTGTGGCCTTGTTTGGTGGAGCTGTGTTTGGGACCATTGTTGTGGGGGCTGCAATGGAAACACAAGCATGACAGCCCTTGTCCAGGCACCAAAATGGGGAGACATCCCCTCAGCTCCTACTACCCCGGGTAATACTGCAATGCAGACAGTTTCTCACCTACTAAATGGCAGCTGCTACAATGTTTCCCTGAAAATAAGACATAGCTGGACAATCAGCTCTGATGTGTCTTTTGGAGCAAAAATTAATATAAGACCTGATCTTATTTTACGACAATATAAGACCAGGTCTTATCTAACATAATATAATATAAGACTGGGCCTGATATCAATTTTTGCTCCAAAAGATGCATTAGAGCCAATTGTCCAGCTAGGTCTTATTTTTCCGGGAAACATAGTATGAAAGGACATGAGGCAGGAAGGGAAGAAGGGGTGTGCCCTGTCCTCCAGGGACTCATACAGCTGATGGGGGAAGCAAGAGTTACAATATGACCAGTCACTGCTGCTGTGACAGAAGAGGAGTTGACACATGAGGAAGATGGTAGAGAAGGCCTCTCAGGAGCTGATAGTTGAGGTGCTATTGAAGAATTTACAGAAATACACCAGGTGAAAAGGAAAAGTGATGGTAAGGAGAGGGAGCAGTACAAGAAAAAGTTCTGGAAACAGAATGATGCCCTCGTGTTTGGGGCCAGCAAGAAATCCACTGTGAATGACCAAAGATATGTGCAGTGAGGAAGAGACGTCACGAGGTGCGAAGGGAAAGGAAGCATGGCAGAACACACCTATGGCTATTATGCTCCCAGGAAGACTCACTGAGGATGGATCCTTTTTCAAACCACACACTCACACATACACACACATACTCAACACACTCACACAAGGGTAGATCGATCTCATCTCAAGAGAACAACCACTTCATTCCTGCTTTCTCTCTTACCTGTTGTGTCTACCCGTTTCTTCCAGTGCACCAAGACTGGAAGCCATTCCTGGCAGTCTCCCATTGAGATCTTTGCGAAATAATCTGTCAATTCCTTGTCATCCTCCCACTTCTCTTTTATCGGTTTGCCTTCAGGATGATCTGCTGTATACCTTCTGGTCTCTGAGTCAAAGAGAAGGTATCTCTGTCCATTGAAGCTGAACTCCCAGGATGCTCTGGCGCGTCCATTGGCTTTACACTCACACGTCATCCTGACCTGCAGGGTGAGAGGAACTACCCCACAGCCCCATGGGAAAGAGGTCAGCCTCTGGTCTTGACAGGTCCTTGGCCCCCACCTGGTGTCTGTCTCACCTGGACTCTTCTATCTGATCCTGGTCTCCCTGACTTTTTTGCTGGGTTACTTGGGAAGAACCAATACCCACTTTCTTTTTCACATGAATACAATAAATGCAGAAAACCCCACAATCTATTCTCTCCTGCATTTGGACTTTTCCAACTTACCACTGTCTAGGTATTTCTCCAGTTTGATGTCAGGCAGTCGCTGTTTGAGCAAGTCCCCCACGTGACACAGCGTATCAGTCTGTTCATTCCAGACTTTTGTGGCATTAACATCCTCTCTCAGGGAAGTCATACATATAACCTTCTTGCTGCCACAGTCATAAAAAAGAAAATTGTTTTTATCCACCTGGCCTTGAACTTTACACCATGGTTGTCTATTAGTAGTGACATCAAAATCATAGTGAAGAGAGTGAGCATCTGTGAAGGAAAAAAACACAGGGTGGGGTTGGAAATAAAAGTCCCAAGGCACCCCCTCCATGATCTCTGAGACAGCAAAGAATCCCCCTGGCTGTGCTGGTAGACCAAGGACTGACCCCTCCCTTCATCAGTAGAAGGCTAGTGCCCCTCCCTTGCTTGAGGAGGACCAGGAGTTCTCTGCTTGGTAAAAAACCACACATCCCCAGATATGTCCCCTCTGTCGATCAGGCCAACACCCAGCATGAGTCAGCCTATCACCACTGCAGGGACGTGGCAGGTGGCTTTGGAAGAAAGGCCTAGATGCCAGAAGATTGTCAGAAATGAGCCCAGTGTCCTGAGGGGAAATGGACAGCATATAGGAAGCTGCTCCTGGGGAAGCTGTATCATGGTGAGGATGTGTGAGGACATGGACAGATCCCAAAGTTGGAGAAGCCATCACTGAAAATCATGGGTCACAGGACTTAGCACAGTCCCAGGAGGTGGTGCTGACCTGATAACAAGATGGGTCATGCAAGCTTGGAAAAAGGCCTGGCAACACTGCATAAAATATTACAGAAAAGGCAGAACTCTGAGGCAGATGGTGAAGGAAAGGATCAAATGGCTCAGAGAAGTGAATATGCCAGAGAGGCTATAATATGAAAAGGCAGACAAGTGTCCAGTCAACCATGCTCCATGGGAAAGCCTAAAGAGAAACTCTTGTTTATCAAGCCTAGGAGCAAAGCATGGGTGAAGAGAACTCCAGAATTCTCAAAACGCTCAATAGTGACCTTTGTTGAAGGTCAGGATGGTGGTAGGAGTTGGTGTTTCTCAAAATGGCTTCTAGTAGTAATGGGGATGGAAAATGTTGAAATAATGGATGCCAGGTAAAAATGCTCTATGTCAGGAGCAAAGTAGGCACGATGATCAAAATGATTGAAATGTCAGAAATCCAGCCAGGGCCTCAACCACAGACAGCAGTGACTATGGCTCATAGACCAGGGTGACCGTACAGGCAAAAGGCATGAGCACCAACCTGGATACTTCCTGCTTCGTTTAAGTGATCAAAACAAAGACAAAACACAAGGTAAATAACTAGGAGGCTAAAACAGCCTCCCAACAAAAGACTGGATCCTTTGCCCAGTTTCCTAAACTGAGGCACATCTCAGACCTGGAACCCATTACTAGAAGGGGATGCCAGGTTACAATGAGGAAGGATCCTCCAAGGTGACAGCAAGTGCAGTGATTCTTCCGGCCTTCTGCAAAGAGCCATATGCAATTGACTTGGTTAAGTGTACATGGGGACAGAAACCCCCCAGTAGTTCATATGGGACCTAGTGTGTGAGTTGTCATCATCCCTGGGGATCAGAAGCATCACCCTGGCTCCCCGTTTCTTGAGGGATGCCTGGCGGTAGGGCCTGGTAATAAACAGACACCTGTCCCGGGTCCTATGCACAGAGGTGTTATTGGTCCATAGATCCACACAGTGGTTATTTCACATGCCCCAGATTTGTAACAAGAATGGAAACTCTTTGTAATTAGAAAATCACTTGTGAGCTGAGGGCTACAATAGTAGTGAAATTTAAATACAATCTTCTCAATCTATCTTTGCATTCTGTAAATGGAACGTTAAAAGACTATTTTATCCTGTATTAAAATGACAGTCATGAATATGAACCGTCAAAGCCTAAAGGATACAGGCGCATGATCCCTACCAACCCTGTAACCATTTAATAACAGTGTGGTCTGAAGACACTATGTAAAAGTCTAGCTACTAAATGTTTTAGGGTCTGCAGACTGCAGGCTCTGCGACTGCTCACCCCTGCTGTTGTAGCAGGAAAGAAGCCATAGACGATACATGAATGAATGAATGTGGCTGGACCTGCCACTAGCGCCCAATGACCATGCAGGATCTATGATACTAGGAGTATCTGAGGTAGGAAAAGGTGCCATGTGGACTTCATGGCATCTTAATGGGAGAATCACATCACAGATCCATAGGGTCAGAAGTAAGGTCATGCCCCTTGCAGCAGGGACATCCACACCATTTAAAGAGCCTCTTGGTAAAGTACTAGGGCCTGGTAGCGATGAGGCGTCTGGCTACGAGATATCAGAGTGCCCACCATGAGGGTCATCAGATCAGATAGGCCCGGTTGTCATTATAAAAAAAAAAAAAAAAAGTCATTTTTGAGGCATTGAAATCAAGGTCACAGGGAACAAATGAGATGCAGAAGCAGCTGGCCCTGATCTTGACACCAGAAATGTTGCACCAGCAGGACCCTCAGGTCACACCTATGGCTTCATGCAGTGTCTCAAAGGCCCCCTGGGATCAAGGAATCCAGCCTACAGAAAGGAGGGAGGCAGTGGCCCATACCTGTGGGACCCACATTCTCTCACATTCTCTCCACCCAGAAAACACAGGCAGGACAGGGCATCCTGGTTCTTCCTCATACAGTGGAGACTCCCTGAGAGGTGATTCTCTAGGGGGCTGGGACACTCATATCTGGACACCTTGTATACCTTAAATATGGGGTCAGTGGTGTAGGAAAGTATAAATCTTGCCCCCATTCATTTGCATGTTGTCTTTGGCTGCTTTTGCACTAGAAGGTGGAGGTGTGTAGTGCACTCCTCCAGAGACAGGCACCTAAAGGGCTGGAAAAAATCACATTCACTATCTGCCTGCCCTTTGCTACTGTGTAATGAGTGAGCCTTAAATGCTGCTGCTTCCTCAGCAGGTAGAAAATATGGGCTTGGGACCTAAGGGTGGATGGCGTGAGATCACTTCCTTGCCATCAATGTCAGCGTGAACTTTGGGAAAGTGTGCTTCCTGTCCCTCCTACTCTAGGTTCCCTGGGCCAGGTGCAGAGGCTTTTGCTGAGGTGAGTCCTCAGGAAAGGGGGATAAGGTGCCACTTGGTGGAGGAAGTGGTTAGGGTCACTTCACCCGTGGGAGGTGTTGGCAGCACTGGAGTTCTTCAAACCCCATAGAACTGGGTAATAAGACAGCTCTCTGGGGAGCAGTCCTGAGGGGAAGTAGACAGCAAGGAGAGCCTGCGGCTGCAAGGCTGGGTGATCAGCGGGCGGAACCCGCTCAGTTCAAGGGTGGACGGCACTGGGAATGATGAAGGGTTTGTGTGGGAAAGCTGTGTGTGCACAGTAGGGGCATATGTTTATTCTTGTACGCCCGACCCTGCGGAAATGCCCGCGCTGACACCGTGAGTCGGTGACTCATGCTCCCACTCCCAGAAGCGCGGGCTGGGGGGTGGGTGCTTCAGCAGAGTGTCCTGCTGCGCCCTCTCTCCCTCCCTTCTTCTCCCTGTTGAGCTCCCTCCCCACCCCCTAATTTGCCCAACATCACTTTTTCTCCCAACCGCCTCGTTTGGGTCCCATTTCTTGCCGGGATGGCGACAACCGGCCCCGTAAACCGCGAGGCTGAAACGAGCCCTTGGAGAGGATTGAGGACGGGACGGCGGCGCCCGGGGGACCGTTCGCGAACCCCGGTGAGCACCAAGTCCCCATCCCCGGTCTTAATGCCCCCCATCCGCTCCTGCTTCCCTCCTACCCCCTCACCGCAACGCCCCCAACTCACCGCCGCGCGCCCAGAAACAGTGCGCTGCCCAGGTGCAGTCCCGCAACAGAAGGACCAGGAAGACAAACTTGGAGCCCGCAGGTTTCACCACCACCATCACCACCTGAAGCTGGAGGGCAAAGCGACGGAGCCCGGGATGCGTGGCTGCGCAGAAAGCAGAGAAAGTGTTCCTCCTCACGCTTTGCTCCTGCGCGAACTTCGGAAAAAGCACAACCGGAGAGACCGGGAGAGGCAGTGGAGATAGGGCGTGCCGGCATTTCTGACGCAACCTTCGTCGGGCCCGGCCAGCCGGCCTCTCCCCGCTGCTATCGCGCCTGTGCGCTCCCTGTCTCCGGCGCTCCCTGTCCTTCGGCAAAGTTGGCTGGTAAGTGTGGTCTGTGCGGCTATCTGCGGTCGCCGCCGATATGCTTCTTCCTGTCTGGGGGCCGCCACCCGTCTTCCCAGCGCTCTCACCCCGCGCTGCACTCTGACACCTCCAACAACACCACCACCACCACCTCCCCTCCTTCCTTGCCTCCACCTCACTTCTGGGGACATGGGAGCCCAGACTGTTGGGAACCAAGGAGTCAGGGTAGGGGGCACCCCCAGGGTCTCAGTCCACAGTCACCCACAAACAACCCCTTTGCCTACTCTGCTCAAATGACTTGCCCACACAAACCCTGCATCATCCACACTGCCCTGCACCCTTGAACTTCCTGGCAGGCTCTGCCAGGAGATCACCTGACCTGCAGCCCCAGGGTTCACTTCACCAGACACATCTCAGCCACTTCCCCTCACCACTCTCACTGCTCCCCACCCCAGCTCACCATGTTTTATTCCCCAGTTCGTTGGTGTTCAAATACTCCAGTGTTCTAACATCTTCCCACCTGTGAAGTGACCCTAATCACTTCCTCCACCAGTGGTACCTCATCCCCCTTTCCTGAGGACTCACCTCAGTAAAAGCCTCTGCACCTGGCCCAGGGAACCTAGAGTAGGAGGGAGAGGAAGCACAATTTCCAAAGTATGACCTTGGGAATGATGGTAAGGACAGGCACTCTCACTCTACTCTTTGGCCCAAACCCTCCTTTTCTACCCACTGTGGAAGCAGCAGCACATAAAGGTCATAGATTTAGGCAGGAGGCTGCAAACCTTTTCTACAAAGGGCGATAGTGAGTGTTGTGATTTGCAGGACATTCAGTGCCTCTGGATGCACTGCACACCTTCACCTTCCAGTGCAAAAGAGCCAAACAACATGCAAACGAATAGGGAAACCAGACATGTACACTTTCCTAGACTGCTGACCCAAGATTTAGGGTATACAGGGTGTCCCAGATATGGGTGCCCACTAGGGAATCATTGAGCAGGGAGCCTCCTCTGTGTGTTGAAATCCAGAAACAAGCCCTGTCCTGCCTGTGACTTCTGGGTGGAGTGAATGTGAAATGATGTGGTCCCACAGGTATGGGCCATTTCTCCTCTCCTTTTGAAGACTGGATTCCTGGTCCAAGGGGGCCTTTGAGACCCTGAATGAAGCCATAGGTGTGACCTGAGGCTCTTGCTGGTATAACATTTCTGGTGTCAAGATCAGGGCCTGCTTCTGCACCTTATTTGTTCCCCGTGATCTTGATTATTTCAATGAATGAAAAATCACTTCTTTCTTATGACCACTGGGCCTATCCAACCTGATGACGCTCATGGTGGGCACTCTGATATCTCATAGCCAGACGCCTCATCTATACCAGGCCCTAGTACTTTACCAAGAGGCTCTTTAAATGGTGTGGATGTCCCTGCTGAAATGGGCATGGCCTTGCTTCTGACCCTATGGGTCTGTGATGTGATTCTTTAATTAAGATGTCATGAAGTCCACATGGCACCTTTTCCTACCTCAGATACAACTAGTGTCATAGATTCTGCATGGTCATTGGATGCTAGTGGCAGGTCCAGCCACACTCATTCATTCATGTATCGTCTATGGCTTCTTTCCTGCGACAGCAGCAGAGGTGAGTAGTTGCAGAGCCTGTGGCCTGCATACCCTAAAATATTTAGTAGCTACCCTTTTACAGAAAGTCTTCAGACCACTGTTATTAAATGACTGTAGGGTACATTATCATGCCCGGGCATCCTTTAGGCTTTTAAGATTCATACTCGTCTGTCGTTTTATCAATGATAATATACTATTTTAACATTCCATTTACAGAAAGGGAAGACAGTTGGAGATGATTGTACTTAAATTTCCCTACTATGGTAGCCCTCAGATCACAAGTGATTCACTAATTACAAAGATTTTCTTTGGAAAGGCTGTGGAGAAAAAGGAACCCTCATACACTGTTGGTGGGAATGTAAATTGGTACAGCCACTATAGAGAAGAGTATAGAGGTTCCTCAAAAAATTAGGAATAGAATTGCCATATGAACCAGCATTTATTCTCCTGGAGAACTACCCAAAAATTCTGAAAACATTGATCCGTAAAAATATATTTACTCCAATGTTCACTGCAGCATTATTAATGGTAACCAAGACATGGAAACAACCAAAGTGTCCTTTGGTAGATGATTGGGTAAAGAAGATGTGGTATATACCACAATGTAATACTACTCTGCCATAAGAAAAGATGAAATAGGGCCATTTGCGACAACATGGATGAATCTAGAGATTATTATGCTAAGCAAAATAAGTCAGACAGAAAAAGTTGAGAACCGTATGACTTCACTCAAATGTGCGATACAAAACTGCAAGCAACAAAGGAACAAGACAAACAAACAATGAAACAATCATAGATACAGACAACAGTTTAGAGGTCACCAGAGGGTAAGGCGGGAGAAGGATGGTAGAACAGGGTAAATGGTGCCAAATATATGGTAATGGAAGGAGAACTGATAGTGGGTGATGAACACATAATGTGATATATAGATGATGTATTTTACTAAACATTGTCACCCCAATAAATTTAATTAAAAAAATTTTTCTATTATGGTTACAAATCTGGGAAATGTGAAATGACCACAGTTTGGATCTGTGGACCAATAATACCTCCCTTTGCATGACCGGGAACAGGTATCTGTTTGTTACCTGGCCCCACCGCCAGGTACCCCTTCAAGAAAAGGGGAGCCAGGATGATGCTTTTGATCCCCAGAGATGATGACAACTGACACACTAGGTCCCATATGAACTACTGGGGGGTTTCTGCTTCCCTATGTACACTTACCCGAGTCAGTTGCCAAATGGCTCTTTGCGGAAGGCCAGAAGAATCACTGCACTTGCTGTCACCTTGGAGAGTCCCTCCTCATAGGAACCTGGAATCACCTTCAAGTCATGGGTTCCAGGTCTGAGATGTGCCTCAGTTCAGGAAACTGGGCAAAGGATCCAGTCTTTTGTTGGGAGGCTGCTGTGGGGACAGAGCCCCAGAGAGCAGTTTACAGCAGGTCGCACATCGTGTGAATCCAGCCTCCAGTGAGACTATAGCGGTATGACTCCCCTACCTATGGCTCCGTGGGTGTTCCTTTTTGGCCTCACTCTATCCTATGTTCTTGTGTGGGGAGCCAGACCAGAGACCCCGTATGAGTCCCTGCATGACAGTAGCATTCCCGTCTGTGTTGAATTTACATGTCCTGAGTTCCAGCACTAGTTTCTGGAATAAAACTTTAAAAAAAAAAAAAATTGATCTGCCCTAAATAAAGAATTTGAGTTGGGCTCCAAATCAATTCTGCTCAGTGGAAGAAAGTTGTATGTCTAAAATGAGACTGCTGGGTCCCTCCTTAGGGAGCGGTAGAAGAGGCTAGAGAAGGAAGTTTCCTAAGAATGATTAAGACTCAGTGGGTGTCCCCTTCAAGCAAGGGACCCATTTTCTCCATTTTCAATCCTTCCTAGTATCCAGCACAGTGCCTTGCATGCAGACAAGGCTCAATGGACAAATAACAAGTGGTTAAGAGGACACAGAAAGAGCAAGGTGCACTGGAACCAAGGCCCTGTGTCATTATACTATTTATCTAGGAGTCCCAGGCACCACCGCCTGGGTAGGAAAGAACCTTTCCCCATTGACACACAAAAGATTAAAAGTAAGTGTCCTCAACACACACCTACCCCAAGTATATCTACTAAACTTTTTCTGAGTTTCCAGAATTCTTTGATGCCTGTAGTATATGCGTATTTATTGTACATTTCTCATATTACTATTAGGACCTATTGCTTTAAATGTAAACGTTCTTTACCTGGAAAAGTATCAGCATTTGAATAAAAATATACTGAGGATATTATTTGAAACAACTAACACACTGTTTACAAAAAAATGTGTCCTTAGCCTCACCACCTTTTGGACACTTGGTGACTTGTTCAAGTGCCCATTCCAGCTGCTGTATTCTTCTCCAACTCCCTTCTTCACCCCCAGAGCCCCAAACCATTGGTCCACATCATTGGCCTTTTGGGGTCCAGACTCCTCCCTCTCATCCCCTAAGCCCATTCTCACACCACTTCTCCAAACTGGTCTGCAGTTTGTCCAGTTGTCAGGGTCCTGCTAATTAACTGACTGGTTGACCTGATAAACTCCTTCAAACAAAGCGGTTTCTAACTGGATAATGTGATTCCTTTCCCAGTCCCCTGTCCCAGCCCCTGGAATATGTGGGTTTTGCTTTTTTGTTTTGTTTCTTCCCCCAGAAAAGGAAGTAAGGTTTATTTTCTATTGAAAATAAGAAGAAAAAAAAAAATACCACTGCTTTCAAACTATAGGTAGGACTTGAAACATTTTAACAATACATTTTTAAAATGTCTACCATTGAAAAATTCTAAAGTGTGTTTAAGGAGCAGTGAACTTAAAAGATCCTAAACCGTGCAAATTGAGAGGTAACAACAGCATCAAAATAACAGACACAGATCAGTATTTGTGTGGATAAGCTAATACCCACTTTCCAGAAAGTCAAGAAATGCTCCCATTCTTCCCCCAAATGTATTGGCTTTCCCAAGGGTAATGCTTCATATGAGCTCTGGGAACCAGTGCTGTTGGTCACCGGTGGTACTTGCTGTGGGCGTCCCGGACGTTCAGCTCTGGCGTGTTGCAGAGGAAGTCGTGTGGATTCTAGAAGCCAAAGCCACATCTGGACCAGTTAAGTCTGCTAAGGACCTGTCTGTTGAGTATGTGTTTTAGCAGGAGCTTTCAAACAGCATAATCTGGTGACTGAGTGGGGGCAGGAATTCCATGCATTGACACAGGTCACTTGGGAAGATCATTTTGATTGAGGAGCCTTTGTCGGGGCCACCAAACCGTAAGGACATCCCCGTGCATTGAGTACCTTGTGTGCTGGGCCGAGGGCTACTGAGCAGTATGGCATCCTACAAAGACCCGGGAGGTCGACACAGTAGCTGCAATTTGCAAATTTGCAGAAGACGGTCATAAGGAAAAACCAATTTTCTTTGCCAAGGCCACACAGAAATTCAGAACTGGACCTGAGATCCAACCCAGGTCTGTGTGTGTGTCTGTCTTGTACCCCAAGCAACCCGTACACTCTCCCTTATACCCAGCAGGCTTCTCGGTGAGCTCTACAACAGCTCCTTCGGAAATAAACTTGCGTGTCTGCCGTCCAGCCCGTGTGTACTTCCGGGCCACAGTATCTACTTCCGGGTCACAGTATCTACTCCCGGGCCTCATATTTTACTTCCGGGTCCCAGGGGATGGCTTCTGTAGCGTGGGCGTCCTGTGGTATCTCGCTGCTTGTCCCTCACTGGCCACCGTTGGAGGACCTCACCAGCTCCACAGTCACATCCGGTTCTGCATTTACTGAGTGAAGACTTGCTAAAATGTTTAAGGAAGAAAGGACATTACTCAGAGCACTGGAGCAGATTCACCATCACCACATCTTCCCTCCTCCCTCCATATCCCCATGACCAAATATGAACAAGTTCCTGAACTCTGCAGCCCAGGAAGACTCCATGGAGCTGGGGGCCACTGTGCCTACAAGCTCCTTTTCTGTTGCCACCTTTAGCGCTCCCAAGGAAATCCGCAGAGGGCGTCCTCCAGCGTTTGTGTCAGCGGGCTCTGGCCCCCAGGCGACCTCAGAATCAAAACCCGTGTCTAGGCTGGAATCTTATACTTTACTTTCTCTCACATTGAAAGAACTTTTACAAATGAAATCATAAGAATATTAGAGTTAATTATATACTGTTAAATTCATAGCTTTGGCAAAAGCCCGGGAAAATTAAGAACCTTTTTCTAACTAAAATAAACAAATTTCAGGGCACTTTTTTGCTTTACTTTTCTAAGTGAAAATGAGGCACAACCACATTCCAAAACATGTTGCCAAAAACCAGGTTAAAACAAAAAGCTTCTAAGAAATACTTAGTAAATTGGAATTCCTGACCCTTTCAAAACATCTTCAACAATGAATTTCAGCCTGTACTTTTTATCCAGAAGAAGAGCTCAAGGGTTTGGGGTGGGGTGAGGGGGGGACGGAGGTAAAGAAAAGAGCTAAGGATACACTCTCCATCCTGTAGTTGGAAACACGGCAAGAGTCAGAATATCTGAAGCAAGAAATGAACAAAAGTCTTCACTGAGTCCAGGGGCAACAAGCTTTCTCCTAAAGCCTGCGTATTTAATTCCACAATGGCATAGGCTTGTTTGGCTTCCAGAATGTGTGTCGCCTATCTTATGTAATTTGCATAAAAATGTCAGGAATGTGAGGGTGTGAAATACTAACTCTATATAATTATTAAGGGATTCTTTTTCAGAGTAAAAAAAAATTGTTATGGAGTTTAAATAAAGGCTGAGAAGGACATTTCATTAGTTCCTGTTTTTCAGAGCAGTGGGAATCAAAATTTATAATAATGGAGGTCTCTTTGATGAAGAGTGATAAAGCTAAGGTTTCTGATTATGGCTACAAATTATTTAAATAGCTGCCATAATTAATTATTAAGAGAAGTAGCCTTCTTTTACATGTGGAAGACTAAAATTGTGAGCAAGAGAAAATATAAGATGTCAGTACATATCTTTTAGGGCACAGGGAGCTTTAAATGGATTCCTGTTGGTCAGTATTTTGGAAGTGGAGATGTCACTTTTGAGGAAGTGTATCCAGGAGATGTTTTTGCCCTCAAAAAGTCATGATAAAGAAAATGCTATTCTTTCTTTTGACTAGTGCTGTTCAACATTGGGAGACGAGGAGGAAAATCAGACACTCACTCTTGTACTTCCTTTTTGTGGCTCACAGATGTAGGTCTGACTTGAAGAAAATATGTACCAGACACAGGAGAGATGGTCATGCAGCACCACTGAGGGTCTAGATGGGTCCCCGAGAGGGTAGCACACCAGTGTTTCAAGGAGTGCAGGAAGAAACACCGCTAGCTAGATTCATTTCCTTTTTTGATTCTTGGGAGGCCGACTTTCATTTCCCCAAAGTACATGCAGAGTTGGTATGGGGCTTCCAGCCTGGCCGGCCTCTGGCAGGAGCTGTGGACAAAACCCTGAGATTTGGAACTAAGTGTTCAGAAGCACAAAACACTGCAAACTCCTACAGACCTGAGGGCATTGTGGCCACACACTTCCAGAAATGTGGACGAATGTTGGAGCCCATGGTGGGTAGAGGACTGAGTGAGGGAAGTATGAGCCACAGGGCTTCTGTGTGCACACATGTGTGCATCAGCGCTGCTTTGCACAAGCTCACATCTGTGTGTAGTGTGTGGTCTATACTTTGTTAGCAAGAAAAAAAATCATGAAGGCTTTCAGAGGCACTTGGGCTGGATGTGCAGCTTTTTAAAAATGTCCTGCCTGGCTACAAAGGTCCCTAGGAAGTGAATCTCCGCTTCTGATGACCTCATTTCTCAATAATGCGGCCAGGCTTCCGGAAAGGCTTCCTCAGCCAATCAGTGGGTGCTGAGGGCAGGGGAAGGTGCTACACAAGGGTGCTCCAGGCATTGTAACCTGGCATCCCCTTCTAGTAATGGGTTCCAGGTCTGAGACGTGGCTCAGTTCTGGAAACTGGGCCAAGGATCCAGTCTTTTGTTGGGAGGCTGCTTTACCTCCTAATCATTTACCTTGTGTTTTGTCTTTGTTTTGTTACTTAGATCAGGCAGGAAGTATCCAGGTTGGTGCTCATGCCTTTTGCCTGTACGGTCACCCTGGTCTATGAGCCATAGTCACTGCTGTCTGTGGTTGAGGCCCTGGCTGGATTTCTGACATTTCTAATTATTTTGATCATAGTGGCTACTTTGTTCCTGACATAGAGCATTTCCACCTGGCATCCATTATTTCAACATTTTCCATCCCCATTACTATTAGAAGCCATTCTGGGGAAACCGACTACTACCACCATCCTGACATTCAACAAAGGTCACCATTGAGCCTTTTGAGAATTCTGGTGATCTTCTCACCCATGCATTTCTCATATGCTTAATAAATAAGAGTTTCTCTTTAGGCTTTCCCATGGAGCATGGTTGACTGGACACTTTCCTGCCTTTTCCTATTATAGCCATCCTGTCATATTCACTTGTCTGAGGCATTTGATCCTTTCCTTCACCTACTGCCTCAGAGTTCTGCCTTTTCTATTTTATAAAGTGTAGCCATGCTTTTTTCCAAGCTTGCAAGACCCATCTTATCAGGTTAGCACCACCTCCCAGGGCTGTGCGAAGTCCTGTGACCCATGATTGTCAGTGATGCCTTCTCCAACTTCAGGATCTATCACCCTGCCCCCCGCCCCCCTGCCTACCCCACCACACACAGCCCACCATGATACAGCTTCCCCAGGAGTAGCTCCCTATGTGCTCTCCATCTCCCCCACAGGACACTGGGCTCATTTCTGACAATCCTCTGGCATCTAGGCCTTTCCTCCATAGCCACCTGGCATGTCCCTAAAGTGGTCATGGGCTGGCTCATGCTGTGTGTTGGTCTGGTGAACAGAGGACACACATCCAGGGATGTGTTATTTTTGCCAGGCAGAGGCTTCATGATCCTTCTCAAGCAAGGGAGGGGCACTAGCCTTTAGCTGATGAAGGTCGGGGAAGAACAGGGTCAGTCCTTGCTCTGCCAGCCCTGCCATCGGGGGGATTTTCTTCCTGTCACAGAGATGGGGGAGGGGTTCATTTGGTCCTTTTTCGCACAACACCAGCTCTGACCTGAAATACTCTATCTTTGCTATAACTTCACTGTCATTCCTGATGGAAACCATGGTATGAAGTTCAAGGCAAGATCGATGAAAACATATTTCAAGGATCACTGTGTTAGGAAAGAGGTCAAACTCCTTGGTGCTCTGGGGAGGAAGGAGAATGGCTCAAAGGCCTGGGAGAGACAGACAGAAACTTTGAAAGACCCGATGAAAGAGCTCAAAAAGCAACTGCTTGACATAAAACCAGAGATTTCTACAACCACTGGTAAGTTTGAAAGGCCCAGGGTAGAAGAACAGTTGTTGTCTGCTTAGGAAGCAATTGTGTTTCTGTAAAAATAGCTAAACTGGATCCCAGGATGGTACTTACCCCAGTACACCAGGAACCCTAGCCTAAGGCACTGTGCGTGGTTCTGTGCTCACATGTCACAACTCTCCCTCTCCTGCCAGGTCCCAGCTCCTCTTCCAGGAAGCCTTTCCTAAATACCCAGGACCCATCATGAATTTGACATGTGTCCTATGGGGTCTTTCCTCACTTCTGTTGAAAGTCCTGTGTGCTCACCTACAATATGAGTCCCAGGGGGACAGACACTTTCTTGTATTTTGCACCTCAGACCTGGTAGATGTCACTAAAAACATCTGTCAGATAAATCCACCTGGTAACAGTATGTGCACCTGGGCTCCATGGTCACATCAGAGTATTTTCCTACCTCAGACAGTTAAAGGTGAGACAGAAGTAAGGATGCAGAAGATGGAGAGGGTTGAAACGCAGGTCCCTCCCTTAGCGGCCAGGCCCTTCAGAGGGAGTCCCCAGGGCCACCCCTGCATCTTTCTGTCACAGGTGCTCACTCTCTTTGCTTTGAGCTCACTATCAAATCACAGCACAGACCTGGACAGCCCTGGTGAGAAGGCCAGGGGTCAGTGGATCAAAAGCCTTTTTGCCTTCAGTTATAGTTATTCTTCAACCAGCTCAAATGTCATTCTTATGGAGCTTTCGCCTCCTTCCTCAGACAGAATTAAGCACCCCCAATTCTATCAGCCTCAAAGAGGTCTACCCACAGTAAACATGTCCAACTGTGTGATAATCAGATGACCAACTGCTGTCTTTTTAGTAGAAATATGCGCTCCATGAGGACAGGGCACAACCCCTGCTCATCTTTAGACCACAGGACCTGATAGAGTGGCTGTCACATAATAAGTCGGTAGCCTAGAGGGAGGATGGTGTATTCTTAGATTTGACAGGGATTTTGCTTTTTTTTCTTTGTTTTAGTCCCACCATTGAAGTCCCCAGATACGTACTGAAGAGCATGGATCCTCCCAGTGATATTCATTTGCTCAGTGCTAACTGGCATCTTCACATGGTCCTTAGGAAGTCAGGAACCATGTCAGGTGAGAAGCAGGCTGGCCTCTGGCTCTTGGCCAGGATGTAACCTGGTAATGACTCGGGAGAGGTGCCATGGTCTCACCGGCCCCTGTCCTCTGATCCATCTCTACATAGAAATGATGCACTTTCTTAGTGCTGAGCCCCCACACTCCACAGCTGCCATTGGAAATCATGTACATGAAAGTGTTCAGCAAACTCTGAAATCATATACAATTGTTTGTTAACATTATGTCATATTATCACATATATTTATTTTTAACATTAATAGTTGTAATAACTAGTATTTAAAAGGTTTGGTGATAACTTCTGGGGACATTTTTATCAAAGGTGAAAGTTTCTCTTCATAATAAGCCTACTCAAGCTCTCTGAGGTCTAGCGCAAAAGGGATCCTTATGTTGCTTCAAGGGTGTCTTACAGTGGCTGCAGTTGTGTGGAGTAAATATCTCCTAAGTGGAAGAACCTGTAGCCCATGGTGGTACAGTCCAGACACAGCCTTTTGAGGTGAGACCATTTTTTTCAGCATCCAAGCCATTCAAATACACATCTTCAAAAACTTGAAGTCCGGCCCGGTGGCTCAGGCAGTTGGAGCTCTGTGCTCCTAACGCTGAAGGCTGCCGGTTCAATTCCCATATGGGCCAGTGGGCTCTCAACCACAACATTGCCTGTTCCACTCCCGCAAGGGATGGTGGGCTGTGCCCCCTGCAACAACGTCAACTGGACCTGGAGCTGAACTGCACTCTCCACAACTACGATTGAAAGGACAACAACTTGACTGGGAAAAAATCCTGGAAATACACACTGTTCCCCAATAAAGTCCTGTTCCCTTCCCCCAATAAAATTTAAAAAAAAAAAAAAAAAAAAAAACTTTAAAATTTGTTCTTTTCATGAAATGACAAGAAATATTGGGCTATTTTTTTTTCCTTTCTTGTTTTTTATTTACCACCTCCTACTCTGTTCTGGATCTGAAAACTACGGGTTCCTAAATGTCAGCTCTGAAAATAAAACATTATAGTAAAGACGGCTATTTTCCTATATAGTTATTTATTTTTACCCTCAAAAACAAGAAATACAGACATTTAAGAATATACAATTCATGATGTTCAAGCAATCCAATCAGAAAATTTCTGGACCTGCTAAAAAACAAGAAAATGTGATCCATAATCAGGAGAAAAATGAGCCAAGAGAAACTGAGAAATAAGATGCAGAAGCTGCTCACAGGCAGCTAGAACTCTGCAGTGTAGCCTCCACTGGGCTGAACATTTCCATATACCTTATTATGTCATTTAAAACACAAGTCCTCCCGCACTTACCTGATCTAAGCTGAAGGCCCCTCCTCATGCTGTGGAGATAACATCAGGTCCCCATAACTGGCTGTATTCAGATTTCTAGTTATGTTTGTGGAAACCTGAGTGAATGTGACCACTGATTTTTATATTTTTCAACCGCACTGCCCACCCTTTGCTACTCAAGTACAACATCTCAGGAACCTAAAGTGGAATAATCAGGGACGATGAAGGTGAAGGACAGATATGGTGTCTAGTGGTTCCTCAGTTGAGCTAGACCGTGTGTCTAGAGCAGTCCCTGAAGTCACAAGGATTTGTGAGAGCCTCGTTCCCCAAGAGCTCGTGCTCCATTGAACTGACACCCTGAGTAGGTCGGGCTTGCCATAGAGAACGATTGGCTTTGATGTAAACCCTGCCCAGGATGGAAGGGCCGCTAGCGAAGAACCACGCACCGCCCAGCAGCACTCTGGGGAGCTAACTCACCCTCCAGGATTACTCTCCCTGCCAGAAGCACAGGTAGGCGTGGACTGCGTCCACGCAAAGGAAGGGGCGGAGGGCGGGGGCGGAGCCGCGAGCGGAGGGCGGGCCTGGGCGGAGCTCCGCGCTCCTGCGCCCGCGACCGCTGTTCGCTAGCCGAGTGCTGATCCGCTGGGAAGCCGCCTTGTGGCTTCTGGTTCCCGCAGAGAGGCGCGGGCACCGGGAGAAGCCCCCGGAAAGGACGAGGAGCGGCGCCAGGCCCAGTCGGCCATGTCCCCCGCTGCTGCTGTTTCTGTCGGCGACTGCGCGCCCGCGGCCTCGGGGGCGCAGCCAGGTTCCGGAGAAGCAGCGTTTTGAGGCGGCAGGGCCTCCGCCCGCCGCGGCCGCGAAAGAGGCCCAGGGCCCAAGCTCGCCTGCGGCCCTCGCGCTCTGCGTTCCCGCCTCGTGTCGCTTCCTCAGCGGCCGGCCGCCATGGCTTTCGCTGCGAACTCGAAGCGCAGGTGGCCGCCGCGGCACCCGACGCTGCGCGGGCTGCTGTTGCTCTACCTGTGGCTACCGAGCAGCCGCGCCCCCGCACCGCCATCCGCGCCGCTGTCCGAGCTGCACGCACACCTTTCGGGCGTGGAGCAGCTGCTGGAGGAGTTCCGTCGGCAGCTCCAGCAAGAGCAGCCGCGGGAGAAGCTGGAGCTGGAGCTGCGTGCCAGCGGCGGCCCACAGCAGGGCTGCCCGGGCCCGGGCGGCGGCGGCTACAGCGCCATGCCCGACGCCATCATCCGCACCAAGGACTCCATCGCAGCCGGCGCCAGCTTCCTGACGGCGCCGGCAGCCGTGCGGGACTGGCGACAGTGCGTGGCGGCCTGCTGCTCCGAGCCGCGCTGTTCCGTGGCTGTGGTGGAGCTGCCCCGGTGGCCCGCGACCGCGGCCACCGCGCTTGGCTGCTACCTCTTCAACTGCACTGTACGCGGCCATAGCGTCTGCAAGTTCGCGATGCATCGCGGCTACAGCAGCTACAGCCTCAGCCGCGTGGCGGAGGGCGGGCAGCAAGGCCTAGACGCCGGCTTCCCGGCCACCGCTCGGGCCTCGCCTCGGCTGGGTAAGCATGCCCCTGAAGGAAGCCAGGGTCAGACCGCTTGGCTTGCTGTCCTTGCACCTGAGGGGTGGCTGCGTCTGTAAGACCCCGCGCTGTGCCCTCATCAGCTAAGTCCGAAACGAAACACCCTTGTTCCAAGTTATCTTAGTTGCGTGCATCCAGAAGAGTGGCTTTGATTTCTGTCTTGGGGTTGGCTTCTGGAAAACAAATCCCAGTAGATTGAGCAGAAGCAGGCATGGTGGGCTGCTTCTGCAATTTTTCTAGCCTTGGGAATAGAGGCCGAGGTGTGTGGTTTAACTGAAATTCAATAAGCTCAAAGCAAAAAATAAAGTTTATTTTAGCTTCATGTTTTTATAAGATATGATTTGTGTCAAGTAATTGCCAAGAGCAAAATGTAATTAGATCCCAGATTGCTCATAACACCCTGTTTCTTAGCTTGGCTCCCAACTCCAGATCCCACCTACCATTGCTTCCATCAGACATAAATGGGAAAGAACAGAGTCAGCTATTTTTGAAGTGGGTCCAACTGATTCCCATGAACTACATTTCCCTTTCATAGAGTGAAAAGAAGGGACTTGATTTAGTTGAAAATAAGAAAGTTTAAGGCACATCCCTTTTTAAAACGAGCTAAAAATGAAGCTTTTCATCTAATGGTTTTACTTTCTGCAGATGTTCAGAAAGAAAATCAAGACACATAGGAGGCACAAAAAATTCCATGTTTCCCGGAAAATAAGACCTAGCTGAACAATCAGCTCTAATGTGTCTTTTGGAGCAAAAATTAATATGACCCAGTCTTATATAATATTGTGTTATAATATTATATTAATAAGACCTGGTCTTACATTATATTTTACCCAGTATAATATTATAATAAAATAAGACCGGATCTTATATTAATTTTTGCTCCATAAGACGCATTAGAGCTGATTGTCCGACTAGGTCTTATTTTCGGGAAAACACAGTCGTAGCACTTGAAGGTTAAGGTCACCGAGGGAATAAAATCTTCATTGGGCCCACTTGTGGTCAGCTCAGTGTGTTTGATCACACTCTACTGCTGTTTGACTTACAATAACACAAAAATGATGTCATAGCAAGATTAGAAGGGGTAGTAGCCTCAGCCAGTTCAGAAATCCGGAGTCTCCATGACCTTCAGTTCCAATGAGAATGGTGTGGAAATCTGTGTGCACCATGTCCTGTCTGCCTACTCATCTCCATCCAAGAGGAGGCTCAGAATCCTTGTCAGGGGAGCCGACATCAAAGATTACCCAGTGACTGCCTCAGCCTGGAGGGAGACACTGGGAAGGACCCCCAAAGTTTTCTCACTGAAGGGGAGACAGGAGGTACTTTTACTTGGATCATACCAGCATCCCTGAGCCTGCCCCACGGCTGTTACACATACATCCTTCCTCACTGTCCAAACATGGACCCAACAGCAAAAACACCCCAAATCCCTTTCCCTCAATCGTGGTGCACCCCGACATTGCCAAAGGGAACTTGCCTATAAGCCAGGGGAAAATGAAAGGAAAATAAACAAAGACAGCATGCCCATGGAAATTTTTTGAAAGTTTAGTTTACTAATAGAAGTTTCCAAGTCTTTTTTTTTTTTTTTTTTTTTTTTCTGTTTCTTTGCCCTAGGAGTTTGTCTAGGAATTCAGTTTTGTAGATGTTTAGGGGTGAAAATAGGTAACCCCTGGGGGGGTTGGTCCTCATTCTGGAAAAACACTGCCATGCTCACACTTTAGATGCCTAGCAACATGGAAATGTGGAACGGTGCCGCTCAGACCAGGGGCGCCCTCATTCCTCTCTGCAGGTAGGGCAAAGGTTACCCTACCCAAACGTCCTGCGGTTTCCCTGCCCAGATGCTTAACCTTTTCATGTTCTTTATGCTTCTGAGACTACTACCGTGTTTCCTCAAAAATAAGACCTAGCTGGAAAATCAGGTTTAATGCATCTTTTGGAGCAAAAATTAGACCCGATATTATTTTACTATAATATAAGACCAGGTCTTATCTAACATAATATAATATAAGACCAGGCCTTATATTAATTTTTGCTCCAAAAGACGCATTAGAGCTGATTGTCTGGCTAGGTCTTATTTTCAGGGAAACATGGTACAGTTTTCCTTCTTGAATGTTTTTTTCCCCCTAACTCTGTGAGCATTGGAGCTGGAGGCTAAAGGAATGTGGAAATGGTTGAGAAAAACTCTTGCAGAGAATTTGTTAGGATGAGTAAAAAGATCATAAATGGTAAGGGACCAGGTGGGATGGGATAGCACAAATTTATAGGAAAACCCATCAGTCCTGTTTGTTGCCATTTATTGGTTTTGGTGTTATAATCTCCTTAGACATATGACCTCTCTGTCCTCCCAACACCCAGAGATCTAGGTTCTATTATAAACCAGTGTGCTGGAGGGCTTGGCAAGAGAAAGTAACTTGCCTGAGGGTCTCAGGGAGTTGCAAGGGAGTTGTGGAGCTGTGTCAGATGGAGCAGCTCATGTGTTCTCCAGCAGCACCAGGCAACCAGGAAGCAGAGAAATAGACTGACCAGGTGGCTGTCAAAGGTGGTAGGAAAATGCAGGGACGAGCTGAGGATGCTGGAAAGAAGTGTGTTGCCATGACTGAATCTGCCTGCAATAGTGTGAAAAGAGCAGGGTAGGGAGCTTGCGGTCCTGACACCTGGGTGTGAGAGCCAGCTCGTCTATGTAAGGGTCCCTACTAATCGCTTGGGCCTTGAGTGCTTGCCTTGCCTTCCAGCCCAGGCTGTGCTGATCAAGGAAAGGATGCTTTGTGAATTACAAAGGCAGCACACATATGATGTGTTATAGGACCCTGGTTGCGTCGTGCAGCTGGTTGGAGGGAGGGGTTGGGGACTAGGAGCCCCAATAAAAGTGGAGAGCTGCAGCAAAGAGGGTGTGGAGAGGTTGGAGCTGGAGCCAGAGAATATAATCTCAAACGGCTCACGGACCAGAACCTTTATGTTGTTTCCACTAGATGTTCAGCTTGAAAAGCAGGGTCTCTGGGAAGACCCTGTGCAGTTTTGGAAATCAGGCCCCCTTTTGTGTCAGGGAAAATCAAAGCTGTTAAGCAGTGCTCTGCTCTCCCCTCTGCACACCCATGCACTGCCACCTTCAGCCTCTCCCTCTTCTCATCCAAGTGAAAAGGAAAGACTTGATCTTCCTGATTCAAGGCTAATCCCTCCACAGGTGCCTGACCGATCTCCTCCACGGACCTTTCTTTCTCACATTTTCAACCTCTCCCTTTTGTTTTGTAAATAGACATCAGAAAAGAATGGCAAGCAATTATATTTAATAACTAATGTTGAGATAACTGTTTGAGAATGTTGGGGAAAATACATTTAGACCTGCACCTCTGGGCACACACCAATAAATTCCAGATGGGTTAAAGAATTAAATATTTTTTTAAATAAATTAAGCCGTAGGTTATACATAGAAAGGCTTGAAGAAAATAAATTTACTATTGAGTATCTGGAGGGAAGATAACTTTCTAATCAAAGAGATCACAAAGAGAAAGGATGGATGATATACATGTTTTACAAATCCTCTTTATGTCAAGAAACAAAAGGAATTGCAAACAAGAGTCTGGGAAAGTATAAGATAAGAGTATTAATATATTAATAGAAAGTGCTTATGCCAATCAGTAAGAAAAAAATAAATGGGCAAAGGATATGAACCAAGTTTCCAGAAGAGGATGTATACTTGATAAACATAGAAAAATGTTCAACCTTAGAAGTTAATCAAAGAAATGCAAGTGGTGCCAGATTATGCTTATTAAATTGTCAAAAATAAGTTTGCTCTTTATTCTGCTATTGGCATGCATGTGGAGAAGTTAGTATTATGTCATATGGTCACCAAAAGTGTACATTGATACCTTTCTTTTGGAAATCAGGAAATATGTAGCAGAGGCTATAAAAATATTCATTCTTCTGGAATTTTTTTTTTAGGAAAATGGTCCATGCCAAAGAAAACATACTGTGTTTTCCCGAAAATAAGACCTAGCTAGACAACCAGCTCTAATGCGTCTTTTGGAGCAAAAATTAATATAAGACCTGATATAATATAATATAAACATAACAACATAACATAATATAATATAATAGTGGGTATAATTTAATGTAATATAATATAATACCAGGTCTTATATTAATTTTTGCTCCAAAAGATGCATTAGAGCCAATTGTCTGGCTAGGTCTTCTTTTCAGGGAAACACAGTATGAGAAAAAAGGCATAACTTATAATGGTGTATAAATTGGTAAAGTAAATGTCCAGTAATAGAGGGTAGGAAATCAAAATGGCAATTGGGAAGCTCATGTAGTAATATGGGCAGTGCTAGGATATGTGCTAGGTCTAATATCAGTAAATAGAACATATTAATAAATTAGATTAAATTCAGGATGTAAATTTATATTTAGTATAACTGGAATATACTTTGGGGGTGTCAAAGAATAGTGGGAAGGACAGAGCCCTTTAGTTAGAAAGATCTGGGCTGACATCTGAATTGACAAAGTTATCACCTGTGTCAGCTTATGCAACTAAGCTCACCTCTCTGAGCCTGGTTTCCTCAGGAGTATGATGCTAATGATAATATAGTTCCTACCTTAGGGACTTGTGAAAGTTGACAGAAGTTATGCCTCAAAAGGACTTACCATGGTTCCGGGTATAAGGAAATCACCCAGCAAATGGAAGCTATGGTTGTTATCATCAGTTCATACGGAGAAAGACTAGAACAGCACACACCTAAGATGATGATAATGATATTGAGGTGGCGAATCATTTCTTTTCCTAAAATGTTGCAACTTTTAAAAACTGCCACCAAAATCCAACAAAAAACCCACAATGGATTTTGACTCATCGTAAATATCTTAGCCTCTTCCTTTAGTCTGGTCCCACTTTCATACCCTGGCTTCAGGAGGCCCTACTAATTTCTCAGCCTCAGCTATATCATTTGTGTCCATAGAGTACCGATCCAGATTCTAGAACCTCTTCCCTGTCATTAAGGCTCTGTTCTCAGCAGTGTGTTGTAAATCAGATTAGTGAACAATATTCTCTGTCTAAAATGCTACCTTGATATGTTCCCCAAAATTAGTATGAGTCTTACCTCTCTAAATCTTATCAAGTTTGTCTAGTTTTCAAAAGAAATCAATGTTACCATAGTACTTAACAGTAGCTTATTACATTTTTATGATGGGAATTCAAAATTACATATATCTTGTTCTTCATCAGCAAGTCAAATGTTTTTAAGTGTAGCATACCCCTTTCCTCTTCGTTTGTTTGTTTTAAGGTCTGTTTCTGAGTAGATAAGCTCTGGCTTATTTGAAAATACATTATACAGTATAATGTGCTAGACTTGAACTGAGGAGGAAATGTATCTCTATTGTTTCAAATACAACAATGATCAATTTAGAGAACATGAGGATTTCACTGTTTATAAATCAAATCTTAAAGCTCACCTAAAGAAAAGGAAATGAGGAAAAGAATGATTTTCTTTTCTTCCTGGAAGGCAAGATTAATTAGTTATATAATACGTGGGATATTTCAATGCTTATGTGATTCTTCCATCTGAAATCTTTGGGGTTAAATTTTTGAGGGTTTAAAGATATATATACGTGTGTGTGTGTGTGTATATATATATATATATATGTATGTATGTATGTATATACATATATATATAAAATTAACATCCATTGTTGTTTATAGCATATAGCTATATTTCAGTTTGTCTACTTAAAATTAGTATTTTAAAATAAATGTTAATGCAAATAGCTGCTAACTATAATGTAGTACTGCTGAATTATATGATGTTTTCCATAATTATAAAATGGTAAACCTTGTGTGAAAAACAATGAACCTTTCAGAACCAAAGGCGAGTTCTCTATAAATCTCTATGAAATAGCCTATGAGTGATGCAGTTGTCACATCTCTCCTTACCTGGGAGAAGCAGAATAAAAACATCAGGCACTGGATTTTTGCTTAGAGGTGGAAAAAGGCAGAACAAGTTTCTTCTTAGGCAGGGGTTGCTTCTGTGGCTTATTAAAATCTGAGTTATGAGTCCTCATTATTTTAAATGACTATAAAAATGGGACTCATCATGTTCTCAGTACACATATGAGCCCTTTGGCAATATCAAGTGTGCTTATTCTTTGTAACATGCTCATTACAAAAAGAGTCATCTCCCTTTGAGGCTGGCAGCGGCATTCTCTTTCAGAAAAGTCACAGCTCAAAGAGCTGCCAGTCCCTCACATAAATCCCGTTTCTGGGCCTTCAGAGAATTACTAGATGAGAAGATAGGGGTCTGAATAAGTAGGTCTCTGAACATACAAAAGGTAATGCTAACCTGTAGAGCTTGTTTGTCCAGTTACATATTACTAAGTTTCTTTAAAACACATGTGGATTTGGGTAAACTGATTAATAAGAAACTTAAATCAATGAAAATATTCACAGCTCTGCTCTTAGAAATAAAGCTTCTTCCATCAGTCATCACAGAAGCAGCTGTCAGTTAAGTATTACTATTTAAATGAACATAATTAGCCTAAATTAGTACCATTCTAGATCATATGTAAATACATAACTTGTTTTGCTATCTCAGAAACTCGGTATGCCGGCTTCGGTTATAAAGATTAGTTATTTAGAAGCTGTGAATCTCTTCTATTTTCCTAGATGAAAAATTGGATTCCACAAAATTTCATTGTGGGTTTCATTTTGTATGGATCCAAGAACTTGCCTTAACTTTCCACTCCTTTTTCATATCAATTTATATCACTGCCATTTTATCACTCCTATTTTTAAAACTTGAGGATAAGAAAAAAAAATCTATATCAGAGGTGGGTTTGGTTTTTTTCAAGTTTTGTTTCAATAATTTTTTTCTTTTTTTACAGGACTTTATTGGGGAACAGTGTGTACTTCCAGGACTTTTTTCCAAGTCAAGTTGTTATCCTTTCAATCTTAGTTGTGGAGGGTGCCGTTCAGCTTCAAGTTGTTGTCCTTTCAGTCTTAGTTGTGGAGGGCACAGCTCAGCTCCAGATCCAGTTGCCATTGTTAGTTGCAGGGGGCGCAGCCCACCATCCCTTGTGGGAGTCGAACCGGCAACCGTGTGGTTGAGAGGATGCACTCCAACCAACTGAGCCATCCGGGAGGCAGCTCAGCTCAAGGTGCCGTGTTCAATCTTAGTTGCAGGGGGCGAAGCCCACCATCCCTTGTGGGACTCGAGGAATTGAACTGACAACCTTGTGGTTGAGAGCCCACTGGCCTATGTGGTAATTGAACCAGCAGCCTTCGGAGTTAGGAGCATGGAGCTCTAACCGCCTGAGCCACTGGGCAGGCCCCAAGAATTTTTTTTTAATATAAATTCATTTAACAGACCTTTGAACATAAGTTGTTTATAAATTAAGTGAAAATTTCACTCTAGAGAATAAAACTACTCCAGATTTACACATGGGAGGGCTTAATTCACTGTCTTTTACCCATAACTTGATTCTTTCTACTGCTCACAGCTGACACTCCACACTTCCTCTTCTCCATGTGTTACAGCTAAATTCCTCTTTCATAATTCATTGCTGTTTTATTTATTATGTAAAGAGAATACAATGAAAATCAATAAGAAAATAACTTTCAGTTGCTATGTATTTTCTTAGCAGTTCTTTGCTAGGCTATATTCTAGCAAACAAGATACCTGTCTTAATCAATTAGAAAAAAAATAGGGAATCATCTCTCCTGTGAATTACTTTCTTTCACAGAAAAGGATGAGCCTCCACTTAGCAAGGCCGGGCAGGATGTGGTTTTGCGTCTGCCCATAGACGCGGTGATTTTAGATGGCCGCGAGAGCACAGATGACCACGCCATCATCCAGTATGAGTGGACACTGCTGCAGGGTGACCCATCAATGGACATGAAGGTAAGTCACGTTGTCATTATAATGAAAACTCATGTTTCAGTGAAGTGACCCTTGGTAATGTCCTTCCACTTACATTCCCAAGATGTCTGTAAGCTAGCAGGAAGGTATAAAATAGAGAAAGTATATATAAAAATAATCTCAGAAAAAATGCTTTATTCTATAAATTTACTTTTCTATTGAGTAAACAGTGATCCTGATAATTTGCTTTAAAGCTTACTCTCGTTCTTGCTGCTTTTTTTGTTGACTTCTCCAAAATCCAGAAATGCTTTAAGAAAAAGACTCAGATTACTTTTTAAATTTTTTATTTCTTTTCTTAGTTCAAGATCCACATAGAAAATGTGAAAAATACAAAGCAGTATAAAGAGGAAAATAGCAATAAGATGAACTCCTTTTTCACGTGCTGCAGAAAGCAGCCATGTTACCTACAGTTAGGCCTGCTTGAGATAATTGAGTGAATAAGTGAGGGAGAAGGTGGCACGAGGTGCCCTGATCAGATGCTCACACTGATTGTCATCAGGCTTATCTGGGCCAAGGTGGATCTGCTACAGATGGGACTGAGCCACTTGTCAGCAGCTGCTGCCACACAGTCTTGAGTGATGAGGCAAAGCAGTTTTCTATGAATCCTGTCAGCACCCTTCCTAGTTAGGAGGAGTTCCTGGCTTAGGCAGATAAACCTCAATCAAACCACTTCAGTTAGAGAAAGTGGAAAATGCATCCGTCTGCCAGGGCTGCCGCAACAAAGTACCACCGATTGTGTGGCATAAACAACAGAAACTTATTTTCTCACAGTTCTGGATGGTAGGCGTCTAAGATCATGGTTCCAACAGTGGTAGTTTCTTCTGACGCCTCTCTCCTTGGCGTGTCGTGGGCTGTCTTTTCCTTGCTGGGACTGCCTGTGGTCTTCCCTCTGTGGGGAAGCACTGATTTATATTCTGCTGGAACAAAAACAAAACCAATAATCACCTAGCCCCGTGAAACTGCTTGAAGTATACTGATCTGCCCAATGATTGTAGTCTCATAAATGGGCTGGACCCTTGGTCGGCATCTTACCCAGCCTCCCACCCATATCTGAACCCCTTCTATCCCATCCCTTCTGGGGGTTTTCCACCCTCTGCCTAAATATTTTTAGAGTTGAAAGCTCTCTATATCACACACATCCTATGACATCTTTAATCAGCTGTAATTCATAGGCAAACCGGAAATGTCTCCCTGTTACTTCTGTGCATTGGTGCTGGATCTTCTCTTTGGAAAGGCACCGAACACGTCTTTTTTCATTCTGTGTAACAGTGCCTTAAGTCTTTGAAAAAAATGAACCTCATCACTTGGAAAGCTCTCCTGAGAACTCAGTACTCCCGCTTCTTTCAGATATTCTTCACAGGAATTGATTTTCAGACCACCCACTATCCAGCCTCTTCTGCATTTTCTCAGATTCGTCCATGCCCTTCTTAAAATCTGACATCCCTAATTGAACCCCATATGTCAACTGAAGAGCTGTGTATCTTCCTGACACAGACATCACCTCCTGTGATCCAGACATGATCTCTACCTCTCTTAATGAAGCTTAATTTTTGTAAACTAGTTTAGTAGCTGCATCACACAGTAGATTCGTGTTGAGTTTTCCATTAGCAGGATTACCTGAAACCTGCTTCATCTTTCTGCAAGAACTGCCATCCTGAGGGCCTCCCCATCCTGGCTGTGTAATTGCGTTATGGAACCTGAGTGCAGGACCTTATAGTTATCCTTTTTACATCTCAGCTTTTGGGTTTTCATCTATAACAGAAATATTTTTCAACTTTAAGTGTCATCCGTCATATTTATTATCCTTCTATGCATTGTCAGCTGCAAAACTAATATATCTTTATTGAAATCTTTGAGAGCTAAGGTTGATCAGGAAAGGTGCATGGACAAGTCCTTGATTATAGCACAGACAGCTTCCTGAGATGGACACTGACTATAATTGGTACTTCTGGAATATATTTGTTTGAGCAGCTACAAAGCTGCCTCTGTTACCATCTAGCTTGTCCTATATGCTACTGAAAGCTTTATTCTGTAAACGATGAATTGCATATATGAATGTTAAATAAAAATAATGCTGATGATTCAGTATTTAATTTATTGAAGATATTTGTAAAGGAACGACAAAATTAGACATTTCTTATAGGCTTTTAGGGCTCACTGCTGTGCCATCAAGAGGAAAATCTGGACCAGTTTCCCAGCCAAGTGAATAGTGGCAATGGCAGACAGACCTAAAGTTATAAAACCATCAGCTAAGTGACAAAGTCTGTAATAGGAGAGACAAATTGTGACTGTCTTCTAATGGCGTACATTCACGAATGGCCCCAAAAGTCAGCTCTCATCCTACTGTGACTTGATCATATTCCATGCGTCATTGATTGAGCATCCAGTCAGTGCCAGACAATTTAGACGTTTCTGTAATCCTCAGGACAACCTCACCAGAGGTGTGTCCCCATTTTATGAATTTAGATTGTCATGAATAGCTGTGAAAGACTGAAATGGCAAGAGATTACTGAGCATCTTTCAGTGGAATGCTGGGGGTTATAAAGCAGATTTTTTAGGGTTAGCATTTATAAACTTTAGAAAACAGATAGTAATACAAATGCTTCTTGTCTATAGAAATGCAAATTTTTTCATATAGATTCCTGCCCTGTAGAATCAATTTTCAATTGATTCCTGCCCTGTAGAAAAGTGGATTTCAAATATGACATATTAGCATTTGTAGGTATTAATCTATTAATACACTCATTTCATTACCTAATAGATATTAGGAGCAAACTTGGTTCAGTGCATTCATAACTGCTTACGAGTATATTTGTCTGTTCTTCAGATTCTGCTTTGAATCAGTGGAACACCTTATTGGCTCTTCTTCAATTAATGAGTTAAATAAAATCTTTGACACATGTTCATATTGTATTTGTATGAGATCATGGTTTTAACATTTTGAGAATTTTCCCTTAACAGTAATTAGCAACCTTCAGGGACTATCCCCCGGTCCCTTTTACCTGGGCAGCCTGATTTTATACCCCCAAATTTCTAACAGGAAAATTAGGACTCATATATCAAATCACTTTTTTTCTGAGAATGGGCTCCAGCTGACTGGAATGTTAATACACTCCGCCTTTCGATGCAAAATGGGACAAACTGGAAGGTTGCTGGGAATGGAGGAAGGGCAGTTATAGCCTAACATAGCACAGCCGTTGAGTTAAAACCCAGTGTTGGATACCCTTGTTCTTAGGCCCTTTGACTATCCCCACCACTCAGGAGTTCTCAATGGGCAGACTGTCCCCTAAGCACCTTCCCTGCCCCTCTGGAGCCCTCCTCCCTCATCTCCCCTGTTCTCCACCACGCACAGAGGCTCCTCACCCCCTTCTCTCACCTTCTGTGGTGGAATACTCAGCCTTCCCTTTGTCTTGCAACACTTTTAAGATCAGGTTCTAAGGCCTATCTTTTCACATCTGGATGACCCATTCAGTTATTCAAAAAACAGCAACAAAAAAAATTAATAAGGTTCTCACCCTAGGAGGAGTTATGTTGCCAGCTTAATTATGATAAAATTAATAGTTAATCTCTTTTAGCATTTAGTGTGTCCGGTACTATGCTAAACACTTTATACCGACTAAACCATATGGGACAGCTTGTTTTTGGTTTCTTCATTTATAAAGAAAGAACAGGAGAGATGATTGGTCAGAATCAAGAAGCTAGCCAGTAGATTTTAAAGTTATACATGCCCTGCCCTTGAAAGGGATATTCTACATCCACTTAACTGAATGTTAATCTATAATACATTCTTAAATGCAAGAAGATACGTTTTTCAGGCAGCCCATTAGATGACTCTGAGTTTCATGATTATTCAACACAATACATTTAAATCTGAAGTCAGAATATAAAATATGACATTTCGGGACATGATAGAGTATGAGGATGTTCAGGGAAATTTGGGATTCATAAATCTGCGGCTTGATTTATATCCATCAGAGGTAAAAAAAAAATGTCTAACTAAATAATTTTAGAATATCACGTGTAATCAAAACTCATGAAAGGATGGATTCTGTTTTCACCAATAACTTCATTATTATATTCAAACCAATTGCACACTGGCTTGCCTGCTGTACATAATACATTTTTAAAAACAGATAGGTATAATATCATCTGTATTGGGACATGTTTGATAGTAAAAGGATGTGGTTTTAATAATTATACCATGACCACAGAGATAAACTGGGATTGTTTTGAGCAAACAGGAGCATGGGTTCTTTTTGATAAAATCCAAGTTTCATGAGACTGGACGGTCTACATGAGGTTTCCCAATCAATCTCATTTTTAGACCACCTTCAACAGATGAACATAGTATTCTAAAACTGAACCTTAGAGAAAGGTTTCGGGAAAGGAACATAAGTAGAAACAAGAATATGGACTTTGTGTTTTTTTTGTCATAGGGCAAAAAAGCCCAAAATAACTGGTGAATTTCAAAGTGCATCGTTGTCTCCTTGTATAAGAGGTATTTTGTCATATAGTCCTCACTCAGATTCCCTGGGATCTAATTTGGGTTAATACTGAAAATGCCCACAAAAGGAAAGAATCATTATCTGTTAAGGAGACGATTTTAAATCGTATTGAAAGAATTTATAAAAATTTAGTGAGCAGGATTTTCAAGGCGGCCTGGGTTGTTTAACCAACAAAGAAGGTTCCAGAGAACCTACAGTGATCTTGAAAGATTAAAGGCTAATTGCATCTGTTGTCTTCTATTTTCTACCTATCTTCATTGATAACAGGCCAAAAAAATACATAAAATTTATAACATCACAATAGAATTTATAAGGACAATAAAGGATGTCTTTAGAATTGTCTTCAATGAGGCAAGGAGTGATGAGCTGAAAATGGGTTTAAATTGCCTGTGGATGCTGCCAGGGAATTTAATTTCCCACCTTCTTCTCTCCTTTCTTCCTTTCGTTCTCCTGTTCCTTTCTTCCTTCTTTCCTTCCTCTTTCCATGCCTTTTTTCTATCTTCTTTTCTTGATATTTTTCCCTTTCTCTCCTAAAGCCTATAACTGTACTCTGTGCTTACTAGGATTCTAGTCATACTTGCTAACTGATTATTTTCTTTCTTACTTTCTTTTTTTGAAAAAAAAAATTGAGTAGTTGGCTAACTTTTCAGAAAGTACCTTTCTAGCCCTCAAATTTTGATCATCTTTCCTAGCAAGACGGACAAAACAACACTGCTGAGCACGTCTGGCCAGATGGTGGTGTGAGGGAGGGCTGTCACGTGGGAACTGGAGATGCTTTGCACCTCGTCAAAAGGAGAGCTAGGCACATAGAACCTACTATTATTTCTTGGCTGTTGGACAATTTCTAGTCTTCACAAAAACGAAATGTAAATCATCTCAATACAAGTTATCCCAGATACTCTAGGCCATGGCGTGGGAGTGGGGAAGAGAAAAAGAGGAGAATTTCTGGATTTAAAAAAGGAAGAAAAATAGTAACTAACTGAGAACGCTTCATATCACATTTCATCTATTTCTTTCCTTCCTTCAATGAGTCAGTTTAACAGGGAATAAAAGAGATCAAACAGATAGTAAGAAAAGGGATAGTACAGTACTTCTAACACAGCATCTACTTTACTTTAGTTTTTGAATCCTATTCCATCCCTTCCTGTTTGTGTGACCTTGACAGATGATGTAAACCATTTGCAAATGAGAATAGCTAGAGTCCTCTGGGGTATTTTCCTGGGATTAAGAGAGGTAATGTAAGTACGACACCTGGAACAGTGAGCAGCACAACATAAACATTAAAAAAATTATGATGTTATTTAGTTTGTTATGAGATCATTTTTCCTTTGATGATGATGGGGTATTGGCGTAGTCGTTGGGGTTGAGCTCCGGGTCTCAGTTCCACCAAAACTGGGGCCTTATATTTTGCTCGCCCAGGCGGGTTATCTTCAGCTCAAACCTCCAGGAAATCAGCCTTGTAGGCTTCTGGGTTCTGTTCTATACTGCCAGTCCCGTAGAGCCTCCATTCTTCTTCCCTCGGGGTGGTGATAGACAGAATAAGTCCCTCTGACGGGGCTGCAGTGACATGGTGTCTTGGCCTGACGGTTTGAAGGAGATTTGCGCCCCTAACTTGGTAAGGAGGTCGCATCCCAGGAGTGGGATTGGGAAGTCTAGTAAGTAGAGGAACTCGTGCGACACGGTGTGTCCTCCCAATTTACAAGTCTGAGCCTGGCAGAACAGTCGGCTCCTAGCTTGATCCCCGGTGGCTCCCATTATGGTGACTCTGTGGTCCCCGAGTGGTGCCACCGGCGTGGTGACTACCAAGTGTTATGTTCCAGTATCTACCATAAAAGTCACTGTTTGGCCCCCCACATCTAAGTTAACTGTGGGCTCGTGGGGGCCGAGTTCCAACGAGCCTGTTCTTCTTCAGTCCAACTCGATTCCCACTAATCCTATGAAGTCGGGCTCCAGGCTGGTTGGGTTGTGGCCACGGGGAGGCCGAGGCTGGAAGCGGAGTGTCTGGAAGCGGCGGGGTGTGCCAGCCGTTGGCCGTGCTGTGTAGGGAGGTGTTGGCGGCTCTTCGTCGGGGTCTCCCTGGTAAATGGTCTTAGTCATGTCTTTCTGGATGTGGCCTCGTGGTTCCGTGCAACGGGGACCCTGGACTGTCCCTTACTATTGGAGCAGAACCGTACCCAAGGAGGAAAGGTGCGGGCTATTTCCAACCATGAGTCAACGTAAGGGAACTGGTCTGGATGTCCTGGGGTCCCGGGGACAGCTATGTAGACTCGGCGAATCATGGGGAGGTCAAGAGTGCTTTCTGGGGACCATCCCACATCAAAAGTTGGCCACTCCAGTTCACATAAAGTGTGGAGATGTCCGGGGGTCATTTTGACCCTGTAGTCACCTCCAAAACCCTTCCTGAAATTCTTTAACATGCAGTCTAGAACTGTGGGCTTCCCATGACTCCTTCCCATGATGTTCAGTGTGGTGTAGACAAGGGAAGGGTCTCAGTCAGGCGCCCATCTGGCTGCGACCCTCTCAGGAACATTGGGTACGTCTTGGCTAAGGTGTGCCTGTATAAGCCCCAGGCCCTGTCACACTCCAAAAGTGCGAATCACCGTCATGCCATATGACGCTACCATGGAATGCAGGTTGGGGCTCACGTGGGCTCTGTAGCCAACAGGCCGTGGATCCACACAGAATCCTGTTTGGGACCAAGCACACACACATTCATTCAGGGCCCTCCCCCGGAACGGCCCTAACTAGAGTCCGAAGTGGGACTCAGCGGGAGGTGATCAAGCTCCCCTTCTGCCCTTAGGCAGGCCTAACTGGGTCCGGGCCCCAGGGTCTTGCCGTGTCTGATGTCCTGGTTGACTGTCCGTCCTTTCTCTACTGGGGTCCAGCAGGGAATCACAGGCCGGAGCCGGCGGGAGGTCGCCGGTCCCCAGCCTACCAAAATCAGCAGGGGGCACCTAGCCCCGTCTAGACTCTCCCGCCACCCTATGGCACGCTCCCGCCCAAACTGGTGGCTCAAGGGGCCAGTGCGGTTGGGTTTCCCAGTCAGGGAACCAAGAATGTTACAGATACTGGGACCAGAAAGAACCCAAGCAGCACTCAGAGAGTTAGGAAGTTCAGCTTTATTACGCCGGCGGGCTCAGCGGGATCCTTCCCAAAGACTGAGCCCCTAGCAAGGTTTTGAGCAGGTTTTTATGGGTTGGGGACTTCCTTGAGTTGCGGAAGGGATAGGTGTCATCTGGTGATTCGTTCGGTGTCATGCTGGGAGTCATGCGGGGTCTCATCTCCCGCTCCCCACATAAGAACGCAGGATATAGCTAGGCCAAAAAGGAACACCCACAGAGCCATAGATAGGGGAGTCATACTACTATATTGTTGCTGGCGGCTGGGTTGGACAAACAGGAAGCAGGAGCCACACTGTTTGCAACCCTCACTGCACCGCTTGCAGGCTCAGCCACCATCTTCTTGCTAGCCCCCATTTTTCTGCTAGCGTAGCCACAGCAGTTATATTAGTGGCCAATGGCTCACTGGTTACAGCTGATGGCCAACTAGCCACAGCCGATGGCCATCCAATCGCAGTTGATGGCCATTTACTACCTGAGCCAGCATCTGTATATGTGAGGCCGAGAGCCTAGAAACTACTTTCTGGGGCTCTGTCCCCACACTTGGGTTGTGGCTTGGAGGGGGTTACACAGAAGTGGGCTGGGGCTAGGGACTTCCCTTTTCGCTCTGGCCACTAGTTTAGGTCAGTTCCACATGGCAGGGAACCATTTTAGGTCAGTTCCTCCAACAGTGATTGGCTCGGGGTGTGGCTTGGAGGGGGTTACGCGGAAGTGGGCTGGGGCTAGGGACTTCCCTTTTTGTCTGGCCACTAGTTTAGGTCAGTTCCACATGGCAGGGAACCATTTTAGGTCAGTTCCTCCATCAGTGATTGGCTCAGGGTGTGGCTTGGAGGGGGTTACGCGGAAGTGGGCTGGGGCTAGGGACTTCCCTTTTTGTCTGGCCACTAGTTTAGGTCAGTTCCACATGGCAGGGAACCATTTTAGGTCAGTTCCTCCATCAGTGATTGGCTCAGGGTGTGGCTTGGAGGGGGTTACGCGGAAGTGGGCTGGGGCTAGGGACTTCCCTTTTTGTCTGGCCACTAGTTTAGGTCAGTTCCACATGGCAGGGAACCATTTTAGGTCAGTTCCTCCATCAGTGATTGGCTCGGGGTGTGGCTTGGAGGGGGTTACGCGGAAGTGGGCTGGGGCTAGGGACTTCCCTTTTTGTCTGGCCACTAGTTTAGGTCAGTTCCACATGGCAGGGAACCATTTTAGGTCAGTTCCTCCATCAGTGATTGGCTCGGGGTGTGGCTTGGAGGGGGTTACATGGAAGTGAGCTGGGGCTAGGGACTTCCCTTTTTGTCTGGCCACTAGTTTAGGTCAGTTCCACATGGCAGGGAACCATTTTAGGTCAGTTCCTCCAACAGTGATTGGCTCAGGGTGTGGCTTGGAGGGGTTACATGGAAGTGAGCTGGGGCTAGGGACTTCCCTTTTCGCTCTGGCCACTAGTTTAGGTCAGTTCCACATGGCAGGGAACCATTTTAGGTCAGTTCCTCCATCAGTGATTGGCTCGGGGTGTGGCTTGGAGGGGGTTACGCGGAAGTGGGCTGGGGCTAGGGACTTCCCTTTTCGCTCTGGCCACCAGTTTAGGTCAGTTCCACATGGCAGGGAACCATTTTAGGTCAGTTCCTCCATCAGTGATTGGCTCGGGGTGTGGCTTGGAGGGAGTTACGCGGAAGTGGGCTGGGGCTAGGGACTTCCCTTTTTGTCTGGCCACTAGTTTAGGTCAGTTCCACATGGCAGGGAACCATTTTAGGTCAGTTCCTCCAACAGTGATTGGTTCAGGGTGTGGCTTGGAGGGGGTTACGCGGAAGTGGGCTGGGGCTAGAGACTTGCCTTTTTGCTCGGGCCACCATTTTAGGTCAGTTCCCCCATCAAGAGTAAAGGCGGAAGGAGAGAGGGAGAAGGCAAAAAAAAAAAAAAAAAAAAGAAAAGAAAAGCCACATCCCATGGTTGTGAAATAAATCTGAGCCTTCCCTAAATTTCACAAGCATCCCTGCACCTGAGTGATTTCATTTGCCCAAAGCTTTAAATAAAGGACAAGAAAGTAATGGCAGCTGACAGGGCATTTCAGGGACAAAGATGATTCCTAGGGCTGCAAATTCCCTAAGTCACACCTGGGGATAAGGTGGTACATGGGAGTGAGTATTCCAACGTTGTTTTGAGGACTTCTTTTTAAGTATCTCTCTTCAAGAATGAAGGGTCATATCAGTCAAGAAAAAAATCCAAGTGAATCCTAAGACTTATTGCTCTAATCAAGCAGGAAGACACGTGACAAGACACGTGCAGGCTTGGGTAATAATCCAGACCTGTCGTGTTTCAGTGTTAACTAGGAGCCTAAATGGGAACTATACTGACTTAAGCATGGATTCTTCTTACGCAATAGCTCAAGGCCTTGAATACTTAATTGCATTTTTTCTTTAAGAAAATTACTTATAAGGAAATGTTGAAAAATAAACTCCCTGGGGAAAAAAATGTACATACCTCATGAAATAATTTGGGTAAATTGAGTTAGAAAACATCTATTCCAGTAGGAACTTAAGTCCTTTTTTCTGTTCAAAAACATTCAACTTCCTAGGCAATAAATTTACAGCACAAGAGGTGTCCAGTATCACAGTTGCCTGCAGGCAGTCTGGGCTTCCAGGTAATTCTGGGTTACAACCTGACTTATTGTCCCTCTTCCTTCAAAGGTCCTGGCACTTCTATGTGAGGGGAAGCTTTAAGAGGCTTTAAAGAACTTGTTTCTTTTTGTGAAAAAGTATCTTGCTTTTCCAGACCATAGCAGCTGGCTGGTTTGTGTATAAGCTGTGCCTTATTCCAAGAAATGATTCTTGGAATAAGGACCTGGAAGGCCTTCCCTGCTAGATCAGGAGACAGGATCCTACAACGACTATGAGTCTGGAATTTAGAATCAGATGGCCTGAGTTCAAACCTAGTTTTGTCCGTTGCTTGAGCAGGTGGAACTTGGGGAAATTACTTCATTCTTTAAGCCTCAGCGTCTTCAATTGTAAAGAGGATAAGAATACCTGATAGGGTTGCAGTGGATGTTAAAATGGGAAAATGCAAATCAAGCTCTTAGCATATTGCAGAGCATTAAAGGAGAGGTGACTGTAATGGTTAATTCTAAACATCTTGGGATGTAAAATATCTGTGGGGTCTCTTTGACCAATAGTTTAATTGAACTGCGATCAGAATAGATTTACTCACTTGTATATAAACAAGGGCCTTCAAATGGCAAGGAGTGAGGAAGTCAGGTACTGTAATGAATGTGTAGAAGGAATTCGCCCTCAAGTAGTTTGACCTTGGTTGAGGAGATTAGATATGTACTAGACAATAATAATAGGAAGTAGAAAGTGGCAAGGCTGTAACCGAATGTAGATAAAGTGCTGTTGGAATTCAGAGGAGGGAGAGATTACAATCTAGCTGAGGGAAGTCAGAGAAGACTGCAGATGAGGGCCTGTGATATATATCTCTGTAATCTTAACATTTTAACAATAGGACCTATAAAATTATACTGACTTGAAAATTTCAGGTTGAAAAGATCTACTACCTACTATAGTGCAAGCATTTTGGACATGTCTGATGAGAGTGTTCCAGTGCAAAGTGTGTTTTCTGATTACAGTAACTAGGGCCGTGGAATAAGTATCCATATAAAATGAAACTCAGGTTTGGCTTTTCCCAGAGCATAGCGGACCATTTGCCCAGAGGTCTGTGCACTAACATACTTTTACAAACTTCCCTAGTTTGGAAAGAAGGGACAGGCAGTAGGAGAGAAAACAGGAGGGAAGCAGTGCCGACCTTTGGTCTGCAGAAACTCTGCGTTATGGCTAGGTGTTGAGAAAATTGGCTCATGCTCTCAGGGAAGGATGTCCTGTGCTTGGTGGGAACATGGGAACTTCTGTCTTATTCTCTTTCTCCTCTCCGTTCTCTCTCTCCATCTTCGTTCGTGTTCTTTGCCATTCTATTCACTCTTTTGCCTATTCATTCTTCAAACGTTTGAGTTTCTAGTCTCAGACTGTGGGTACTGCTGGTGGTGAGAAGACAAATAAAGCAAGATTCCTTATTCCAATCACCCTAGTGAGAGAGTTCAAGGAGGCCCAGAAAAAGCTTTCACCCAGAATATAGGGTGCAGAGTCTGCATATGAAACGCCTGAAAGGTTGGCTTTCTCCTATATTTCTTCGCTTTCTATGTGTGTTTCTGCGTACTGTTGGGAGCTAAGTTTCCCCCACCCCTTTGATTTTACATGCTCTTTCTTCATGCTTCTCTCTTCTTCCTAAGTAAGCAGCTTTGCTTATATCTAAAAGAATTTTTAAATTTCAGTATAAAAAATGATTTTTGTCTGCCTTGTTGAGTTAGAGGCATGAAAGGGAAATAAGGGCAAAGTTGGGGAAAACTGGTTGTAAACATATTCTGAAACAATAACACGAAGTGAAATTTGGTTGGGTTGTAAAGGGCAGAATAAGCTCAGTTTTTCCTTCTATTCTCTACTTCTAGAGGCTTCTTCTAATCATGGCTAATTTTTTAGGTGGCCTACTATTTATATGGTGTGTTTTAAGAGGATTTGAAGAGTAAAAGAAAGACCCCAGTCTAAAAATACTTGTTCCGGGCAGGCCCGGTGGCTCAGGTGGTTAGAGCTCCATGCTCCTAACTCCGAAGGCTGCGGGTTCAATTCCCACATGGGCCAGTGGGCTCCCAACCACAAGGTTGCCAGTTCAATTCCTCGACTCCCGCAAGGGATGGTGGGCTCTGCCCCCTGCAACTAAGATTGAACACAGCACCTTGAGCTGAGCTGCCGCTGAGCTCCCGAGTGGCTCAGTTGGTTGGAGCGCGTCCTCTCAACCACAAGGTTGCCGGTTAGACTCCCGCAAGGGATGGTGGGCTGCACCCCCTGCAACTAGCAGTGGCAACTGGACTTGGAGCCGAGCTGCGCCCTCCACAACAAGATTGAAGGACAAGGACTTGCAGCCGATGGGCCCTGGGGAAACACACTGTTCCCCAATATTCCCCAATAAAAATTTAAAAAGAAAAAAAGATGCACATGTGAAACTGATCGAGTGTATAGGAGTTGCCCTGCCTTTATAAATAAATAAACAAACAAACAAACAAATAAAAATACTTCTCCCTTTGATTCCTGAACTCTCAAGAGAAGCAGTTTAATTCTGTCTTAATTACTACCTACTTTGGTCCTATTCTTTAGAAAATGATCCTCTTCTATGCAGGATTATAAAACAAATCCCAAATTCTTGAGGAAACTGTTAAAATCACTTTCTTCCAGAATTGAGAAAGATGAGCACGTCAGAGTTCTATTCCTTGTAAATATGATCTAACTCCCTTCGTTTGACCATGTATAACAGGAAAAGTCAGACTGTGGGATTCATTTTGCTTCTCTTTGTGGAACTCTAAGTCGTATCTGTGATGAAAAGGAAATAGAAAAAGTAACCGTTAACTGAAACAGGGCCTAAACATGTGTCCCGCGGTATCTAAACACTTGTGGAACCAGTGTGTTTCCTGGCCTCTGATACTCAGGGTAAGGGCCTCACTTCATTTGTCTCCTTCACAATACGTGTGGGGAGATGGCATTGAATTATGACAATGGTTGTTATGTACTTCAAAATCCTAGTAGAG